>NC_056735.1:239224107-239501607 GCF_019279795.1 Protopterus annectens
GCTGCCATATATGTGGAGGACAAAGGCAGGAATGCAGAGCCATACCCGCAAAATTGCAGTTACACACCCTGGAACATGCTAGTGTTACAGGATGTGTTGCAACATACCCTTATGCAGGAATACAACATCAGATACACAAATGGATTTAGCCATGTACTGCTAGCATGCAACACACACACTGCCAGTGACACAAGACCTGTGTGGTGGACAGACAACACATGATAGGCACACCTCTGTCCAGCTAGAGGATAGGCCCACAGTAGTGAGCTATGCAGACAGACTGCAGTCCAAGGTAAACTAGTATGTATACACACACACACACACACACACACACACACACACACACACACACACACACACACACACACACACACACACACACACACACCCTGTAACACCAGTACTATACAAAGCATTACACCATTCTACTCACAGTCTGTCTGTATGTTCAGATCATCCTACATATATGTGACTGCCCTGAGTGTGCAAGTTCTCCTGTAAGAGGTATTGCTACCTGCTGTCTGTAACATTGAGGCCCACACACAGGAAGAATGTCCATCACACAGGGAATGTACAGGGAATATGCCCACATGATGCAGATAGTGGGCGGTTGCCATGACAGTGGTAATTGGAAGTACTGCACATGTGTACTCAGATATATATATATATATATATATATATATATATATATATATATATATATATATATATATATATGGCTATCTGTATAAGTACATGTCCGTATCATCCCACCATATGTCCTGGACATGGAGTGTAGCCCTACCCCAGCCCCTATAGTCCCAATGTAGTAGTGCAAGGGGATGTCTGGTATGTATATCTGGTATATTAATAGACATGTGCTACTGTCATTGGGATTGTTGTCACAGACACAGTGTGTGTGGAAGGTGACATCTGCTCACAACATGCGTGTCATTGGCTACTGACAGACATCCTAAGGTTATCATGGTACAGTACCTGCATATATAGCAGGCCCGACAGCCATGTCACAGCACAGGATAGGATACACCTGTTTGACAGTGCATAACCACAACCAATGTGAAAACAACCACAGCTAGCATAATAGTACAGTATATGGTCTATCTGTCCTACACCATTCTCATATGTGCCACTCACAGAATGACACTACTTATACTGGGCAGCTACACAGTCTGGTCTGATGGCTGTCTGTGGTATGGGACATGTGTGTGTATGGCCCTACACATGTAAGGTAAAACGGTACCATATATTGGGGCAGCATTTAACAACAGATAGAAGGGGAGCAAGAACAATGACATCTACCACAGTCAGTACTGTACAAACATCCACAGGATTTCCAGGGTATGGCATTGAGTGTAACCCCTACTGTACATGACATGTGTAGCACTCTGATATATCCCTAGCATGTTATCAGATATGATAACACTATTTGTGGTGTACAGCACATATGCACCACTTCATGCATGACATATGTACAAAGGTTGACAGAGTTGTGGCTGACAGCACATACACAGGGCCAGTAAAGACATGTTGCTGTGATACCCTCATTAATCTACCATTGTAATGGGGTTTGTTGCAAAATATGTCCAGTGAGGGATATGTAGTCAGTAACTGTCACGGGCTTCACCATCAACAGACTGCAATCCTCACACTACCTTCTGCATTCCACAGATAGATGCATCATGGCTAACACATGACACCAACGGCACAACACTGCCCGGTCTGTAGATGAGCCTGCAGATGGGGATTCCTGATATACATGGAACTGACATAGCAGGTATTGCGACATGCACAACAGGCATATCCAGACAAACACTGTTAATCCAACATTACTTCATATGCAGTATAGCAGCACTTACAATTCATAGTCAGGTCAGGCACATCTCCCTCCTGTTGTTGGCCTCTTCCCACAGTGTATGTTGTTAGAGGTAAATCCCCAACCCATCTAGAATGCTGTTTGCCAAACGACAGTTCTAGCTCCTGCTCACAGTGACAGACAAGGGTCAACACCACCAGGATGTTCCTAGGTATTGGAGTGCATTTCCATGCAATTGGCTATGGGAATGTTACCACACCTGTTCCACATGCAATCGCCTAGGAGAGGGCTGCAATTCATGCAGAGGCCATCAACTGATCATGAGCATCACATTAAATAAACATGCTGCTGCCTAAGCAAAGCAGGTGTGGCCCTCCACATCCACCAGCGAGGGAATGGGGGAGGCAGACAGAGGCAAATACATGTCAGGGAGGGGTGGGAGGTTAAACTAATGCATGTTTGTGTCACACACCTACCAGTACATGGTATCAAACACCCAACAGCTATGTAGTGCTATCACAGTTTGATGCTGTTATTGGATGCACCACATGGGTTATCTGGTGGGGAGCACTCAGATATGTGATGGTGAGTGACATCTGAAACAGGGATATGGTAGATATATAGTAGGTGACGTACATGTGCCTGTCTGCATGAACAGGTGCCAGCGTCAGCACAGGCACACTCACACAGGGACGCACACACATTAACACACTTGGCAGGGCCAGGAGTACAACCCTTCACTAGTGGGATTGCCACAACGTATCAATGTGCAGGGAACACATTCACCACATGGGTAATATAGAGGTCATATGGGCAGTGCGTATGAGGGGGTGTCAGACATAAGGTGGCATGCTTCACTGTGCCCTGGGGGAGTAGTGTTGTGGATGTGGATATATGCACCATACAACACACACACAAACACAGGGTCCAGTTTGGACAAGCATGGGTTCATGTCTGCATTGGTGTGTGATGGCCAACAGTGCCAGCAGGCTATACAAGGGTAGGTGATGGGTATACCTTGGCATCAGCACACATGACAATGGTCTGCATTATGGCACAGGCCTGTAGCTTCTGCATTTGCCCACACAGGTGGGTATTGCATCTCTCTTCCAGTCACCTGGGTGACTATTGTGTGTGGCCAATGCTGTGCATCACTTGCCAGGTATGTGTTCCCTAGTCCATGCCTTGGATGGTGTCTAGGATGTGCATACCTCCCACATGCATGTACAGTGACATGTGGAACTGTACCTGGGGTGTCTGGCCCATGCTGTGAACACAGCTTATCATCAGATGTGCCAGTCTTGCCCATATGTGGCAGGGAGTGCTACTGGTCAGCAGATTTACCCTGCACCTACATTGATAGCATGCTAACAGCATTTCCTGATGTCAGTGTCATCTGTCCATACAGGCCATGTTGTCAGGCATGGTATGTCCGTTGTGAGTCTCATGGGAAGGCACAGTGGGGTTGCTAACTGTTATTGGCAGGTCTTGATGTCACATGTTTGGGTATGACTTTGCACCCCAGCCTCTCAGCCATTTACATTTGTTATCTCTGTATGGTTGACATTGTGATATATAGTAGGGCCACCATAAATGAAATTAGCAAAACCCCTCCACATAGCCCACAGGTGTCACATACTCACTGTCACCTCTACACAGGATATGAGTTACAAACACACACACACACACACACACACACACACACACACACACACACACACACACACACACACACACACCTATCATGTCTGGGAGTAGAACACCTACCTAACTAGTTTACTACACTACAGCACTATGCAGTTATATTATGCACCACGAACATTACTGAAGTACATCTTCCCCAAAGGTGTATTTCACAATTAATGACATCAGCAGGACTACCAAATTAGGGCATTTGTAATGTACTGTGAGTGAGTAGCCTATAATGCATTGCTCCATACACAGACACTGAGACAGACACATCACATCCAGAACTGGCATGGATGGAGATGGAACATTACCATCATTCTAAATCACACTAGAGCAGTAAGCAGTCAAAGATACGCTATGGTGATTACTGGGCTATCACGTTCCCAGAGGTGTACTTCTAGGTGAGTAACATTAGCAGCCTTGGAAAAGTAGAGTATTTGTATTGTATGGAGTGTGAGTAGCCTAAAACGGCATCGTTCTCTACCCAGTCAGACACACACAGTTGCCAGAGCTGGGGTTTGAACACCTACCTACCTAGTTTATCTCACTACAGCAGTACGCAGTTACAGGATGCACTAAGGTGATTACTGAGTTATCACCTTCACAGGGGTGTACTTCTAGGTGAGTGACATCAGCAGCCCTGGCAAAGTAGAGTATTTGCATTGTATGGAGCGTAAGTAGCCTAAAAAGCATGGCTCTCTACCCAGTCAGACACACATGCACACACACAGACTCACACACAAACACACAATTGCCAGGGCTGGGGTTCGAACACCTACCTAACTAGTTTATCACACTACAGTGATTAATGGGCAATCACCTTCCCAGGGTTGTACTTCTAGGTGAGTGACATCAGCAGCCTTGGCAAAGTAGAATATTTGTATTGCGTGGAGTGTGAGTAACCTAAAAAGCATTGCTTTCGACCCAGTCAGACACACAGTTGCCAGGGGTGGGGTTTAAACACTTGCCTAATTAGTTTATTAAACGACAGCAGTACTCAGTTACAGAAAGTGCTACAGCGATTACTGAGCTATCAGGTTCCCAGGGGTGTACTTCAAGGTGAGTGACATCAGCAGCCTTGGCAAAGTAGAGTATTTGTATTGCATGGAGTGTGAGTAGCCTAACAAGCATTTCACTCTACACAGTCAGAGGCAGCCAGGCACACACACAAACACACACTCACAAAATTGACAGGTCTGGGTTAGTACTACTACCTAACTATTCTGTCACTACAGCAGTATGCAGTTATGGGATGTGCCATGCATATTACTGAGCTATAGCTCTCCCAAAGGTGTAATTCACATTGGATGACCTCAGCAGGCTTGTCATACTACTGCTATGGGGAGGGCAGTGTGTGCATGGGCCATACCCCATTCATGTAGGGGGCAACATGCCACATGCGGGCACACACAGGGTCATATGTCAGAGGTGTGTGTATACAGCTACTAGATGGCTGCTTTCTTGTACAGTCTTGTTGCACAGCTGGCACGTACACCACATAGTCTGTCATGGTGACAGGTACTGGTGGCTAGTATCCGCAGTAGGTTACATCTGCACCTCGTTTGTTGAGAGCCATTTGGCTGTGTGCCAGCTGGGACAGGCCCACATGGCTCCTTGTTACGGTCACCCTCTTCCACACATCTATGCCCGTGTACCTGTGGCTTATTATAGTGAGTTGTCCTTACATATTTGTCTGTATTCCTATCCACTGTGTGTGCAAGGCAGGAGTGGTGCATACTGACATGTGTCCGCACTGAGAACTACAACTTCCAGATATGTTTGGTCCACTGGTGTTTGCAGACATGGCCTTCATGTGTTTAAGTGTGTGAGCATGCCCAGTTTGACCTCTCTGTATGTTGTTGACTGACATTGCCTTCATTCCTCTGTGTGTGGGCATGCCCAGTATGGCCATCTGTGTGGCATGTGTGGATCATGTCCACATTGTTTGTACTGCGGTGATGACCTTTTGTTGTACACCGACAGGTAGCATGCTATGTCTGCAGGGTATCCATCGGTCATTTGCCATTGACTGTTGCTAAATTGCTGCATAACAGGGCGGGGGGCACCTGACTGTTTCTACTTTTCTGCACAGGAGTTGGGGGGGCACACCTGACTGTTACTCTATGTGTACGTTAGATGGTGGGGGGTGCACCTGATACTTGTACACATTTGCTAGGACTGTACTGGTATGTCAGGTACTCCATTTCTGTCTGTGGTCTTACCCATCCTGCTGGCTAGGGCTTACCAGTATAGTACAGATCCTAGCTTTGTTTACCTACATAATAGTGTATGACTTCCTGGCCTTCACAACTTAAATCTGACTGCCTGGCCTGCTGCAGTCTGTCTGTGTAGGCCTGGGGGAGGGGTTAACTATAGGCCACATTCGGATGCCATAGTACAGCATTTGTTTATGTTTGTCTTCACCTGTCCTGCTGGCTGAGACTGTTGCTGGGTATGTGATCCTTCCTGACTGGTATGTGTGGCTCTTATGGACACCTCTGTCACTCAGGGTATTTCCTGCAGTGTTTTTTTTCACCCTGTGTAGTACTGGCTACTATGGTGACTCCAGTATGTGTTACAGATCTTATGCTGCCACTATGGGTGTCTACTCTCTGCTGCCTTGAAATCCAGCCACCAAATTCCCTTGCATGTTCACAGCCATACCACAGCTACAGGTAAAAACACATTCTACTCCATTTGGCAATTGGTTGGATGATTGACTTACCTTGAGGGTGTGCCAGACTTGTGGATGGTGCTGGAAGGCTGCCTATGTCGGATGCACATAGTATACACTCTATACATGGTTGGGCACAGGTAGTGTCATGTTTGGAATACATTTTACTGTCTGTGCGAGACAGAGAGATCTGTCATTCCCTGGGGCCCTACTGTGTCAGTGCTAATGCTATGCGTTGCCTCTTTGCCAAGACCAGGGCATACTGGGCATGCCCCGTTCTGCATACTGGGGCAGGCTCAGGTTGTTCCTCCTCTGAGTCACTCTGTACCTGTACAGGCCTTGGCATTGGTGGAAGGCTGTGTGGCCCTGCCCCATGCTGTTCCAGCTGCATCTGTTTCTATAGGATAATATTGTGTAGCATAGCACATACCATTATTATTTGGGTACATGTATCTGGTGAATACTGCAGGGCTCCACCGGATGTGTCCAAACACCGGAACCGTGACCTGATCATCCCAAATACATGCTCTATATATAATGTGTGTGTGCATCATTATGGCGGTGTTGTTCAGGTGTGTGTGCATTTCTGATGGGTGTCATCAGCCAAGGCTCCAGTGGGTAACCAGCATCCCCCACTAGGTGACCGGAGGGGATGTCCACATTGGCAAATCTGTGGTACAGCTGCATCAGTTGCCATATGTGTGCCCCTGCAGTTGATGTAGGCCTCAACCTGCTCACTGGGTGGTGCTTTAATGCATAGGTGCGTGCAGTCTATAGCACCCACTACTCAAGGGTAGTTAGCTATTTGGTGGAAGAGATGCATATTGCAGGTCAACACTTCACATGTGTTGAGGAAATATACGTGCTCACTGGCATGTGCTGACATGGGATCCAGGAACTGGTGGAATACTCTGGATGCTGACACCTGTCAGATGCCCATGTTATCTCCATTTGTAGTTTGGGAGGTACCTGTGGCTAGCATACCTAGGCCTACACATACCTTGGTATCCACTGGGATGGGTTTCCCTCAGCCAGTGTGGTGTGTCAGGTGTGGCCTGCACAGCTCAACAATTTGCTGTAGGGGTCTCTGTCCACCCTATAACACTCCACTACCTCCAGCTCATGTAGCCCCTGGTAGGTTACCCTGGGTCTGTGCACTCATCTCTGTCTCCTCACTGTGGGTTGTTCAGCAGCACTGACATCCTCACTACCCTCAGCCTCTTGCACATGTTGTTCTATGTTGCCTGCTGCAACCCTTCTCATTTTGTAGGTTTGGTTTTAAAATTTCCCCGCTTGTATAAACTGGTGATGTAGAGTGTGGAAAAATCTGGGGAGTAGGTGTTTGCTTGGTTTATAGTGGTGTTCTGGACTGGGCTGGTCTGCTTTTTGTGTGATTAGCTGATTCTGATATATTCAACTGGCAGCTCAGCTAGTTCTCCTTAAATACCTTCCTACTACTGTTTTCCCTTCCCATTGCCTCCCTGGCCCATGTTCACACTGAGCAGACTGAGTGTTCAAATGTGCACAGAGCTGCTTTTTCCTGGTTTAACTTCCTTTTTCTTCCTGTAAAACCCAGTGCGTGGCACGCACACCTGCTTACACTTTGTAAGGAGTGCTAAGCAGGTTTAGACATACCCCTATCTTAGCTGTGCTAATCTAGGAGCAATCCCAAGCCACAGGTCTCCCATCCACTTACAGTATGCCTGACACACACCCCCATGATGTCACCTATATTCTAGTCTTGAACCCAGCTATTTATACTCTTACACTCTTGGGACCTGCCTCACACCCTGGGAAAATCTAGGATTCGCTAACCTTTCCCTCATTTGCATAGGATTGCCTGCTAATGCAAAGTTACATGTCCCACATTGAGCCACCCCCTTTAGCAACTATTACTCACTGGCCAGGTTGTCTTCTGCCAGCCATTGACTTGCATGTCAAAATACTGATTTTAGTTAGCATGCTTATTTTAGGTTTATTTTATTATTTTCTGCCCGATCCCATTTGCGCGTTGCTGCCCTATGCTTAACCAGGCAAACTCGGCAAAAAGAAAATTAAAAGTTATTTATTTATTTATTTATTACAGTTTGCAATGCCAATGGCCTTCTACTTGGACATTGGCATGCTTCCTCAATGATATGCAGCCTTTATTGGGAGCTGTCATAGCTACGTTTTGTAGATTGCAGAATTGTACTCGGTTACTAACCGAGTACATTTCTGCACACTGCACTTGTCCTGCACGGACAGCTGCCAGATTCCTGGATTGCATATTACCCTCATTTGCATGGTTTTCACCTGCAAATGAGGGTAATTTGCATACAGGAGCTCGGTCCATGCAGGATTAGCCTAAGAACTCACGTGCATGCCCCGGGCACTCGCTCCTGGATCACACGTCGGTCATATTGCCGAAAATAGCTCTTAAACTAATCCTGCACGCTATAAAGGGCTTCGTAAATCCAGGGGCATATCTATTTCTATGGCATGTAACTGACATACAAAGCATTTATGTACTATTTATAGAAGATATTCTCCCGGATTTACGAAGCCCTTAATAGCGTGCAGGATTAGACTAAGAGCTATTTTTGGCAATATGGCCGACGTGTGATCCAGGAACGAGCTCCCGGGGCATGCACGTGAGCTCTTAGACTAATCCTGCATGGACCATTCTCCTGTATGCAAATTACTCTCATTTGCAGGTGAAAACCATGCAAATGAGGGTAATCTGCAATCCAGGAAGCCGGCAGCTGTCAGTGCAGGACGAGTGCAGTCTGCTGAAATGTACTCGGTTAGTAACCAAGTACATTTCTGCAAACTATAAAATGGAGCTATGACAGCTCCAAATAAAGGCTGCATATTATTGAGGAAGCATGCCAATGGCCAAGTAAAAGGCCATTGGCATTGCAAAATGTTTAAAAAATAAAAAAAAAAAACTTTTATTTTTTTTCGCCGATCTCGCCTGTTTAAGCATAGGATAGCGGTGGGCTAACGATATTGGGAGAGAAATAATAAAATAAACCTAAAATAAGCATTCTAACTAAAAGCAGTATTCTGGCATGCAAGGCAATGGCAGGCAGAAGACAACCTGGCCAGTTGGTAAAGAGGGAGGCTCAGTGTGGGACATGAAACTATGCATTAGCAGGCAATCCTATACGAATGATGGGGAAGGATAGTGACTCCCAGTTTTCCCCAGGGTGTGAGGCAGTTCCCAAGAGTGTAAGAGTATAAGTAGCTGGGTGCAAGACTAGGATATAGGGGACATCATGGGTTTGTGTGCCAGGCATACTGTAAGTGGAATGGAGCCCTGTGGCTCGGGATTGCTCCTAGCTTAGCACAGCTAAGCTAGAGGTGTGTCTAAACCTGTCTAGCACTCTTTAGAAAGTGTAAGCGGGTGTGTGTGCTGCGCACTGGGTCTTAGAGGAAGAAAAAAGAATTTAAACCAGGAAATAGCAGCTCCGTGCACATTTGAGCACTCCATTTGCGCAGGAGGCAATGGGAAGGGAAAATAGCAGTAGGAAGGTAATCAAGGAGAACTAGCTTAGCTGACAGGTGAAATGTATCAGAATCAGCCAGTTACACAGGCAGCAGACCAGCCCAGCCCAGCACACAACTATAAACTATGAAAACACCATTCCCCCTTGTTTTTTCCAAAAACTCTGCACCACCGGTGTATACAAATGGGGAAATTTTACAAAACGAAAGCAAGAGAAAAAATGTTATGGGCTGCTTTTGCTATCATAAACCAGCATGTGCAAGAGGCTAAGGGTGGTGAGGATGTGAATGCTGCTGAGCAACCCACAGTGAGTAGACAGAGAAGAGTGTATAGACCCAGGGTAACCTATGAAGGGCTACATGAGCTGGAGATAGTGGAGCGCTATAGGGTGGATACAAACCACCTACAGCAAATTGTTAAGCTGTGCCGGCCACGCCTCACACACAAAACTAAGAGAGGGGAACCCATCCCACTGGATACCAAGGTATGTGTAGGCCTAAGAATAGTAGCTACAGGTACCTTCCAATGGCCAACTGGGGATATGATGGGGTGATGGGGATTTCACAGGCATCAGCATCTAGGGGACACCACCAGTTCCTGGATGCCATGTCAGCGCATGTCTGTGAGCACATATATTCTTCCATCACCCGTGAGATGTTGACCAGCAATATGTGTCTCTTCCACCAAATAGCAGAATACCCTGAGGTAGTGGGTGTAATAGACTGCCCACACATATGCATCAAAGCACCACCTGGTAAAGGTAGGGTCTACATTAACCGCAAGAGCTTCCCCTTCATCAACTGCCAGGTCATGTGCGATGCTGAGGGCATAATAATGAATGTGTTTGCTGGCTGCCCTGGAAGCTACCACGATTCTAACATCTGGCATCTGACGCAGCTGTACCAGACATTTGCCAATGGGGACATCCCACATGGTCACCTAATGGGGGATGCTGGATATGCACTGGAGCCATGGCTGATGACACCCATCAGAAATGCACACACACCTGAACAAGAACTCCATAAAGAGGCACACGCACAAACACGAATCATAACAGAGCGTGTGTTTGGGATGCTCAAGTCACAGTTCCAGTGCCTGGACTCATCTGGTGGAGCATTGCATACTCACCACTACATGTGCCCAGATTGTCCTTGTATGTGCCATGCTACACAATATGATCCTGCGGAAACAGCTGCAGCAGGAACAGCATGGGGCAGGGCCACACAGCCCCCACCATTGCCAATGTCTGCACAGGCACAGAGTGACACAGAGAAGGAACAACCTGAGCCTGCCCCAGTCGGCAAAAGGGGGCATGCCCAGTATGCCCTGGCCTTGGCAAAGAGGCAAGGCATAGCACATGCACTGACACAGTAGGGACTCAGGGAATGACACCTCTCTCTGACTCACACATACAGTAAAAGGAATGCCAAACATGACACTACCTGTGCTCAGCCATGTATAGGGAGTGTACTATGTGCATCCGACATAAACAGCCCTGCAGCACCACCCTCAATACTGGGACACCCAGAAGGTATGTGACTCACACATGCCAGTTGGTGGGTCACATACCCAACAATAGTTATAGCCAGTAGGATATGTGTAGACAAACACAAACAAATGCTGTACTATGGCCACTGAATGAGCCCTATGTGTAACCCCACCCCCAGGCTTACACAGACAGACTACAGCAGGCCAGGCAGTTGGATGTAAGTTGTGAAGGTTAGAAAGTCAGAAACTAATATGAAGGTAATTAAAGCTAAGATCTGTAGTACACTGGTATGCCTCTAGCCAGCACGATAGGTAAGACTACAGATTGAAATGGAATACCCGCCATACCAGTACAGTCCTAGCAAATCTGTACAAGTGTCAGGTGTGCCCCCCATCCTACGTACACTTATAGTAACAGTCAGGTGTGCCCCCCACTCCAGTGTAGAACTGTAGAAATAGTCAGGTGCCCCCTCACTATGCAGAAATGTAGCAACAGTCAATGCCAAATGACCGATGGATACCCTGCAGACACAGCATGCTATTTGTTGGTGTACAACACAAAGGTCAGCACCGCAGTACAAATTACCTGGACTTGGTCCACACATGCAATACAGATGGCCATACTGGGCATGCTCACACACTTAGAGGAATGAAGGTAATGTCGGTCAACAACATATTGAAAGGTCATACTGGGCATGCTCACACACTTAAACACATGGAGGCCATGTTTGCAAACACCAGTGGACCAGACATATCTGGCAGTCGCAGTTCTTAGTGCAGACACATGTCAGTATGCACCACTCCTGCCTGGCAGACACAGTGGACAGGAGTACAGAATATATGTAAGGACAACACACTATAATAAGCCAAAGGTAGGCGGACATAGATGTGTGGAAGAGGGTGACCGTGACATGGAGCCATCCAGGCTTGCCCCACCTAGCACACAGCTAAAGGGCCTTAAACACATGAGGTGCCATTGTCACTCACTGCAGTTATTAGCCACCAGTATCTGTCAGCATGACAGACTATGTAGTGCATGTGCCAGCTGTGCAACATGAATGTACAAGGAAGTAGGCATCTAGTAGCTGTATACAAATACCTGTGACATATGACCCCATGTGTGCCCGCATGTGGCATGTCAACCCGTACATAAATGGGTTATGGCCCATGCACACACCATCCTCCCCATAGCAGTATTATGACAAGCCTGCTGATGTCATCCAATGTGAAATACACCTTTGGGAGAACTGTAGCTCAGTAATCTCCATGGTGTGTCCCATAACTGTGGACTGCTGTAGTGATAACCTAGTTAGGTAGTAGTCCTAACCCCAAACTTGGCAACTGTAGGAGTGTGTGTTTGTGTGCATGTCTGTCTGTCTATGACTGTGTAAAGAAAAATGCTTTTTAGGCTACTCACACTCCGTACAATACATATACTCAACTTTGGCAAGGCTGCTGATGTCACTCAGCTAGAAATACACCTCTGGGAAAATTGTAATCCAGTAATTTCCATAGCGCAGCCTGTAACTGCATACTGCTGTAGTGTGATAAAGTAGTTAGGTATGTGCTCTAACCCCAGCATTGGCAACTATGTGTGTGTGTGTGTCGACTGAGTAGAGTGCAAAGCTTTTTAGGCTACTCACACTCCGTACAAATCATATACTTAACTTAGACAAGGTTGCTGATGTCACTGACTTAGAAATACACCTCTGGGAAAACAATGACCCAAAAATCTCTGTCGAACATCCTGTAACTGCTTACTGCTCTACTGTGATAAAGTAGTTAGGTAGGTGTTCAAACCCCAAACTTGGCAACTGTCTTTGTGTGTGTGTTTGATTGAGTAGAGATCAATGCTTTTTAGGTTACTCACACTCCGTACAAATCATATACTCAACTTTGGCAAGGCCGCTGATGTCACTCACCTAGAAATACACCTCTGGGAAAATTATAACCCAGTAATCTCTGTAGCACATCCTGTAGCTGCATACTGCTGCAGTGTGATATTGTAGTTAAGTAGATGTCCCAACCCCAGACTTTGCTACTGTGCATGTGTGTGAATCTGTGTGTCTCTGAGTTGAAAACAATGCTTTTTAGGATACTCACACTCCTTAGAATTCATATACTCAACTTCGGCAAGGCTGCTGATGTCACTCACCTAGAAATACACCTCTGGGAATGTAGTCACTCAGTAATCTCTGTAGCACATCCTGTAACTGTGTACTGATGTAGAATGATTTAGAACTGTGGTAGGGTTCCATCCCCACCCATGGCAGTTCTGGATGTTTTGTGTGTGTTTCACTGTCTGTGTATGGAGCAATGGATTATAGGCTACTCACTCGCAGTACACTTCAAATGTCCTACTTTGACAATCCTGCTGATGTCATTCATTGTGAAATACAACTTTGGGGAGAAAGCTCTTTAGTAATCCCTGTGTTACAACCTATAACTGCTCCATTCTATAGTGTGATATAGGCCTTTGTCAGGGGTTCTATACCCACAGATGTTTTGTGTGTGTCTCACTGTCTGTGTAGGGAGCAATGCATTTTAGGCTAGTCACTTGCAGTACAGTTGAAATGCCCTTCCTTGGGGAAAGACTGTGCTAGTAATTCCTGTGGTGTGTCCTATAACAGCTCCATGCTATAGTGTAATATAGACCTCAGTCAGGGATTCTATATGAACACATGTCAGCTCAGGACGTTTTGTGTGTGTCTCACTGTCTGTGTAGGGAGCAATGCATTTTAGGCTAGTCACTTGCAGTACAGTTGAAATGCCCTTCTTTGGTAATCCTGCTGATGTCATTCATTGTGAAATACACCTCACCTTGGGGAAAGTTTTCTCTTGTACTCCCTGTGGTGCACCCTATAACAGCTCCATGTTATAGTGTGGTATAGATTTTAGTCAGGGGCTCTATACCCACACATGTCAGTTGGGGATGTTTTGTGTGTGTCTCACTATCTGTGTAGGGAGCAATGCATTTTAAGCTAGTCACTTGCAGTACAGTTTAAATGCCCTAATTTGGTAATCCTGCTGATGTCATTAATTGTGAAATACACCTTTGGGGAAGAAATACACCAATAATGTCCATGGTGTGTACTATAAATGCATAGTGCTGTAATATAATGAACTAGTTAGGTAGGGGTTCTACTCCCAGACATGACAGGTGTTTGTGTGCAACTCATAATCGGTGTAAAGGTGGGAGTGAGTGTGTGACACCTGTGGGCAATGTGGAGGTGGTTTTGCTTATTTCTTTTATGGTGGCCCTACTATATATCACAATGTCAACCATACAGGGATAACAGATGTAAATTAGTTGAGAGGCTGGGGTGCAAAGCCATACCCATACATGTGACATCAAGGCCAGCCAATCACAGTTAGCAACCCCACTATTACTCAGAGCACACACTCAACCCATGTGTCATACACACGCACATGCCTAGGCAACAGCCAATATGTGGGTAGTACACCAAATATTTTGACCACTGATAGTAATTATGCAGTGATAGCAGTGGGCTACAGAGGGCATGTCACCCTGTCCATCTGTCCAATATGCATGTACTTGCAGACAGTGCACCTCCATGTTTCCTAATGGACACCTGCACCACCTGTGGTGCCTTCACATGTGACTCACAACAGACATACCATGCCTGACAACATGCCCTATATGGACAGATGACACTGACATCAGGGGATGCTGTTAGCATGCTATCAATGTAGATGCAGGGTAAACCTGCTGCCCATTACCAGTTCCTGCCACAGGTGGCCAAGACTGGCAAATCTGATGATAATCTGTGTTCACAACATGGGCCAGACATACCAGGTACAGTTCCACATGTCACTGTACATGCATGTGGGAGGTGTGCACATCCCAGACACCATCCATATCATGGACTAAGGAACACATACATGGCAAGTGATGCACAGCATTGGCTACACACAATAGTCACCCAGGTGACTGGATGGGGGATGCAATACCCACCTGTGTGGGCAAATGCAAACACTAAAGGCCTGAGCCACAATGCAGACCATTGTCATGTGGCCTGATACCAAGGTATACCCATTGCCTACCCCTGTCCAGCCTGCTGGCACAGTTGACCACCACACACCCATGCAGACATGCACCCCTGCATGTCAGAACTAGCACCCTGTGTGTTTGTGTGTGTGTTGTATGGTGCATGTCCACATCCACACTCACTACAAGCCCACAGGGTATATTGAAGCATGCTGTCTGATGTCAGACACATCCTCATACTCTGTGCCCATACGACCTCCATATGACCCGTGTGGTGCATGTGATACCTGCACATTGATGTGTTGTGGAAATCCCACTAGTGATGAGTTGCACTCCTGGCCCTGACAAGTGTGTCAATGTGTCTGCGTCCCTGTGTGAGTGTGCCTGTGTTGATGCTGGCACCTGTTCATGCAGACAGGCACATGTACGTCACCTACCATATATCTACTGTATCCCTGTTGCAGATATCAGTCACCATCACATATATGTTCTGAGTGCTCCACAGGTAACCCATGTGGTGCATCCAATAACTGCATCTAATTGTGATAGCATGACATAGTCATTGGGGGTTTGATACCCTGTGCTGGTAGGTGTGTGACACAAATATGCCTTAGTTTTACTCTCCCACCCCTCCCTGACATATATTTGCATCTGTCTGCCTCCCCCACTCCCACTCTGGAGGATGTGGAGACCCACACCTGCTTTGCTTAGGCAGCAGCATGTGCATTTTAAGTGATGCTCATGATCAGCTGATGGCCTCTGCACAAATTGCAGCCCTTCCCTAGCTGATTGCATGTGGACCAGCTGTGGTAACCTTCTCATAGCCAATTGCATGGAAACACACTCCAATACCTAGGAACATCATGGTGGTATTGGCCCTTTTCAGTCACTGTAAGAAGGAACTAGATCTGTTGTTTGGCAAACATCATCTCAGATGGATTAGGGATTTACCTCTAACAACATACACCGTGAAAAGAGGCCAATAAACAGGAGAGGGATGGGGCTGACCTGACTACAGACTTTAAGTGCTGCTATACTGCATTTGGAGTAATGTTGGTTTAACAGTATTTGTCTGGATATGCAAGTCGTACATGTTGCAATACCTGCCATGTCAGTTCCATGTATATGAGGAATCCCCATCTGCAGGGTTATCTGCAGACTGGCAGTGTTGTGCCTTTGGTTTCATGTGTTAGCCACGGTGCATTTATCTGTGGAATGCAGAAGGTAGTGTGAGGATTGCAGTCTGTAGATGGTGAAGGCTGTGACAGTTACTGATTTCATATCCCTCATAGGACATATGTTGCAACAAACCCCGTTACAATGGTAAATTTATGAGGTTATCGCAGCAACATGTCTATACAGGGCCTGTGTATGTGCTGTCAGCTACACCTCTGTCAACCTTTGTACATATATCGTGCATAAAGTGGTGCATATGGGCTGTACATCATAAATAGTGTCATCATATCTGATAACAAGCCAGTGATATATCAGATTGCTACACATCATGTACAGTAGGGGTTATATTTCAAGACATAACCTGGACATTCTGTGGATGTTTGTACAGTACTGAGGTCTGTGTAGTGATGGTGAATGTTGGCAGTGTGTGTATTGTTAATATGTACTTTAGCCTGTGTACAGACTGTGGTAGATGTCATTGTTTTAGCTCCCCTTCTATCTGTTACATGCTGCCCCACTGTATGGTACTGTTTTGCCATACATGTTTGTAGGGCCATCCACAAACTTGTCCCATACCACAGACAGCCATCAGACCAAACTGTGTAGCAGCCCAGTATATGTAGGATTATTCTGTGAGTGGCAAATATGAGGATGGTGTAGAACAGATAGTCCATATACTGTAATATTATGCTAGCTTACCATATGTGGTTGTGGCTATGTTCATAATGGTTGTGGTTATGCAGTTTCACACAGGTGTATCTTACTCTGTGCTGTGACATGGCTGTTGAGCCTGCTATATATGCAGGTACATGTGCATTCCCCTATAGGAGATATAGGCCGGTGTTGAGCCAGTCTGCCTGTAGCCTGCACAGTGCATTGTTAATTGCCTAGCAGCTTAGTGTATTTACCCAGTGAGATGTCATGTGCAGATACTTGCCAGATGTACCGCTGCTGGTTCTCCCTTAAAAGTCATGTATGTCAGACAGAGCAGTAGCATACTGTACATATGTATGTCAATATCTAGTGGGTAGTATGTGTCCATGGCACCCCTGTACCAGCAGTCATTATGTGGCAGGCCAGACAGGAGTGTGTGAATCCAAAACCTATCGTGGCATATGTATACCAGTCGTTATGTGTTATACCCATCTACATGTCTGTCTACATCCATATTGTCAGGCCTGGTACACATGTTGTCCACTAAGTGTTTATGTGTATACCGCTGGACTGTACAGTGTGTGTCCGAAGTTCCACATATACTGGCCAATATCTCTGCTGCACTCCACAGGGTCATTACATGCTAGTGGTGGTATTTTACAATGATTTCCTTATGATGTCTGTCAGTAGCCAATGACACACATGTCATAAGCATATGTGACCTTCCACACACACCATGTCTGTGAAGAGAATCCCAATGACAGTAGCAATAGTCTTGTAATATAACTGTTATACATACCTGACATCTTTTTTCACTACGACTTTGGGACTATAGGGGCTGGGGTAGGGCTACACTCCATGTCCAGGACATATGGTGGAAATATATGTACATATACTTATCCAGATATATATATATATATATATATATATATATATATATATATATATATATATATATATATATATATATATATGTGTGTGTGTGTGTGTGTGTGTATATATATATATATATATATATATATAAATATAGATATGTATGATTGCACATGTGTAGTACTTCCAATTACCACTGTCATGGCAACCACCCACTATGAATCCCTACATCATGTGGGTGTGGTCCCTTTACATTTTCTGTGTGATTGAATCCTTCCTGTGTGTGGGCATCAGTGTTACAGACAGCAGGTAGCAATACCTCTTACAGAAGAACCTGCACACTCAGGGCAGCCACATATTGTTAGGAGGATCAGGAACTACAGACACACTGTCTGTAGAGTTGTGAGATGCTTTGTATCGTACTGGTGTTACAGGGTGTGTGTGTGTGCATACTAATTTACCTTGGAATGCAGTCTGTCTGCATAGCTCACTACTGAGCCTATCCTCTTGCTGGACAGAGGTATGTCTATCATGTGTTGTCCGTTCACCACACAGGTCCTGTGTCAGATATTAAACTGGCAGTGTGTGTGTTGCATGCTATCAGTACATGGCTACATCCAGGTCTATATCTAACCTCAGTTCCCTGACTAAGGGTATATTGCAGACTATCCTGTAACACCAGCATCTTGCTTAGTGTATGGCAACAGTGTTCCACATATATGCCTGTGTGCCAGCCTCTGTCCTCCATCTTCATACCAAGCTTTGTACATATGTCATGCTGTTGGGGGTTGTTTTGTAGTGGGCTGTGAGTATATCACACTGCCATTGCTGCCATTAGTCCACTGCTGTTGTATCCCCCACATGTACAGTGGGGCTGGGGCCATATATGTGTGGGCATCACCTACACGGTACATGTGTGCCCTTATGCACTGCAGAGGCCAGTGTATGTAACAGTGGTATATGGGCATGTATTATTGAGTCTAGGTGGAGAGCACCATAAATGACTTAGGCTGTTACAAAATGTGGGGGTATCAGGGGTGAGCTGCCGCAAGGTATCTGGATGTGCAGTACCTTATATTTCACCTATATTTACATTACTTACATGAATTGGGGTACTGCCTCCTGCCATACAGACTCTTCTGTTTGTCAGTGTTCTCGTCATTGTTTCAATTATGCCTTGTGATGTGCCAGTTACAACCCCTTTGAACACATAACGTCTTTACCACCTACTGAGTTTGTACAAAGTGTAGATTAAGGCTGCTGAACTACACTCCTGCAGTACATACTGTTGATTCTTTGGTATGTTGTGGCCCAGTCTGTTTTCACTAATGTACAATTTTAAGAGTGTGGCCTGGACAGCAGCAGGTTTGAACATTTACAGACTACTGTATTAGTGTAACTATTTCGCAGTTGCAGTACTCTGTTTATATGGTTGTCAGTGTTTGAACAGCTATATGACATGGCATATAGAACTGTAATAGTACACAATTAAAGGTTTCCCATTTCTGCAAACTTGTGTGTGCCATCTTTCCTATGACCTATCTATGGGTGTATGTTGCAGGCAATGATTGACATTGGTATGGGTGGCCCATACAGTGTCCAGTTGTTCAGGTGTTAACTGTAGGCAGATATATATATATATATATATATATATATATATATATATATATATATATATATATATATATATATATGTGTGTGTGTGTGTGTGTGTGTGTGTGTGTGTGTGTATCTGTATCTGCATCTTCCACATATTACATGTCCTATGGGATGCAGACTGTACTTGGTAGTGTATTGCAGGGTGCACGTGTTTGGCTGTGGGGGAGATGCCTACATATATGAGACATATAATGTGTGGGACCAATCAACCCCATTAACGGTGCATGTGAACATATTTTTATTTGTTAATCTGCCATTTCTACCTACAGATATATGGCCATATATACCTATATAGATGCATATATCTGCTAACATATATATAACTATGTCCTTATATATCTACATAGATATATATCTGCGTACACATGTACACATATGTAACGTGCTGTGTATATGATGACATATAGGTGTAGACACATACATGTGTCGATTTAGGCATATGCATGTATATATGTGCATATATATATTGATATATATGCATATAGTGTTAGAAATATATACATATATATATATATATATATATATATATATATATATATATATATACACATACATACATACATATGTTGTATCTGTTTAGATATTAATGTAGTTACACACAGAGATATTTAGGTGTTGGTGTACATTCTCTGTACTTTTGCATGACAGATGAAATATTTCTGTAAACATTGATTTTTTTTTTTGCATCTATCATGGCTTAGTGGTAAATCACTTTGTATACAGAGTGTAGGGTCCTGGGTTCAAGACTTGCAGAGGCAGTTTATTTTGTTGCTGGGCAGAACATGGGCCATTGGATACAGAGCGATTTAGGCACTTTAAAGCAGTTGTACACGGTTTTGCGCGGGTTTGCATGCAGGTAAGCACTGCTAACCTCCGGTTACAGTTTCTCATACTCTGAAGCTTTTAAATTGCTTAATCTGTGTAGGCATAGCTTACCTCCATGCGAACAAGCTTAAACCTGCTTACTACTGCTTAAAAGTGCCTACTCCCGCTTACCCCTGCGCTAATTTCTTTAAAAGAAAATAAACAAGGGTTGATAAGAAAGTGGTGAAAAAGGGGCACAAAGAGGGTAAGACAGTAGGGGAAATAGCTAGGTATATGCAGGAAGGGTGTAGGGAAGGTCCATAGCTGCCCCTTTCTTCTACAGCATCAGCTGTGTATATACACTGAATTTGGAGATAGATTTGGACACTGAAACCCCTGGGAGAGGGGTGAGAACAACATAAATTAGTAGTGATGCCAATTAGACCAGGTTACATGTGTCCACTGGACACGTGTGTGAAATGGACAGCTATATATGGGGCGAGATTGTTTTGTGGAATCAGGTTGCCCTTTTTTTTCAGGTGAGAGTGGGATGTTGGGGATGGGTAGTATGTATATTTGGGGAGGTAGGTTGGGTAGGTTAACAGACAAGACAAACAAAGATGCATACAGGGGTGGTATATGACACATGTAGGGGGTAAAAACCTTGGATGGGGAGAGGTGTTTGGAAGTTGCAAGCCCATGAGCACCCAAATGGAAACAGTGGGACTGAGGTCCCCAACCATGGACAGTCACCACTGCACCTTCACGGCACCAAAGGTGGCTGTGCTGGGGCTGTGTAGGAGGGGCAGGCTCACCCTCTAATTGCGCCACTCGGCCCTCAAGCTGGCGTAGCCGGTCTCAAAACTCCAGGTGGAGCTCCCTATGCACCATGGCCCGGACATGTTGACGGGTATCAGGTTCCCCTCCATGCCTGCTCTCAAGGGGGACGAGCCCCATTCTCTGCATCGGTTCCACCCAAAGGTTGCGCAGGGCCCATGGAGGAGGATGTCCCAGGCTGTGCCCCAGATGTGCTGGTGCCCAGTGCCATGGCCAGCTGAGGTGAGACAGGTGGGTCCACTGGGACCGGCCTTCCCATACGAGCTATGTTGTAGCAGATTTTTGACAGATATGTGTTAATAACAGTCAACAGCATTCAGGATTAGTTATAACAGCACGCATAGGTATTTCCATTAACCCAAAACACTGGATTTAACACAGTTGCAGAGCAAGCAGAACACATGCATATATGGAACAATAGTAGCCATTACAAGAGCATGCAGGTTTCATTGATGGCAAAAGGCCACCAATATGGGTGTATTTTAACATGGCACATGCATAGAAAGAAATGTGAATATTTATAAACCATTAGGGCATATGTCCCAACAAACGTTTGGAGTATACACATATCAGTTAAGGAGTGTCATTGGGTTATTTTGCACATATAGTAGGGATGAAAGAGAGAGTTCAATTAACAACTAATATATACTTGTAGTTTTCACAACATTCTTAGTCACTGCAGCGACCTTTCCCTTACATGGATTATTACACTACCCAATGGCCTTATATTGCACACTGGTATGTTTATAGATTATTATATGAGAACTGTGTCTTACATACAGGCGTGACAAGATGCAGGTGTTAATGCAACATATGATGAGAATTGCTGTCATATACTTTGGGTGAGGTGCTAGAATGGCATGTCTATTTTCATATAAATTCTATGACTATGTACACATTTGACTATCAGTTATATGTCATTAACTGCTGCCTACATTTCTTGGATGATCACACTGATTTTTCAGGGGAACAGGGTGCCAGGCTGGTGATATGGGCCATTTATCTGGGCATGGTGGACAGATTGGAACAGTTGTGGGGTATGAATAGGCATACAACTTTCAATTTGAACATTCTAGCAAATTCTGTACAGTTGAGTGTAATTATGCATGCAACTTTCTAGCTGAACATTGTAACAAAACCTGTACAGTTGTAGGGTATGTTTATGCATGGAACTTAGTAGCACTCCCAGGATTCAAACCCCTGCTGTGTGTTTCAACAAATTATAGCTATCATCACAGTACACTGTGCTATCAGGAAATTGAAGTACAGCTTCTGACTGATTTCTATCTAAGTCTCCGTCATTTGTACAATATGACTGACCTCTTGGCACTTCCAACATTGTTATGTAGGACTTCATGCACATTTTATCTGCATACCACAGTGTGGGTGACACTGCTTAAAATACAACAGTACTATTTATATATGCAACAGTTCACCAACATATGAAAGAATAAACAGAAGCACTCCAGGGGTTATGCCTTTATTCACAGGCTATTACACATTCATTTCTACTGGTACAACACTTTCTAAGGCTCTTATATATATTTGTTATGACAGCACATGCAGACTAATTACTAACCTGCCTCGTGATGCAGCCTTTGCACCCTAGCATCATGGGCTTGCTGGTTCACAGCCTGCTCATCTGCAGCTGTCAGAGAAATACAGTGATATTTAGCCATACCTATCCATAGTATACACAAGCTAAGCAATTATTTACTACTTGGTAGAATGAGCACTTACTCAGTACTGGGGCATTGGGCATCTGCCGAGACTCCTGGATCCACTGTTCCAGTAAACCCCCCCTCTACTGCTTCAGGTCAGCATGGTGGTGCTTGACCTGCTTACCAGTACAGGGGATACCTGTGGCACTGGTGAGGTCACGGGTGAGACTGTCCCAGACCTCCTCTTTATACTGCAAGCCCTGGTACTGGCCATGCAGTAGTCTCTGCTCATGGTGTTTTACCAGGAGCCATACCATGAATTTTGACTCCTGGATGCCCCAGCACTGCATTCTAAATCGAGTGCCTTCACCCACACCAGCCATTCTGCCCACAATAGGAAGCTACAACCAGTAATGAGAAGTATTCCCGCTGTGGGGTTTAAATACAGCCAATTTCCTGCACTTTCCCATGATTGGACTGTTTTGAAAGGGCTAAGCTATGGGCACTACTTAAATATGTATACCATTAAGCAGATTGAATTGGCTCCCTTACACATTGCTTACACTTACTAACTTGAACTGTGCTGCAGTTAGCATTGCTTAATAGTTAATTAGCACTATATTTGCCATTTGGCAGTGATTTATTCTTCATTACAGGTTATATATGTGTCTGGTATCCGTGATTCATGTGTACATATACTGTATGGGGACCTGGGGACTTCTACACTTTATTGCAATAACACCTCATATCTATGCTTACTGCAGTACTCCAGTTCACATATTTATGTTCTGTGGCAGGTTATACAACATCACACTATACATAGATTCAGTTCACATGTTTGGTTTGATTTTCCTGTAGTGAGGCTTAGTTTGCTTATAGCTCATTTGTATACATTGCTATGATGGCTTAGTGGTTAACTACTGTGACTGTGGTGTATAGGGTCCTGAGTTTGAGCTGTGCAGTAGCTGTTTATTTTGTTGCTAGGCAGAACACGGGCCATTGGGTACAGAGTGATTAAGGCACTTTAAAGCAGTTGTAAGCGGGTTTGCGTGACGATAAGCACTGCTAACCTCCGGGTACAGTTTCTTACACTCAGCTTATACTTTTCTTAATCTGTGTAGGCAATACTTACCCCTACGCAAATGCACTTAAATAAGCTTACTAGTGCTTATATATGCTTACTACTGCTTATTTGTGCTTAAACCTGCTTACTAGTGCCTTATTTATTATGACACTGACACTTCACATGTGTATTTAATGTAGTACACCGGTTCACATTTAAATGTTATTTAGCAGGTTATACTGCAAAAAATGTCAAAAAATATTCATATACATATTTCACATAGAAAATGGAATGTGCTGCAGTGGGACTTAAACCAGGAATGCCTGCTCGTTAGGTGGATGCTCTGACCCCTACACTATTGCTGTGTTGCTTCATTTGCATATATCTTCCTTGTTATCCTCTTCAGCCTTTTAAACTGGTTTAACCATAGCTAAGCGATGGGCAAACCCTCACACCTATGGCTAGTTGTACTCCGGGTTTAAAAAATAATAATAATAAAAGGATTTCTTCATTTTATTTATATGTACTGTTCCTGTTGTACACATGGGGGACTGTTGTTGGGGATATATGGACAAATTTGAGCAGTCTCGCTCATTTATTTACAGTTTCTGCTGTTCTACTTTGCAGGGGCATGTTTATTCTGAGAGCTCTGCTCTCAGATACACCCTCTGCACTCATCCACACTCCGTGTAGGATTACGAGGTCAGGCAGCGCGCCTTCATTAATATGCATGGAGCGCTGCCGTCCTCCTCCTAAACTGCTACTTCTGTGCAGGACTAGATTAGTTCTGCATGGAAGATTAGTAAATCCGGGGGATTGGGCAATACTGGAATCATTTAATGGTCTCAAACATCTCACCTCTTAGGGTGCTAGATTTGTTTATAAAAATTCCATGCTATAAGGACAAGAAGTGATTGCAAAATTATGCAGAAGAAAAGGTTAGGACCTGTTTAAGTTGTGTATATTGGAAACATATTTCAGATAATTTCATATTTGTGCATCCATTAACAAAGATGGTGCATAATTTAGGTATGTCAGCAAAGTGTGAAACAACAAAATAAATTCTCAGAGATTCATAAAGAGCCTCTCCACTTAGATTAAGAACTGTGATAAAGAAGCCATTTGCCTGCAATGTGACAATTTCTGATTCAGAGACACATTAGTTGTAATGAGGAAAGATGTCATATTTGAATTGCCATTAAAATAACACAAGTGCAGATTGGCAATATCTAAGATAGTTAGTTAGTGGTGGTGGCCACATCACGTTAGCACAGGCCTCCCCTCCCATTTACTCTAGCACATACAATATAAACATTTTAAACACAAGACAACATGCCCATTTCTCTGTTCCCTAAACATCTCCAAGGTTTCCTTTCTCCTTTTCTCATAAACCACAGATGAATTCAGTCAGTCACTTATGCCAGACATTAGAATTGCACTTTTCATAGCATCTACATAGTCTATGGTAGGACAAAAGCTGTTAGACTAGCAACTTCTTGGTAGGCAAATGTGACAGCTGCCCCTGATTTTCTCAGTCTTATGCTACAAGAGTCTGAAAAGAATGCCTAGTGTTTCCTGGCCATCCCCTCCTTATGTCATGAACTGTTGCAGGCATGAAATAATGCCCAAGATAATCAATATGTATGTAAAATCAATAATTGCAATAATTTCTCAGTTAGCACAGTGAGATGGTGTCAAAGTGTAATGTGACCAGGGTGCAGATTTCAGCACTCTTTTAGTGATTTTAAGGTAAGGTACATAACAGTATCCCTGTTGTCTAGTGGCTCCCTAAACCTGATTTTATCCTTTTTTAACTGCATGCCTTTACTGCATGTTATATACAATATCCCTGGTGCCTAGTGTTTCCAAACATCCCATTATGTAGTAGTGTCATTACAACAATAAGAGGTTATCACTCATGGTTATTGTTACCCCCAACATACATAATTAAAGTATTTTCTTATGGCTAGTGTTCCCCTGACTCACATAGTTTTAAATATTTTCTGGTGGCTAGTGTCCCCCAACACGCATAGTTTAAGTATTCTTTGGTGGATAGTGCTCTCCCACATGCAGTGATGCAGGCTTTTCTCATTAGTCTATCAGTGTGTGGGGGTATGATAGCCATCCCACCCCCTGGCACGCGCATGCACACACACACACACACACACACACACACACACACACACACACACACACACACACACACGCACATGCACACACACACACACGCACACGCATGCACACACACACACACACACACACACACACACACACACACACACACACACACACACACTCACACACACACGCACACACACGCAAACATACACACACAGTGTGACCCCCACCCATTGCACTCACAGAGAGACACACATCCTTTCACTTGTATACACATGCAAATACACACATACACACCTATCCAACCCAGGCCCTTAATAATCTCGTTTCCACATCCCTGTCAGACACATTTTCACACATACACTCATACATACATTCACTTATGTACACACACTAATGCATTTCCTAACACTACCAGAGAACTAAACTCCCCAGCAGTTAATCCTATCCCCATGGATGAACATGGCCAAGAAATGAAAAATAATTTTTTAATGATCTCAGGAATTTAAGATCAAACACCCAGCAATGTTCAGAGACAATCCAAAATAATATTGCACACGCTTATGTAAATCAAATAGCTGATACTCTAGAGAAAATTAGTTTAAAATTTACTCCACCCATAGTTATAGCTGTGATATAGTCCATAGATTTTACAGTCCCAGGCACCACCTCTAGTTACTATGGGACAAGATAACTCACTAATCTCAAATGCTTAGAACACTTAAACCATTGGCCCTAGTACTATTCCAAGGCTGTCTGATTATCATTTCCAAATACGGCATATCTGAATCTGAATCGGCCTTCATTGATTACATTCTGGAAACCTTTAAAACAGTCTAAGTGTTTTTACACAAGGCTGGCCCAACCACAGGCCCTAGTCTATACCCATTACCCTCACTAGCTTCATATGTAAAACTGTGGAACATATATTTCATACTGCATTCATCTGGATATAAAAGATCTGTTAGCCCTGCAACCCCATTAATTTGGCTTTCTGAAAGAAAGGTCTTGCTTCTTTCTTTGAAAAAGTAACCAAAATAGTAGAGAGCAGTTATGCAGTGCATATAATGAATCTGGACCTGGCTAAAGCATTTAACATTTTTTCCATGAAAGCATTACTGGGAGACTTGTAAATCTAAATTTATGTATTTTTTTATTTTTATTTTACATTTGTTAACCGGGAAAGTCCGGCAGGATACAGATCCATTTTCAGCAGAGGCCCGGAGAGAAAAGCTCCAAGAACATTACATACAAGAAAATTTTGCATACATAAACAACTCTAGACATCTAATAAACAAATAGCAATGTCCAACTTTCTATACCATAATGTGCAGTTTTACAAGTTATTACGAAAAATGAAGAACATAGTTCAATAAGGGTCTATATTAGAACATCGAGGTTTAAAACCTTCGGATGTTCTAATATCGAGCCCTACTGAGCGAAAGCTTAAAATATTGAAGCAACAGGAACCCGAATTCTTTCCTAGGGAAAGATTTTGGTTGTCCGTTTCTGTTGCTTTGGTATTTTCAGCACTGTGGAGGAAAGTTACGGGTCGGGTTCGGGTAAGTGTGCGATTGTGTGGATGTGAGGGTTAGGGTGGGTTAGATGAGTTAGGGTTAGGGCGCGGGTTAGGTATGAGTGTGATTGTGTGGGCATGAGGGTTAGGGTGGTTAGGTGAGTTAGGGTTAGGGAGCGGGTGAGGTGAGTGTGCGATATTGACGGACCTTTGGGTTAGGGTTTGGGTTAAGGTAAGTAGATAGTTAGTGGTGTGTGTATAGTTTAGTTTAGGGTTAGTTGTAAGATTTTAGGTGTATGCATGTGGATTGCTGTTTGTTTGGTGTGCTTGTGTTGTGTGTATGTGTTTTGGAACAGTGATTTTTTCCCTAGGAAAAAAAAATCGCTGTTCTGATAGTTCTAGATTGTAAGCTTTTGCTTACATAGGATCGATTAATCACTGTTCGCTTCTTTAAGTGGTCGGTGATCTAATATAGACCCGATCAATAATATTAGGCATTAAGATAGCAATTTTTTTTTTTTTTGTAGTAATGGTTAATTATCTAACATTTAGCTATGCAGGGGAGATGTTTCTCAGAATATCCAGGGAAAATTTAAAGTGTAGACCATAAGTTAGATTATTAGAACAGTGTAATGGTAAGACTTAACCAGGGGAGTAGCATGGGCAAAGCCAGTTATTTAAGAAGTGGTAACAGTAGTAGAAGTAGTAGTTGTAAATATAAACTGTTATCCAATATGGTGGATAGCTAACAGGTTGCCTAACAGATACCATGTTTTTGGAGTCATAGATGCCACTTCTGAAGGAAATAAGGTTACCAGAGGTGTATCAAAAGGCCCACTGTTGGGCCATCTCCTATTTGGCATCTATTTTTTAGATACTTAGGCCTATACTCCTGACCTACAGTTATCTAAGTTTGCAAACAGCTGTAAACTGGGTGTTGTTATTCAATTTTCCACTGACTCAGAACTGTTGCAACGAGAATTAGACCATGTTAACAATTGGTGCAATCCCAATGGTCTCAAGTTAAATGTGAAAATATGTACCATTGTTCATTTTAGTAAACAAAATGTTTACAGATACCATACAGGTGACAGGTTTCTCCAACCAGATACTATCATAAGAGATCTAGGGATGCTTGTTGGTCATTCCTTATTGTTTGACCAACGTGTATCCACAGTAGTTTGGAGCCCGTTTCACATGGCTTATTGAATTTCCAAATAATCTTAACTCCCATTTACTTGTATCTCATGATGCATCTTTAGTAATTTATTTGCCTAAACATATCATTCAACATGAGAGACATTAGAAATTCATAACTAAAAAGATGAGTGACCACAAAAATCTTAGTTATCAGGACAGACTGGCGTGCCAGTCTCTATACTCAGTTTCTTATAGACTTCTCTGTGGAGATTTTTGTTTAATCTTTCTAGCTATAAAAAAAAACATCCCTCTTTGATATCCTATTCATTTGAAAAACAAATGATATCTCAAATGCCCACTTGAACTAAACCTTCATTAAGATATAAATAAGACATGTTGGTCTGATGAATGTATATCCCAACATATCCCTCGCCTCTGGAACAATCTTCCATTACATGTTAAGCAGAGTAGCATCCTTGCCAACTTCAAGGTAAACCAAATAATTGGATGGACAGCCTCAAATTATCCTCTGGTTTATGTTGCATTACCAACCTTGAATCTGAAGGGAACTTTTAAAAAGTCTTTTTGTTTGATAGGCCTGTAATGGACTGCTGACTGATTGCCAGGTACTTACCTATGAATCTATAAATACAATATCAGATTAAAAGGTAAAATAAGGCAGGTAATGAAAAGATAAACATGGATATATTTGATAAATTAGAAAAACTTTTTTAAAGATAAAAATACAAAGCATTACTAGGATTAACTGGCTGCATTATTTATTGTATAAAATATTAATTTCAATGAAAAACATGTAAGAATCTTAAATAAATTGTTTACTGAAAGATTACAGTATCAGATAATTTGAGAAGGTATGGTTAAAATAATACCAAAAAAGAAAGGAGAAAAAAGTGACACTAAGTCCTGGAGACTAATCAGCTTAACAGTATTCATATACATTTTTAAAGTATGCAAGACAAGCACAAACTTTCTTGCAGAATTCATAAGACCATTACAATCCATACATAGAACTTTCATGCTCTGCTGCATATTTAAACTCCATATACTTCATATGACAAACAAAAATCTTATAATTGCTTATATAACATGAACATTCTCATTTTAATGACATTTATTTTGCTTTTAACTGTAATTTCTGTGTTGTGGTATCAAGAAGCGTTTGTTACACAATTTATCGCTGTCTCTCACCACAGTGATAGCTAAAATTGGTCCTTGGAGCATGTCAATAACTGAGTTAACAAATGGATGCATAAATGAGATTTGGAACAGGCCATTTTGTCCCAGAAGATCTTCAAATGGGACCAGATACACAGATTAGCAGGAATTAAGAGAATAAGGGGATGATAGGGTTAAATGGGATGAAGAGATGTTTAGGAGGAAATGAGGTAAGGGTATGAAGGGGCTTAGAGGGTTTTTGTCAAGTGTAACTGAGGTAGGAGTCACATTTTTGGTGTGAACTTGCTAAGGCAAGTGACATCTAAGACGACCTCTCAGTACTGTGGAGCAGGTAGGCCTTGGACCTTGATGAAGGTGGTGAAGTTGGAAGTAGCCAGGATTAGGGTATGAAGAGGAGGTGGATGGCATGGTTGCAGGGTGGTTATTTTATTCTGTTCTGACAGCTAGCTTATGGTAGTGTGATACTTGCTAGCATGTAGAGAAGGCGACTCTTTTTTCCTTTTCCCGTTTCTCATGTATGGGGGGGGGCAGTTGTGCTAGTGTACAGATGTAAGATACAGGTGGTAGTGGGTAGTTCAGGTTGTTTTGGGTGCTTGGTTTTGAGTTCCTTACCTTGGTTGAGGGTGGTGTAGGGTTGGCCTGTAGTAGTTTTCTAAAGGGTACATGGCCGGCAGATTAGCTGTCATTTAACATGTACTGCAACTATCTGGAGTCCTTTCTTTCTCAACTGTGCTGTTGCAAGTCATTACTGGAGATTTGCAGTGAGGCAGCTCAATCCCCTAGTTTATAAGGAGGGAGCCTTTTGTAACTGCAGACTGTCAGAGGCATTCCAAAAAAAAAAAAAATGGGCCTTGCACTTGGTAAGGAAGCTGCCAGTTTCTTCTCTCGTTTACAACAGTTGCACCCCACCTTTTCATCCGCTCATACAGGTCTTGGGTGTCTTTCTTTGTTTCAGCATATTTCAGGTAGGTTTGGGTGTTGGAGGGAGTCACGATGGCCATTTTTGCAGGCTGTGAGTTCCATGGGGGAAGGAGGTTGCTACCGTGCATGTGGGGTGTAGCTTTGGCAATTAGTTACAAAAAAAAAAAAAACACTTCAATGAAGGGGGTTAATGGCTGATTATTGTGTAAATCTTTATGTGCTGCAGTTCACGGCTCAGTACAAACAGCATCTCAGGAATGCATTGCAGCATCAAGAGCTGAAGAGCATGTAAAGTTTAGTGGGGAGGGGCCAAATGGGGTGAGTGTATACTTTTGATAATCTCATTAGGATGCAATGTGGATTCTTTTAAATCCAAAAATAGATATTTAAGATTTTGGCTTGTGGACATTCTTGTGCCTTTTGTAACTTAAAGCAGTATTGGTCTTCAGGGAGTGTACTGTTAACTTTCCCAACTGTAGCCTGTCTGCTCCTGCAGCCACATGATTACCTAGCCCGGAGGATTTCACTGTGAATTTAACTTCAACCTAAGGTTCTGACAGAAGCAATGAATTTAAGATAATTATTCTGGTGGATGAAATGTGTGGACTATCGCTGGGGGTTGCATGGGTGGTTGTATCCTTGCATTGGTGATCTCTTTCCTGGTAGCTGACATGATGTGGTAAAACCGGGGCTTGCATCCGTGATTGCTTTCCTGTCTAGAGTAGGAGTAAGGTCGTTGGTGATTTTCATGGTGAGTGAATCGCTTTCTTTGGGGAGCAATTTTGTTTAGATTTCAGTGGGGGTTGGTTTTCATGGGCAGTCTATGGCCTAGTCACACAGTAATTTCCTCAGCTGAACTGGTGAGTGTTTTCTTGGGCTTTGAGTGAGTTGGTGAGGTGGACAGCAGACAGACATTCAGGTCAGCTTTTGGATTGTGCAAGGATGTTTGCTGTTCGGGATGTGCAGGCACAAATGAGCTCTAGGTAGAAGAGTGATACCCAGATATTTCAGTCATAGCAGGAGCAGGCTTTATACAAGGAATTTATGGATCTAGTTAGATAGCTATCCATGCAATGGAGATGGAGTCATTGCAGGTCATGTGACAGGTTCTATACAGAGCACTTCTGGCTGACATCAAAGAGTAAAACATCACTAATTCAGGACCGTTACTCAGGCTTCGACTGTGTATAGGGGTCCATTCTCGTCAGGGTTGAGTAAATCCAAAGACTTGGGAAAATTAATTAAAAAAAAAAGTCAGACATGTCAGGATCTTACGGGTCAGTGGGGAGCATTGTTGAAGTTCCTTATGCTGGGGGTGTAGGATAACAGTTCTGGTTAAACCTTTTTGTCACTTGGTTTTACTTGAAGCTTTTAGTAGGGTAGACCGCTGTATGGTGGAATGAAGAAGTATCTAACTGACATAGTGCAATTTGGATGTATCCTCATCAGACTAATTTTATGGTATAACAGCAAGTCATACTCTGTTTATTATATGTTTATTTTGTGTAACATGTTTGAGTATTTAGCTATGCTCCGGTTCTTAAGTGATCTATACAGAGACAATACTAGCCTGTCACTGTTTATTTGTACTTAAGGAGTTCAGTTCATGGTCATGTTACTAGCTACAACATGATGCTTTTTTGTTACTGTTTGAATATGGGATGTTTATTTGCCATCTCGAATGTTGGGAGTTGTGACACTTTGGTTTTGAATTTAACACTGTGGGCTTTGTTAAAAAAAAAAAAAAAAAAAAATATATATATATATATATATATATATATATATATATATATAAAATAAATAAATTAAATGAAATCAGTGTTGGGAGTGGGTCGTGAATTTCAGTTTTTCAGTGCATGAAGCAGAGGCACTAACGGGTATGGGGAGAGTGGGGTTGGCATGCTTTCTTTTGGGCTTGTATATCTGGGCTGCATCATTAAACTGTAGTTTACTGGCAAATCATTGGCAAACATTGAAGGCCGAAGTCAATGAATAATGATGCACATTCGAGTTTCTGCCTTCATTATCCTTCATAGAATTCATGTTACTGCGTAGTCTGTTAATTTCTCCATTTTATGAGTTCATAAGAGCAATATTTAAGTGTCTCTATTTTAGGCTTCTGCTCCCCATTATTTGTGCCTTTTACTGCACAGATCTTTGTAGACTGTAGGGGGTTTTCTGGTGAATTATTGGCAAGTCATTGGATTAGGCTGCTAGGAAATGTCTGACATTAGTGTTTAAGGTGGGAGGAATGCTGCTACCCCTTGAAGAAGTTTCCCACAATTGTAGATCCATTAGGCTACTGGTAGTGAATCGTTGCATGAGCATAAGTCTCTGTTTATGTTGTGTTGCTTTCTCATATCAGTTTTCCAGTTGTATGTAACCAAAGTATATTACTGAATGTCTGTTAAAAATTATTTACAATACAGTGGAGCTCCCCCACTGCCTTGAAGGACATTAGGATTGGGGGGAGGGTTTTCTCCTCTTGGCCAAGGAATTCCTCTTTGTCATTTCTTGGAATATTCTACTGGTGGAAGTATGGGAAATATTTTTTTCTGAGAATTTCCTAAGGTGAGAAGTGCTACATGGGCATAGGTCAGTAATGAATGAAGCAGGCTCAGAAGGTAAATGGGGAAAGCTGTCAAAATTCCGTTCTAGTCAGGACTGGAGCTGCAGGCAGTGGTAGGGGCTGGATAATTGCTCACCAGGGTAGGTTTTTGAAGGGGTTTAAGGTGGTCATTCGGAAGTGTTGGTTACATGAGTGCGTAAATTTACATTTTGTTTCTCTCCTTCTATTGTAGGTGGGGAAGCACAGAGTGGACCGCAATCGATGGCCAGAATGGAGGACTAAAAGGTGATGGAGGCTGTTGCAGAGTATGTCCAGTAACCAGATTCATGCCCAGTCATCAGGGTGGTGCATAATGAGGCCATGAATGCAGAGTGAACAATGGTCATTGGACTGAGGGGAGCAGAGTTGCAAGGTGATAGAGTCTGCTGGGGTAAATGCATTGGTGGCTGGATGTGCTTGTGGTTGGAGTAGAATGCTGTGAGGTCACAACCTGTGGAGGAATGGATTTTGAGTGGACATTGGTTGGTAACCTGAAGTGAGGGAACTCAGAAAATTGTGGAGGTTGTTCCCTGGAGGTCTCTTTTCTTTGACTTGTGCAAAATGAGGTCACAGATGGCAGACTGCGCAGTGAACAGTGGGCAGTGACTTGTTGGAAATGGTTTGGAAGGTAATGGATATTGCTTGTAGGAATGCTTGATTGTGGGAGTGGTGTACAATGGGTTTGCAGGTAATCCTGATTTGATGCTAATTATGGCACATCAGGGTTGGAGTTTATTGAAGTAGAAAAGGGTTATTTTGAAGGAGAGGTATGTGGGGACATAGGTTCATAGGTTCATAGGTAGGTACTAGGCTATTGACACTAGGGTCTATATAAGCCCAGCCAAAAAGGTACCCTGGCTTTCGCCACCCAATAAAATTATTTTCCTGTGCCTCTGTCAAGGCTCTCTTTTACTGAAAACATTAATCTTAACCGGAATAATAAAAAAATATCCTCCGCTCTCTTCCTGGACCTATCGAAAGCCTTCGATATGGTAAATCATCAGTTACTTCTATATACTTTAAAAACCCTGTATCTAGATACTCCAGCCCTTGACTGGTTTCAAGCTTACCTCACTGGGAGACAACAAGCAGTAATGTGGCAAAACAAGCTCTCCTGCCTACTACCAAATACCATATGAGTTCCTCAAGGTTCCATATTAGGACCTCTCCTCTTTTCAGTCTTCATAAACGACATCCAAACAGTCATCCCTGAAGCCACCTGCATTCAATATGCAGATGACTCGACTATAATATGTTCCAATGCCTCTCTTGCAAATCTACTAACTACCACCCAACATAGCTTCACCAAAGTCAAAAACTGGCTTGCCAACCATCTCCTGATCTTAAATCCAAACAAAACCAAGTTACTTCTCTTCTACCCAACCAATAGATCTCCGACTGAAAACTTCACTATAAAATCCAATAATGGGACCATCATCTCCCCAGACACCTATACAAAGCTATTAGGAGTAAACATTGACAATAAACTCAAATTTGATATACATATCAACCAAGCCATTAAGTCAGTCAACAAGAAACTTGGGACCCTATATAGAATTAAAGCCCTCCCTACCCGAATGCCAGGGCAGCCACAGCCCGTTCACACCTTCTCTCTACCCTACTATATGCCTCTCCTGTCCTCACTCACCTTAACAAATCTGATCTGGCCAAGCTCTCATCCTGCTATAATCACATTGCCAGGTTTACCCTACAGAACACACCACTGTGCTAACCTGAAAAAGCTTGGATGGATAGAATTCCCACACCTTCTTCACCAGTTCCAACTCATAGAGGCCTTCAAAATCCTTAAACAACCTGAGAATACCCCAGCACTAAAAAACCTAATGACTCCCTACTCCAACCTAAGCTACCTTCACTCAGCAAACAGACTCCTTGTCCAAACAACTAAATCTCTCAACCTAGGTGGTGACGCTATTTGCCAACACCACTGGTAAAATATGGAACTCTCTCCCAAATAACATCACTTGCAACTTCTCTAAGTCAATTCAAAAATAGTCTAAAACTCCACTTCAAGTCACACTGGCTATGTCCTTGCTCAAACCCAGACTAGCTCTGTGTCATTAACTAAAACATAAACAACTAGCTAAGATGATAAGTACTTTGTATACTGTGATAAAGAAATATGTATCCTGTCTAACTCTATGTCATTAGTCCTTGCTAATATGTTATTAATGTTACATTTGTAGTAATCTCAGAAATAGTAATGGCAGTCTTGTACTTGTATGTAAATAGCCTATGTTTTTGTTAAGTTCTTTCAGCTCATTTACTGTACCTAATTATCAATGTAACTCTGTTGGAGCTTTTCTCCCCGGGCCTCCGCTGAAAAAGGACATGTATCCAGTCGGACCATCCCGGTTAACAAATGTAAAATAAAATAAAATAAATAAATAATAATAAATAAGCAGAGCCACAGAGGGGATCCCTGAGGTGAATTTCCTATTTCCCATCCAATCATCAAAATTTTTCTTGAAGAGTGCTAATGAGGAGCTTTGTTTGATATACATATGTAGTTTGTTCCAGAGTATGGGAAGTTTCTGGGACAGGAATCTATCTCTCCAGCATGTTCTGTTTATTGTGATGATTAGGTTTAGGTCCCTAGAGGATGTAGCTTGGAGCGACTGGGATTTCTTTAAGGGGAGCATGTCCAACAGCTCTGGGTTTGACATAGCTTTGTATGTTAGGCAGAGATCATTTCTAAGTAGGCGATATGCGATGGAGTAAAGCTGGAGTTTTTTGAGACGATCTGTGTAGGGCATCTGTTTGAGGCCGGTAATCCTCTTTCTGAGGTATTTCTGTGACCTTTCCAGTTGTAGATGTCTTGTGAGGTACATACCAAAAGGGGCATTATAGTCCATAATGGGTCTAATGAGTGATGAGTAGAGGGGAACAATGACCTCTTTTTTCCTGGATGAGAAATCTTTTGTGATGAGGTGTGCCACACAGAAGGATTTCCTGACTACTGTGGTGATGTCATTATCAAAGGAGAGACTATTGTCTACCTGTGTCCCAAGGTCTCGTATCACACTTTCAGTGTTAAGTAGACTACCACCTATGTGGTAGCTCATGGGTACAGAGTTTTTGCCAAAGGGCATGACAATGCACTTTTTGGCATTGAGCTTGAGGCCATGGCTTTGACACCAGGCATCTGTCTCAGTGAGGCCCTTTTGTAGGATGTCCACATCATTAGGATTTTTGATTATGGTTCCTAGTTTGCAGTCATCTGCAAACTTCATTAGCCAAAGACCTTCTGTGTTAGCCTGTGCTTCAGAAAAGTAGATACCAAACAGGAGAGGACCCAGGACTGAACCCTGTGGTACTCCACTTGTCACTGGTCTGAAGTCGGATTTGGAGTCTGCTACTTTAATAGTGTGGGCTCTGTCAGTGTGCCAATTGACATCCCATCTTGTGACATAGAGATTTATACCTAGTTTAGTGAGTTTATCCATAATTCCAGAGTGGAGGATGGTGTCAAAAGCCTTGGCGAGATCTAGATAGGCTGTGTGAACCCCCTTACCCTCGTCTATGGCTTTGGTGACTGCTTCAAATGAATCTATCAGGTTTAGGAGACATGATCTGCCTTTTATAAACCTGAACTGGGTGGGGTCCAGAGTTTGGAGATTACCAATGTCTTTGTTTATAAGTTCCGTGATGATACTTTCCATGTCCTTGCATACCAGGCATGTTAGGCTAATTGGACAGTAGTTCCCGGGGTCTGTTGGGGCTCCCCCTTTGTGGATTGGGATAACTGTCACTGTGTGCCATTCAGTGGGCACAAAGCCTGAGGTGAGGCTATGATTGAACATGGTGCTTAGGTGGGGTGCCAGTTCATTCTGTAGTTCATCTAAAATGCAGCCCAGGATGTTGTCAGGTCCTGTGGATGCTGTGTTCTTGGCTTTGGAGAGTGTGTCTTTTACCTGTGCAGCCGTGATTACAGGAACTTTGCATTCTTCCGGTAAAGAGATAGGCTCTTTAGGGGGTGAGAGGGGGGTAAACTTAGCACTGAACCTATCTGCCAGGATGTTGGCAATATCAGTTGGTGCTGTATATTTAATGCCATTGTGCTGTAACTCAGAGCAGATCTGAGTGTTGCCATTGAGATTCTTGACATAACTGTAGAATGCTTTGTAGTTGTCTTTAGAATCAAAGGTGATTTTGTTTTCGTAACTAGCTTTGGAGGATTTTATGAGGGATCTCAGCTTTTTATTGAGGCTGACCATGGAGTTCCTCCAATCGTGGGGTTTTACTCTTTTTTGCAACAGTTTCTTTCTTCTTTTGTAGAGTTTTTTTATGGCAGAGGACCACCAGATTGGCTTCTTTTTCTTGGAGGATAGCATCTTGGTTATGTTAGGGATAGCACGATCCATGCACTTGTGTAAGTGCTTATAAAGTGCATTTGAGTAGGATTCAGCAGTCGTACCTCTATTGTCCATCTGTATGACTGTCATGAAGTTTAAAAACTCAAAACTGCAAAAGGAAAAACAAACCCAAACTGTTTAAAGTGAGAGAAACTCAATGAGAGCCGGCAAGTTCAACAAAATCCTCCATTTAATGAGCGCTTTCGGTGAGGACAATACCTCACCTTCCTCAGATAGAACTACACACAATAGACCCTGTTTTTATACAGGCATTTTGAAATAAATTGAAATGGTTAATTGAATAATTTAAATACCATCAATTATACTTTAAAAAAACATACAACTATATATACATTTAAAATGCTATGTTATCACACTCTTAAGATGTTAAAAGTACTTTCAAAAAAGTACTTAAATGACGCCAAAAGCAGCGATCAACTTTTCAAAACTTACATGTTATAAAATACCATTAAAATATTCAAAATGTGTTTCAGTAGCCTTACACACAACTTAAATGCATTTTAAACATGTTGAGTGCATTTTAAAATATTTATATGTATACTACGGTCAACAAATCAGAAGCAAAAACAAAAACAGAAACCAAAAGTTGAATACTGAATGTACCTAAAGGCATGATATACCTGTATCTATACTAAAAGGTCTCTAAAATGTAGAGTCTGAAAGTATTGAGACTAGGATCTTTCAAAAACCATTGCAACTGTGGTCTAACAAAGAGCACAAATCCTAAATCCCCCCTGAAATTTCTTTTCACCTTTTCAATGCCAGCAGTTTAAGAATACATTTAATAGAAATGTATTCATTTAAACCTGGGGACATACGTGCTATTGTTTTAATCTGCCACTTAAGTTTGTCAATCTCCAACAATAATTGGCAAGGGCCCCTCCCTAATGTCCGCAAGCCTTTGTTGTAATATTGTAAATTTAAAATGGTGATTTTACAGTTTGAGCATCTTAAGTTTCTTTGCAGTTTACTGTCATGGTTACAGCCATTTGCAGATCAAGCAGCAAATTGGAGGGATTGCCAATGACGCATTTTCTGATAGGTGAATATGTTATTTGGGGTAGAGTGATTGCATGGAGATGCTATTGCACTGTTGTTTATGGAAATGTTTTATGTTCTTGATATAGAAGTTAACCAGGTCCATACAGTATTTATAGGTTGTATAGACATCACTAGTTGAGTCCCGTAAGTTTGGTAATGAAATTCTCCTTCAGATGCAGTGTCTAATTGGTAGCTCAATTTATGTTCTGCATTTTAGTAGGTATAATTTTAAATACATTGCGTCAGCAATTTCTGTTTGTGGCATAAATCAAGGATTTTAGGGTGGTTACAATGTTTGTTTGGTGGTTCAGTGGGTTTATGGTTTCTTCTGTTTTGCAGATTGGGGGGGGGTTGTGTATTGGGGTTTTACAATCAGCTACATTACCATGCCTATGGATGCTTTAATTTGTTTGTTAACAATTTTGTTTAGAGCCTATACGATGGCCACAGTGTGTAAATTTTAGTGGGCAAGAGAAGAAGGTGGGGGATGTGGTGGTTGATGGAGCAGTAGGTAAGGACGTCAAGGTTTTCTAGCAGGCAACTGAATATCAGAGTTTGTTTGGGGTGTTTTCCTTTCCTGCAGCTAGAAGGTAATGTCCTGTTTTGTTGATATTGTGCAGGGAACAGCAGGATTGGTGTTCCAGTTTTATTTGGAGCTGGTGTTTTCTTGGAATGGGTCAGGTAGATGTATCACCATGGGAGCTTACTAAGCGATGGTTTACTGCTTAGGGAGGTATTGGTGTGCTGAGGTAGGTCAAGTGGTGGTAGAAGGATTACATGATTGTGGCAGGATTCTGAGGGTGATTTATAAGTAAAGTTTATGGTGGGGAGGTTATCTTATTCAAACTGTGTTGCAGTCATCAAAGGTAAGGATTTGGCAGTTTGCATTGAGTAATTTGGCTCAGGCTTTGAGTGGGGGGTGTTTGGTGTAGGGTGATTTAGTTTTGCGTTACTGCAGTTCAAAAAGGGACAGTGTTGGGTTAATTTTCTACAGGCCGTATGGTGATGGTATGTCACTACCTTTATTTGGCCTGGTGGCATTGGGCATTTTCAGGTGTTGTTGGTACTTGTGTTGGTTAGTTTGCTTATTTTTAGTGTTACAGTTTAGGGAGTAATTGTGGTCATACTGCAGAAAGCCATGGCTATTTGGTGTGAGATCAAGACTGCTATTAAATGGATTTTGAAAAGGGTTATGTGGTTATTACATTATTGGGCAGTAAATTGGGGTTGCAATCTGTTGTGAGGGTGTGTAATTGCCACTGCATGGTTTCAAATGGCAGTGGGCTCAGGGTTCGTTGTTTAGATGGCACGGGTACAGTTGACTTGCTAACAGTGGGTACACTGAATGATGTTTGGCCTTATGGAATATATAGTGAGAGGGGGAACAGCCTGGTCAGGCTAGTGGGTGGAGAAGAGGGGCAAGCTTGCTCTCTTCTGTTCCCCCTCTGGTGTTGAATGTGCAATTCAATATGTTGGGAAGGAAAGTGAGTGGTTGCTCTGTTGGATAAGTTAATAAGCAAGAAGATCTGCTTATTTGGATGGAGATATAATTCAGTAAATTGAAGGTGAGCGGGGTAACGCTGCCTTGCTGCAAAGATAAGTGAGTAAGTGGGGGACGCAGCTTATCAAGGGTGAGCAATTACCCTGCCCTTATGGTTATTTTATGTTTTCTTTCATGGATGTTATTATCACTTGTGTAATGTTTTTGGTTGAAATTTATAACTATTGGTCAACAATCATATTTATGGAAGTTTAATAAAGGTTATCAAATGTCATTCAGTGTTGTGTGTTTATTGAAGTGGACCAGGACAAATATTTTTTCCCTTTTTTCCTTGTTGTGACCATTAAAAGCTCCATGCATCCAGACAGTGCAGTGTTTAGTTAACCCAAAAGCAGCATTTATACATACCTAGCAGACACTGTGAACAGTATTTAAGAATCGGTAGACATTCTGTCACAGTGAAAGGCTACACATTTTCTAATGAATGAAATGAAAAAAAAAATGTAGAGTCCTCCTGGGATGGCTAAGATTAACAATCTGTAGTAGAAAGACTGGATTACACTTTTCCTTATTAATCCAACAGTCTGCCAAATATATTTTGAATGTCCACCCACACTCTTCCTTAATTGACCATTGCATTATTTCTGCTGGAAAATGACCACCCCACTGTGTTCATTCATAGGTCCCCTTCCTGTTAGACAGGTGTTAGATACTACAAGCACACACTATACTTACGTTTTAGTGTTCTGGCAGCATGTCTCAATAATAAAACAAAGAAAGCTTAAAATAAGTAAAAGTGTCAGGAATGGAAAAAAGTACACAATCTGTAAAACATATTTCCTGGCGGAAAACCAGAGAATTAATCAGAAGACATGCGATCAGTACTTTTGGGATATAAAGTTAACACAATATTTAGAAACAGGAAAAGGTCATAAGGAAAGCTTTGCAGGGATGTTTTTATCCATTTGTCTGAATTTTCATAGCATGCCTCTCATGCAGTCCCATTCCCCATTTTTTCCTTGAAAGTATCATTTTCTTCTTTGTTTTTATCAATGTATCTTACTGTAATGTCCCTCTGGATAAAATATAAATATTCAGCAAATGTTATTTATCTAATCTGTAATATTACACTGACTATTTACTATCTATTTTGCTATATCTCAGAAAAAATATATATATATTTGTGTGTGTGTGTGTGTGTGTGTGTGTGTGTGTGTGTGTGTGTGTGTATATATTTATATATATATATATATATATATATATATATATATATATATATATATATATATATATATATATATATATATATATAGATATATATAGATATATATATATATATATATAAAACTGTATAAATATGACTCTATATCACATCGTCAAACACTCTTCATCTATCAAATGATGTTTTCAGCGATATTTTTCCCACGGTAAGTAACCAGTGGGCCATTATAGGGAATTTGCCCTCTCAGAGTTGGCATATTTAGTTATTGGGTGGGGACGCAGCCCCCACCAGTGTGGTTTTAAAAATGCTGTTTTTGTTGTGATCAGTAGGTTGGCCAACGTTTTACTTACCGTGGGAAAGAGTTTCCCTGAAATGATCATTTGAGGGATGAAGTTTCGACAAATAGGGGTTGACAAGGAAGTGTTCTCCATTTAAAATGTTCGACGATGTGATATCCATAATATATATATATATATATATATATATATATATATATATATATATATCTATATATATATATATATATATATATATATATATATATATATATGTATGTAAATAGATAGATATGTGTGTACACACACACACACATATATATATATATATATATATATATATATATATATATATATATATATATATATATATATATATATACATAGATATAATTTTGAGCATTCTTTCCCACTCATTATTTTTCACTCATTTTCACAATATTCAGGGATAAGTTAGGATATATCAATTCCATCAATATCTTACTGTCTATTATTTTCAGTTAAAATGTCTAAAGCAATGTCAGGGCAACTTGCTGTATCATGGACAGTGAAGGGATATGTGCTTGTAACTAATTCTGTTGCACAATATCAGAATGCAGACAAATATTTTCTTTCTAATCACTTCTTTCTTATCTCTGATTTCCTCTGTTTACCTATGAAACAGAGGCCCCACCATTACTACAGATCTACAATGCAGAGGATAAAAGACGGCCAGTCTCCAGTATACAAAAAGCGGTGTAACAGTTTCTGAAATCATTAAAAATAAATAAGGTTTTCCTCTATTATATGTCAGCAAATCCCCCAGCAACTCTTCAAGTAGGGGACTCCAGCATTTTTAAATCCCTGGGGACTCCAGCATTTTTACTCCTGATATTAAAGTAATCACCTCCTGGTTACTACGTTTGGTAAAACTGAAATCTGCCTACACCTATATTCACCATCTAGAAATCTAGACTTTCAATGTTGGCAAACTAGCTTTTATGTAAAATATATACTACTCGATGTAATATAGCAATTAAAATTAACAAATGTTTGGAGTTTTGTTTTCTATCTTTTAGAAAACTTATGATAACACATTCTAGCTTCTAACTTTCATTAACTGTCTCTGAATCAGTTAATGGTAATAACTCAAAGTCAAACCCAAATTCATAGCTAATGTAAAGTGTTTTATCATTTAGAACTACACACATGTATTCTAAATGCAATTTCGTGCATCATCTCAATTCTTGAGGTTACAAAGGAAAGTGAAACAACACATACAAGTAGAGGGGTAAACATAACTAACTAATAAAATGCTACTCCAAATACACACAAGAAAGAGAAGAGGAATTTACCAACACTCATATACAAAAAGAATAACCTCCCCTTAGTTAAATTAACTACCCTATTTAAGGTAATACAAAACGCACTGCAGATTGAACAATGCCTAAGTTATTTGTCTAATGGTGCACTTGAGTGGGTTAAATAATACTGACTATGGATATAATAAATAAATATTACACTTACTTGGAATATATGTAAGTATATATTGCACAAATAAATAAAAACATGACCTTTTATGTACCCAGACCCCCCCCCCCCCGGGACTAGTGTCCGAGTTCAGAATAACGACTGTAGGGTAAAAACTGCTATTGAGTCTTGTAGTCCTGCAGTGGAGGCTGCGATATTTCCTGCCCGATGCCAGATGCTTAAGCAGCCTATGCACAGGATGCGTGTTGTCCTGTATTATTTTGGTGGCCTTTCAAATGCTTCTTGCAGAATAAAGTTGTCTCAATGGAAGACTGGAACCTGTTACCTTCTCTGCACACTGTTTGTAGCGCCTTCCTTTCTATAACTGTGCAGCCTCCAAACCACACTATGAAGTTGCAGGTGAGGATGCTCTCTATTGCACATCTATAGAAGGTGGATAGAATATGAGAAGCTGCTGCTTACTGAATTTTACTTGTTAAAAATTCACTTGTTGCAAATTTTACTAATTAAAAGATATTAAACATGCGTGTATGCTCGTAAGTGTGTGTGTGTGTGTGTGTGTGTGTGTGTGTGTGTGTGTGTGCTTGTGTGTGTACGCGCATGTGTGTGTGTGTGTGTGTGTCTGTGTGTTTGCATGTGTCTTGGCTGGTTATTCTGAGTTTTGCAATGCGATTGGTCATAGACAGGAAGACATTTAGACACAATGTACTCTATGAATGCCACAAGACATGGGCAGAATTGTGGAAACAGAGACAGAGAAAGAGAAAATATTTCATCTCAACTTTTGTATGGACAGACACAGAGACTGGAAGCAAGGCAGACACTTCCACAACAAAATGGTTCAAGTATAATTTTGTGGCATTATGGGTGCAGCTACCTTCATTAAGATGCTAATCCTCATAGGCTGCACATGTTAAAGAACAGTAATGGCTGATACAGTGGGCAATGTCTTGTCACACATGAAGAAATGGACTGATAGGAATTTAAGAGGAACTGTGGAATACTGGACCAGGTATAAAAGCTGGCAAACAGCTGGTACTAATGACTTTATTCTTAATATGGCATGAAGGCCCAAACTTACAAACAGCAGATGAGGCAGAAATTTAGAAAAGGTGGTTGACACTCTCCTATTTTCACCTCAGTGTTAGCTATTGCCTGAAGTAAAAAATAGCACAAAGGATGGGTAAAGTGTTCCGAATTAATATGAAGTAATTAATGCATTAATATTCTTTCAGCTATCAGTGTTTCTTTATTTATATGTCTTTGTTGACTGACTAAGTTTGACAGAGCAGAGTCGATTTTCAGTGGAGGCCTAGAGAGGAAAGCTCCACCGAAGTAATTTTATATTAAGTGAATTCAATACAGTTCTCAGAAAAACAACAGTTACATTTCCCATGAAGCAACAAATGTAATTTCAAGATAAGAATGTACAGTAAAGTATCATATCGACAATTATAAATCTATACAGTTGTTTCGGCTGTAAAGTCTTACAGAAGTAAATAGATTAATACTGCAGAAGGGAAAGTGTAAAGAAGTTTAGTGTTCGTGCATTTCAGAAAAGAAAAGTTTGCAAGGAATTCAAGATACTTATTGAAGTAAGTTACAAAAGTAAATAGGAAGGAGATTTTAGTATTTCAAAGGTTTGTAAACAGTTCAAGGGACATGGTGAAGTAAGTTATAAAATTATGTAGGCGAGGAGAGAAAGTATTAATAATGTATAGGAGGATAGTGGCAATAGCATATGACAGAGAGAGAGGGAGCATTTTATAGGATTAGTTCTATTTAGGTTGCCTGTTCCAAATTGGTGTAGCTAGAAGGTTTATAACTTAGGTATACAGGGGATGCATGAGAGGGGCAGAGCGATGGATGGAGCAGTTAGAAAAAGAACAAGATGAAAAGTATTGTTTAAAGTATGAAAAGGCATGTATTGATTCACGTTAAAGGGAAAGTTTTTTGGGGTATATCGATTCAAGTAGAGGAGAGCAAAAAGTTAGTGACAAGCAATAAGAAGTTTGAGCTTTTATTAGAGGTCTCAACCTCGTAATGAACATGAGCATGACCAGGACTGGGCAAGGTATTATTTGACCTTGATTTCATAGCTTGGGAGTTTGTTAATCACTATAAGTTGTGTAAGGATGGTGTTCCAGAGTATGGAGATATAGCAGGCGTATAGTGAGTCCCTGATGAATTATTTTCTTTAGTAGTGCTGAGAAGAAATTGTTCACCAGAGCACAAGTTCCTTGTGGGGTGAAAGGCAATAATGTATTTTTAATGCAGGGCATTGTTCAGGAAAATATATCAGTTTGTATGTGATAACTAGCAGAGAGTATGTTATGTAGTTGTTAATATCTAGCCAGTTTAGTTGTTTTAAGGCTTGTCGGCAGTGAGCTCAGTGTGAAGGGTTGGTAGCAAATTGAGGTACATTGTTGTAACAGGAGGCTAGTTTCAATTTTAGTGTAAAACGTATGTTTGTAAGAGTAGGTGAGGTATATAAGAGGGTTAGAAGCAAATAGGATGAGATTAGGGATTTTTTTCTGGGTTTGTATGGTACTGTTTTGCCCAGTAAAGGTAGCAAAGTTTCTAGTGGGTCTTTTTATTTGTTTGAAGAATATTTTGGTCAGATTTAAGACTGTCATATATTACAATGCCCAGTAATTTAGTATGTGGTACTACCTCAATTTTAGTGTTATTTGCAAATGTAACCAAGAAAGATTGTTTTTGCTAGAGATAATGCTTTGGGGTAATGAGCATCCTTGTTTTATTTGGAATAAGGAGTAGATTTGAATTTTTCAACCAGGTTTTGATTAAAGAGTGACTTCTTGTAACCTGGATATTGTGGGGGCTGTACATATTAAAGTTGAAGCATCTGCTTATTGTACTATATTTGCTTGATGCATGGCAGTGTTAAGCTTGTTTATGAAAATATTAAAGAGAAGGAGTCCAAGCATAGTGCCCTGAAGGACACCCATGGCAACTGAAAGAAAGGTCCTGTTCATCTACACTGTACCAGCAAATCTTCTTAGATTTTTTTCAGTTATAGGTATCTTATGTTCTGATTGTTCTGATGCAGAGGTAGGCTGGAAGAAATGTAGGGGTGGAGTTGGAATATTTTAAATGCAGAGTAGGATGGCGTGGGTGGAATTTGAGGATATGGTAGTACAAGTTAGAGGAGTGTGCTCAACTATAGTCAGGGTGTACAGATGGGGGCCCGACCACTGAATCAGCAAAGTAACAGTGCTGAGAAAAACAATCAGTAAGCTTTGCAATGGTAAAAGGTAAGAAGGTTTCCAGAGACAGTTAACTTTATGAGTTGAACAATGCAAAATAGAAGCAAGTAAAAGCTGAGAGGGGGAAAAAGAGAATTACAGAAAGCAGTACACAAGCCCAGGAAGACTAAGCAGAGATATCTCATGTGTGATTGAGAATTTAGAGAGTACCAAAGGATGAAAATGAGGAGGGACTAGTCTGAAAATGAAACCAAAGCAAATACTATGTCCTGTTTCAGTGGGGATTGGGGTAGGAGGGACAGTGACAATCTTGTATTGGCCACTATTGCGGATCTCACAGAAACTTTTAAACTGATTGCCCATTATTATGGGCTGTAGTATATCTTCTTCTTCTTCTTTCAGCTGCTCCCATCAGGGGTCGCTACAGCAGATCAACTGTTTCCATTTCTTCCTGTCCTCTGCATCTTGCTCTGTCACATCAACTGCCTGCATGTCCTCTCTCACCACATCCATAAACCTTATCTTAGGCCTTCCTCTTTTTCTGTTACCTGGCAGCTTCATCCTTAGCATCTTTTTCCCAATATACTCTGCATCCCTCCTCAGCACATGTCCAAACCAATGTAATCTTGCCTCTCTGGCTTTGTCTCCAATCCTTCCAACCTGGGCTGACCCTCTAATATACTTAATCCCAATCCTGTCCATCCTCGTCACACCCAGTGCAAATCTTAACATCTTCAACTCTGCCACGTCAAGCTCTGACTCTGGCCTTTTTGTCAATGCCACTGTCTCCAACCCGTATAACATAGCTGGTCTCACTACCCTCTTGTATACCTTCCCTTTCACTCTTACTGGTACTCATCTGTCACAAATCACTCCCAACACTCTTCTCCACCCATTCCATCCTGCCTGTACTCTCTTCTTCACCACTCTTCCACACTCACCATTACTCTGAACTGTTGATCACAAGTACTTAAACTCATTCACCTTCACAACCTCTACTCCCTGCATCCTCACCATTTCTCTGTCCTTCCTCTCTTTCACAGACATATATTCTGTCTTAGTCCTGCTGACCTTCATTCCTCTTCTCTCTAGAGCATATCTCCACCTCTCCAGGGTCTCCTCCACCTGTTCCCTACTCTCACTACAGATCACAATGTCATCTGCAAACATCATAGTCCACGGGGACTCCTGTCTGATCTCGTCTGTCAACCTGTCCATCACCATTGCAAATAAGAAAGGGCTCAGAGCTGATCCTTGATGTAATCCCACCTCCACCTTAAACGCATCAGTCACTCCCACTGCAGACCTCACCACTGTCACACTACCCTCGTGCATATCCTGTACCACTCTTACATACTTCTCTGACACTCCTGACTTCCTCATACAATACCACAACTCCTCTCTAGGCACCTGTCATATGCTTTCTCTAAATCCGCAAAGACACAATGCAACTCCTTCTGACCTTCTCTGTACTTCTCCATCAACACTCTGAGAGCAAACATTGCATCTGTAGTGCTCTTTCCTGGCATGAAACCATACTGCTGATCACTAATCATCACCTCCCTTTTTAACCTAGCTTCCACTACTCTTTCCCATAACTTCATGCTATGACTGATCAGTTTAATCCCTCTGTAGCTACTACAGCTCTGCACATCACCCTTATTCTTAAAAATCGGTACCAAAACACTTTTTCTCCACTCTTCAGGCATCCTCTCACTTTCCAAAATTTCATTAAACAATCTAGTTAAAAACTCCACTGCCATTTCACCTAAACACCTCCATGCTTCCACAGGTATGTCATCTGGACCAACAGCCTTTCTGTTCTTCATCCTCTTCATAGCTATCCTTACTTCCTCCTTGCTAATCCACTGCACTTCATGATTCACATCATCCAACCTTCTCTCCCTCTCATTCTCTTCATTCATCAACCCTCAAAGTACTCTTTTCATCTGCTCAACACACTCTCCTCGCTTGTGAGTACATTTCTCTCATTATCCTTTATCACCCTTACCTGCTGCACATCTTTACTAGCTCGGTCCCTCTATCTAGCCAATCAGTATAGGTCCTTTTCTCTCTCCTTAGTGTCCAACCTTTTATACAACTCTTCATACACCTTATCCTTAGCCTTCACCACCTCTCTCTTTGCCATGTACCTCATCTTCTTATACTCTTGTCTACTTTCTACATGTCTTTGACAATCCCACTTCTTCTTCGCCAACCTCTTTCTCTGTATACTCTCCTGTACTTCTTCTTTCCACCACCAGGTCTTCTTGTCCTCCTTCTTCTTTCCAGATGTCACACCAAGCACCCTTCTAGCCATCTCTCTTACTAGATCTGCTGTAGTTACCCAGCTATTCGGTAACTCTTCACTGCCACCCAGTGCCTGTCTTAACTCTTCCCTGAACATCACCTCACAATTACCCTTTTTCAATTTCCACCATTTGATTCTTGGTGCTGCCCTCACACTCATCCTCTTCTTCTTGATCTCCAATGTCTTCCTACAAACCACCATCCTATGCTGCCTAACTACACGTTCCCCTGCCACCACTTTACAGTCTCCAATCTCCTTCAGACTGGCCCTTCTACATAAGATATAATCCACCTGTGCGCATCTTCCTCCTCTCTTGTATGTCACCCTATGCTCCTCCCTCTTGTTAAAATATATATTCATCACAGCCATGTCCATCCTTTTCGCAAAATCCACTACCATCTGACCTTCTGCATTCATTTGCTTAACACCATACCTACCCATCACTTCCTCATCCCCTCTGTTCCCTTCACCAACATGCCCATTGAAATCTGCTCCAATCACCAGTCTCTCACCCTTGGGTACAGTCATCACCACTTCATCCAACTCACTCCAAAATTTTTCTTTCTCATCCATCGCACACCCAACTTGTGGAGCATATGCACTAACAACATTCATCATTACACCATCAATTTCCAGCTTCATAAACATCACTCTATCCGACACTCTTTTCACCTCCAAAACACTCTTAGCATACTGTTCCTTCAGGATAATGCCTATGCCATTTCTCCTCCCATCCACACCATGATAAAACAATTTGAAACTGCCTCCGATACACCTAGCTTTGCTCCCCTTCCATCTGGTCTCTTACACACACAATATACCAACCATCCTTCGGTTCTTCATATCGGTATATACAAGTGGTATAAATGTTGTTGGTGTTCTATAGAGCCATGTCCTCTAGTACAGAGTATGCACCAAACAGCTACCTTTTTCAGGTGAGTGTACATGTCTACATGGATACTCAGCTGTCCCTGTCGTCTGATTCTATAAGCTGTAAGTCTTAGCTTATGTTAACTTTACTGGATTGCACAAACATATCTGCTTTGACTTCACACTCACAGTCCTTTCAAGGATGTACTTCAGTCTTGGGTGATAGTTTCTGGACAGTGATAGTGGTTATGCAGCATATGCAGTTTATTAGCTGGGGCTGGTTTGGTCAGGGACAACATTCTTATGTTGTAGGGCTGTTGATGAATTCAAAAATATACCTGAAAATGTCTTTCATGAATTTCAGTGGATGTATAAATGGATGGCATGAATATGGAAGGCCCAGACATATAGAAAGGAAGTGCATTTCTTAATGAATTAAGTGGAATGTGGTGGGTAAGTGGAAAGCACAATATGTTCCATGCCCTACAGAGCTGTGAAAAGTGAATACATGGCAAAGTGTGCTTAATTAGCTAATCAAATGGATGAAGTTCTGCAAATAGTAATGATGCCTACAACTTTGCAATGGTAGAGACAGGTTATTGCTTTTATCACCAAGGCATACAGCAGCCATGTTATGATTGAAGGTAAAAGGCCCTCATGGTGATGCTTGTGTATTGTTTTCAATAGTATTTATAGTGTTAATGTTTATAGTATTTCAGACTATCATTTGCATTATTAGTAGTAAGAAAAGGTGATGGGTATTTACTGCCATGATTTTCATGTTGAAGAAGATGAAGAGAAACTTGATCTATATGACAAAGAAGAAAAGGATGACAGTAATCTAGTTAGCATAACACAGAAATAAAAACAAATGAGCTGAAACACAGCCATGGTAACTTGCTTTAATAATAGGTTAGCACTTTCACAAGTATACAACTTGCTTCTTCAGACCAAACAATTAGAAACCAACACACTTATAAGTTTTAAATCTCACAGGAGCAATGTAAGAAAGATACATCTTAACTAGAACATTGTGTCATAAATACATTGTAGCCATTTGTATCACTCCTTAAAGCCACATGTACTCTTTTGCACTTTACACAAGTGTGCCTCCAACCTGCACTACAATAATTATGTTATGCACTTAAAAATCAACTTCTATAAGCATTATGTGTAAAAATGATGTAATACTAAAAACCTTTGCAACAATTTTAAATTCCTATACATCATATATATTTGGTAGTCATTCAGGACCTTTCCACATGAATATATATTGTTCTTGATAATAAAATAAAAACATAACTAAACCTCATATTTGCAATCCCTTATAGGCATATATAACAATAAAACTATATATATATATATATATATATATATATATATATATATATACACATCGCAAACTCAAAATATTACAGATAAAACATACAAATACAATTTATGATTTTGAGAATAAAACTCATTATGTGTATACATAAACAAATACAGCATCTACTAAGTTGCCATTAAAAATGCCTACACAGTTTAGACTATTTTCATGTTTTTCACTCTGTCTCTGAAATGTCAACTTCATTTCGGAACAATCATTTTTGGACCTTTCATGACAATACCATTGTCAGACAAAATCTTATCTCTGTAAGGAAAATAACGTTGCACTTCTAGAGGTAAACTAGATTGCCTTGATGGCCATCCTTCATTGATAATGTAGTTGAGCTTCTGTAAAACAGGATCTGAGGCTGTATGATTTCTAAACTCATCAATACATGTGGCAGAAAAAAATTCTCACTTCCATGACTTCAAAATCAAGTTTCTCATTCTCATGATGTTCAGTGGGATTTCTGGGTGATCTGAATAAAATATCAGCAAGATAAAGAAGTTTGCCTTTTGTGTAGATAAGATTGATTTTTTTTTTTTTTAATAGTCCTCCCCTGCTGGCCTTAAGCCCTAAATCCCTGTACATTCCCACCATTCTTGACATTGCTACAGCTCCTTTTTCTGCACAAAAATCCATCTTTATGAAATGTTAAAGATACCAGAAATTTATGCTGTTCTGAAAAAACAAACACTGTATTATCTCTAAATTGCTGTGCATTCCCAGCATTCGTAACACTGCTACAGCTCCTTTTGCTGCACAAAAATCCAGCTCCATGAAATCTAAAATATACCATGAGTTTATGCTGCCCTGAAGAACCAAACACTCTTATATGTATGTTTCACCACATAAAGGTTATTTTGAAAGCTGTATTTTATGATAATCCTTAACTTGCTAAATACAAATACCTGAGCTAGCAGCAGGGATGTTTTTACTCTATTTCTTCCTCCTCCAATATTATTACAGTTACAGCTTGCACGTGGTACTAGATTATAGTTTTTCCTCTAGTTCCTATAGTAATTCAGTCACCAGATGTCTTTTGAATTTTATATCTTCCCTATAGACTCTCTTCCCAACTTAAATACATTTTCTTTCACTTTTTCCATCATTCTATTTAACCATAGCCCTCTTACTATATACATTTATTTAGACTCCCAGCTGCCTATACCAAGGCAGTCTCACTAATATCTAAAATAACAACTGTTATAGCTTAATGGATAAACAAATTTACTACTATGAGGCCAATAGTTCAGAGCAATTAATTGTTTTTACTTACACATACCTGGAATTTGTCTCTTCATGCTCCATTCACCCTTCTCTATATTCTCAGGCTCATTCCACTCCCCTACCCTACCAACATTCCCACCCAGCCCCAGGCTCGTCACCTTTATACCTAACTAACCACTCCCTTAAGCCTCTCTGTCACACCAACCTCATTTCTATATAACCCTCCTTTTCTCACTCTCTTCAACCACATCACCATCTACCTTCACTCCACATCACCTCACTCACACAAAACCTGATTATACTATCTCATCAGGCTAGTACCCCCTAACTAATCCCTCCACTCTAACTACAACCTACATAAAGTATAGCCACACCTAAATCCCTATTCAGTCCTGTAAAGATACCTACTAAAACTTCACAACAATACAGCAACACTTTGAGCAAAATGTCGCCCCAGAGCTTTACATTAATAATAAGTCTAGCCATCACCTCACACTTCACCTCCTACCACTGCACTAGCACGTGAAAATTTCAGACTAAATCCCCTACCTGCCCTACCCATACACACGTTAAACCAGCCTTCTCAGTAATATCTCCTTCTATCTATAACATCTCAAATCTTGACTTTGCCACATTCAAAGTAACACCACACCAACTAAACAAACACATTTCCTCAAAATATAACACATCTATAACCAAATACCTAAAAATTATAAACCAAATAGCATCCCAAATCATACTTAGTGGAGATGTGCACCCAAACCCTAGCCCTACAAACAATAACAACTCCCCCTACTACCAGACAAATAACATTCTAACCTCCTCCAGGAAACCAACAGATCTCCTTATACACAACATAAACATAAGGAGCATATTGAACAAAATCACAGAGCTACATGCTACCCTGGCCTGCTACTCCCCCAACTTAGTCCTCCTTACAGAGACCTGCCTAAAACACTAAAATATAATGACTTTGTTCCACCTGGGTACAATGTTCTTAGACTAGACAGAATATCCAAAATAAGCAGAGGCATTGCTCTCCTCTTCAAAAACAACCAGACCATTGAGTTGTTGTCCACTGAACAACCCAAGTTCAATAATGCAGAAACTATATTCAGTAAGCTGAAAATCAGTTCAAAATAACACTTACATATAATTGGTACCTATATACCCCCCCAATGATAACATTAACACATTAAAATCTATTCTAGACTGGACATTCCAAAAATTCCCCCAAGAAACAATCATACTAGGTGATGTCCAAGCCTGACTAAATATTTGGTATCACTGGTGTACCAGTATTATTTTTTTTTAATTATATCTACTGCATTGTAACTAGTAAGCCAGATGAGAAGCATGTTAGATTGTATAACTTAGACTCTGTGTGACTCTTAGACTGTGTTTAAATTGCTTGAAATTGTGTTTTATTTGTATTATGTTAAGTTTTTCTTGTGCTACTTCCTTTGGAGCTTTTCTTCCCGGGCCTCTGCAGAAAATGGACAAGTATCCAGTTGGACTATCCCAGTCAACAAATATAAAATAAACAAACAAATAAATAAATAAATAAAAAATACATGTTAACATCGACTGCTCCTCCTGTAACTTGCTCCACCCCATTAACCACATTAGCCTACACGGTTTCACTCAACTAATCAAAACCACAACATGGCACAGGTCTCTGAGCAGACGAGTAAGTGTGACTGAATAGCTGGAGTTCCTTCAGTCAGGCAGCATAAGCTGGTCCCATGGATGCTGTTTTTCGCCAGAGAGGAGAGAGCACCACCTGATTTGATGATTGTTTGGGGGGGGCTACAACACAATCCTCTATATCTCTCTCTGGGGGGGGGAGGAGGAGAAATTTGCACTGAACCTGTCAGCCAGTATGTTGGCAATGTCTGTATTTTTATGAACTCTAGGAACCTTTGGGGGAGGCTAGAAGTGGGGGCTGGAGTAGTGATCCCAGTCTATTATTTAGTAGGAAATCACCCATGATGATGGTGTTTTGAGATACATTTTTCCTCCTCCAGTGTTTTCAGGAAAAGAGTGTGAGGTTCCCTGAGTGAGAGAGGGTGCTGCCTACAATGCTACAAACTGCAGAGCAGCTCTACGGATTAAATGCACCTGGATGGTCTCCGCACATGCATGTGTTGCGCCACCCAACCTTGAGGTGAGGGTATGTCCTTGATGAATATGGACACCCCTCTTGGTGTTTGTTGATTGGATGGGGTACATGATGCATGTGAGGTAAAACCTGATAGTGCGGGGGTGCTCTCAGGAGAGCCTTAACAGGTTTCACAAGTCACAGCACAGACATCGATGTTCTCCATACGAAGAAGGGCCTCAGTGCGTGCATCTGTATTGTGGCATCATTCTTCTTGGTGAAGGTAGGATACTGCGAAGGAATAACAAAAAACTTTATGTAGATTTGAAAAAAAAAGGGAATGGATGTGGTGTTTGTTGGTGGGTGGGGCTATGTATAAAAAAAGTGCTATATCAGAGTAAAAAGTACTTTAGGAGCAAGTGTGGTGAGAAAAAAAAACCTCCTGACCAAAAAAAAAAAAGAAGAACAGAAGGAAACCAAGACAAGCCCAGGGGATCAAAATCTGATCACTGGGAACAAACTATTCAGGAAAGTATGGAAAGGCACAAAGGGAAAAAAAAAAAAAAAAAAAAAAAGAATCTGGAAAGTTGTCTTTTCTGGTCTCTGCTGCTCTAGGAACTCTGCTGGATCCCACGAGGTTAGATAAAGCATCATAAAAGGTGCCCATCATAGACTGGATCCTTACTTATAGACCATCACAGTCCTACCTCTCACCTTCTCTTCTTGACACTCTCAGAGACCACCTTCCCACATTTATAATTAGACACCAAGTGAATCCATTAAAATTCTCCACCCACCAACAAATCCGGTATACAAAAAATTTCAAAACCGTGACTTAATATCTGCACTTAATCAGTGCAACTGGAGACCACTCTCATCTCTCATCTCTCCCCTTGGAAAGTGCTGTAGACTGCTTCAATAACACTTTTTTAAACATTCTAAATCATCTTGCCCCTATCAAAACTGTCAGAACTAAATCCAGCTATGCCCTCTGGCTGACCAGAGATGCTTATCTGCAACTAAAACAAAGAGATAAAGCATGGGACTTGTTGTGTCAAAATAAAACTCAAACTAATAGACAGGCATGCCAGGAACAAAGCTAAAAAAAACATATTAGGACAAACAAAAGGAATCACTATATAGGCATTTAAACCAAACACAAAAATAACCCACAAAAATTCTGGGCTGCCATTAATAAAATCCTACAACCAGGAAAGACCAGTACTCCACCGCCAAACATTGACACCACCACCAATAATATTGCCATCTGATTCAATGAACACTTTACCAAATCCATCCTAGCCCTCACCAATAGTAGTACTCCTATTTCACATCAAAACTTATCTTCTGTACCAGCAGAACAAAACGTCTTCTCCTTACAGCCTGTCCCAACTAGCACAATATATAAATACCTAAATAGGCTTAAACCCACAACCTTGGCCACTGACAAATTACCAAATATCTAAAGATGAAGTAAGAAGACCAAAGGCACTGGAACCATGGCAAGTATTTATTAATGTTGTAAATCCAATATAAATGCTTTTTATTTCTATTAATCAAATTTGATTTCAGTATTGTTGCCAGGACAATTCACCATGCTCTTTATGGAGCCAAACTTTTCTACATAAGATTTCTTTAAATGTATCTCTAATCTGTTTTGTCTGAGAATAAATTTTAGAATCTACATACAGTTTATCAATTTGTGTACTTTACTCCTTCTACATCTTATGTATCTATAACATGTTTTTATTATGCTCCATATCTTTCCATAAATGTTTATCAATTTTTTCTTGATCTTGTTTCACGCAATGTTTAATTTGCCTGTCCAGCTTGTTTACTTCAGTTTTCAAAGTCATAGTTTAACATCTTTTCCATTTCTTATATTTTTTTGTCTTTCAGCTTAATCAAGTATCAGTTCTAATGGAAGTATATCCTCCAGATGTTTTGTGCCTAGATTCTGATGTTAAAAAGATTTTCTTGTTTTTTTGCATTCAAACAATTTCTCTTTCAAAACTTGCTACATTCCTTCTGCAGATTTTCCACTGAATGTATCAAGCCACTTAGTTTTACATAGTGATTGCTTTGTTTCAATATAATCTGTTATTAATCTTCTGTGCATTGGTTTAGATTTCAGTTTGATAGAATCATCTAGTAACAATTTAGCTACATGATCTCTGCACATCAATGGTGGTAAAACTTGACCTGAAATAGCAGTAAACTTCTTTAGGAACACAAAATTTAGCACATTCCATTCCCTGGTAGGCTTCTTTGCAATCTGAAGCAGTTGTTGTTCCTGAACATACATTGTAAATAATGTCCTAACTAATGTTGTTGAATCAATATTATTCTACTCTGTTTCTGGTAAATTTAAGTCCCCAGCCACTATTATTCTTCCCTCCTGTGTTTCATGCAAAAAATGTGTGAATTCTTCTAGGTCATCAGCACTTGACTTTGGTGTTCTGCACACTCCAATAATTGCTATGTGTTCTAGGATTGATTTTATTGTCACAGTTTCACAATTCTATAGTATTGGTGTTATCATTGAATATGTAATAATCACGCATGTCATAATATTCTTTAATCCCTATCATAATACAAGATTTTTCTAGATTGTCTGTTACAGTAAAAATATTTATACCCTGGCATAGCTGTTTTCCATTCATTGTTCTTTAATAATTTATCACAAGCAATAGCAACATAAATTATGTGGGAACATAGCAAATTTTCCCCCCAAATAAAAATGGTATTACTAATGCTCTTAGAATTAACAAAAGATGTATTAAATGCTGCTATTTGTGAACTTTTAAAATGTTGACCTTGCAAAAATCCTGTCTTATGTTTGTCATATATTGCAAAATATCTGCTGTAAAACTTTTCTTCCTTGATATTAGCAAGTAATATTAGGCTTGAATGCTATACACATTTCTATTTTTAAAATGGGACTTTTTTCATGCAGGTGTTTACCCCAAATGTCTTTTCATTAATGGCAACCTAACTTTTCTTTCTGTTTGTGATTTATGAAAACTATATTATTGAAAAGGGCTGCAAGTTCTCTACTAACAATCAGATAGGTCTTGTGGATGAGATAATTAGTACCAAAATGAATCAAAACAAATCCATACTTTATATTAGTAAGGCATTTAAAAGCCTTTCTCACATCCTTTGTTTTTGTTCTTGGTCAGTATAACCCTATTCAGTGTTTATTATCTTCTCTGCAAATGCAATTTACATTTTCTCTAATAATTGAATATTCAGTTACAAGAACATCATTTCTGACCAGATCTAAATAATCCTCACCATTTAATTCAATAATATCTGCTCTATCAATTGCTTCATTGCCATTAATGTTACTAACCCACTGTACTTATTACATTTGCAAACACATAGCTCTCATCTGTCTCACTTTGTACACTCACAGCTTGAGCCATGTTATCAACATCTCTATTTCTCCTCATTTCTCATATAATATTGTTCTTCATTCCTGCCATGTTCAGCTCTGATTTGTTCCTTTTCACCTGCCCTTTGCTTTTTTTCCTACCTTCTCTTTTGGAAAATTATGCCTTTTTCTGAAGACTGAAATATTTCTTTCTTTAGGTTCATAGGTTCATAGGTTCATACTAGGCTATCTGCACTAGGGCATTTACAAGCCTAGCCAGAGTTTGTTTGGCTTTCGCCACCCATTCTAAATGAATTTTGCTATGCCCTTTTTTGAGGTTAGTATACTGTGCCTCTGTCTAACAGTGACACAGAAGTGATACCCGGAGTAAATCTATGATCTCCCATCCACTCATCAAGATTCCTCTTGAAGAGAGTCAATGAGGGACTCTGCCTAACCTGGATGGGATTTTATTCCAGAGTGAAGGGAGCCTCTGGGTTATGAATCTGTCCCTCCAGCATGTCCTATTTATTTTTGTGCTGAGGTTCAAGTCTCTCGAGCGAGTAGCTTGATGGGATTTGGATTTTCTGAGGTGCAACATGTCCATTAATTCCGGGTTGGACATGGCTTTATACATCAGGCACAGATCGCCTCTGAACAGGCCGTATGCCACTGAGTAGAGCTGGAGTTTCTTTAACCGTGCAGCATATGGCATCTGTTTGAGCCCTTTGATCCTCTTGGTGAAGTACTTTTGGGGTCTTTCCAGTTGCTACAGGTGTCTGGTAAGGTACATCCCAAAAGGGGCATTGTACTCAATTATGGGCCTGATGAGGGATGAGTAAAGAGTCACGATGACCACCCCTGATCTAGATGTGAATCCCTTCATGATTAGGTGGGCTATATAAAATGTTTTTCTAACCACTTTGGCCATGTGGTTGTTGAATGATCGCTATCAACTTGGGTCCCCAGGTCCCTAATTACTTCTTCTGTACTTAATGGATTACCACCTATGTGGTAATTTGTGGGCACTTTGTTTTTGCTAAAGGGGATGACTATACACTTTTTGGCATTTAGCTTGAGGCCATGGCTCTGGCACCAGTTGTCTGTTTCTATGAGGCCCTTTTGTAGGATACTTGTGTCGGCTGGAGAGTGGATTATGGCGCCCAGTTTGCAGTCATCTGTGAACTTGGTCAGCCACAGTCCTTCCATGTTGGCCTATACCTCCTAGAAATATATACCGAACAAGAGAGGTCCCAGGACTGAGCCTTGTGGGATGCCACTTGTAACTGGTTTGGAGTCTGACATGGCTCTAGCAATTCTAACCATGTGTGTTCTGTCCTTGAGCCAGTTTGCAACCCATCTAGTGACATAGGGGTTTATATTTAAGCTGGTGAGCTTATCTATAATGCCCGAGTGGAGTATTGCATCGAAGGCTTTTGTGAGGACAAGGTAGGCTGTGTGGACCACCTTCCCCTCGTCAATGGCCTTGGTGACTGTTTCAAAGAAATCGACCAGGTTTAAGAGGCAGGATCTGCCCTTAACAAAGCCGAACTGGGTAGGATCCAGTGTCTGTAGGTCCCCAATATCTTTATTTATGAGGTCCATGATGATCCTTTCCATAGCTTTGCAGGCCAAGCTAGTCAGGCTTATGGGGCAATAGTTTCCAGGATCCGTTGAGACACCACCTTTGTGGAGAGGGACCACTGTTGCTGTATGCCACTGTTTGGGTACATATCCTGTAGTAAGGCTGAGATTGAACAGTAGTTTTATGTTTGGGTTTAGTTCTTCTTGGAGTTCATGTAGGACGCAGCCCAGGACACCGTCTGGTCCCATTGATGCTGTGTTTTTTGCTTTAGAGAGAGCGGCTCTTACCTGAGCATCTCAGATGTCAGGGGGGCAGCACTCTGCTGGGATTGATATTTGCTCTTTTGGTGGGGAAGGGGGGGGGGGTTGCGCTGAACCTGTCAGCTAGGATGTTGGCAATGTCTGTGGGTTCGGTGTATATTTTGTCATTTTGGACTAATTCTAAGCATATCTGGGAATTCCCACCCAGGTTCCTAACATAACTAAAGAAAGCCTTGTAATTATCCTTAGTGTCCTGTGCAATTTTTCTCTCGAAGCTGGCCTTAGACGATTTTATGAGTGCCTGTAGTGTTTTGCTAATACTGATTTGAGATGCCTTCCCTTTTTGGGATTTTGCTTTATCATGTAGTAGCTTCCTCCTTCTATTGTATAGTTTGTTTATGGCTGGGGTCCACCAGACAGGATGCCTGCCTTTGGAGGATTGGTTCTTGGTTTTGTTTGGGATTGCATGATCCATGCATTCCTGAAGGTGTTCATAGAATGCGTTTATAAAGGATTCTGCGGTCTGGGGCATATTTTCCACAGGACAGGGGGCTTTGAAGGATTCCACCTCAGTTTTGAGGAGTGTGAAATTTGCTTTAGAGAAGTTTTTCACTGTGGTTTTCCTGGCAGGGGCTGGGGTCGGGATGTGAATATCTAGTGAGATTAGTTTATGGTCTGATCTTACCAGTGAGGGATACACTTCTGGTCTGGAGCATAGAATCCCCATGTTGGTGATGATCAGGTCCAGTATGTTTTCCCCTCTTGTGGGAGTGGTAACAAGTTGTTCCATAGCATTTGAGTTTATAAATTCTAGGAACCTTTGGGCTAGGGTGTTGGAGCTAGAATAATGCTCCCAGTCTATGTTTGGGTAGTTGAAGTCACCCAATATAATGGTGTTTGGAGAGACCTTCATATTTTCCAGTGTTCTCAGGAAGGCCGAGTGGGGTTCCTGGGTTTGGGAGGGTGGTCTGTAGCAGGCTATAAACTGGAAGGCAGTTTTACCCACTGTAAGTTGCACATGGATAGTCTCTGATGCTTCGTGCTGTGCCACTAACCTGGAGGTGTGGGTATCTTTGACGAATATTGATACTCCCCCTCTTTTTGTGGTTCGGTCCAAGTTTTGAGGCCGAAAAACATGGTATGAGGTATAACCTGGTAGTGCTGGGGTGCTCTCGGAAGCCTTGAACTAGGTTTCTGTTACTGCACAGATATTGATGTTCTCCATGCTAAAGAGAGTTTTGAGTGCGTGCATCTTGAGGTTTAGACTTCTGGCATTGAGTAGCATTACTCTTAGTTTCTTATCCCTTGTGATACCTATGGATGTGGGTTTGTCTTTTGAGCCTTGCCTAAAAAAGGCACTATGGGGGTGGCAAGAGCTTTTGCCAATATCTGAAAGCCCAGGGGTGGCAGGTGCAAGCCGTCCCTAGCGAAGCATCGTGGCTTGTCGAGCATGTCATCCCAGGCTGACAGGCATTGGATCTCCTTTGAATGACACCAATACTTAAGCCAATTGTTGAAATTGATCATCTTGTCTTCGTATTGTGGCATCATTCTTGGTGAGGGTAAGATGCTACTCAAGGTCAGGGTCATACCGGCCTGAGTTACATGCTCAGCGAGCTCCTCTATGTCTCTTTCCATGTAGTCCAGGGAGGTACGTCTCAGGTCATTCACACCAGCATGGGCAATGACTGAGTCATATTTGTGCTTGCTTTTCTTTCTTAACTTTTTACTTGATTTTGCAAATCAATAACCAACAAACAATTTATAATAATATAAGCACAACTATATGCAAATTATAGACAGAGTCCATAATAATATGTACATATACAAAACACTTAATACTTTTCTAATAATTTATACAATTTCTGCCAGGAAATTAGTTGATGTGTTGCATTTCTGGTTCTCATTTTTATGGTAGAAATGTTATTATTACAAACTGATTTTGATAGGCAAATAAATTTGCTGTTGAATGAGATAGTAGTCTTACATTTCCAATTTTTAGTAATGGTTTTCCTTGCAACAGCTACGATAGACCAAAGAAGAGATATTTGAGATAATGGAATAACTTCTGGGATAATATGAGGGAGTATATGATAGTGCAATTACCTGACCACAACGCTTTGCAAAATTTTCTTAAGTATGTCCAAAAGGAGGTTACAGTTTTGCATTCAATTATCATGTAGAGCCAGTCAGCATATAATGCAGTTTCACATCTCTAGCATTTTGTATTTTCTGTTTTATAAATGACTGCTATTTTATGGGGTGTTAAAAAAGTCATGTGTATGAATTCCATGTGAATATTCTCCAATATTGGGAACATTTAGATTTTCCTACTGATTTTAGTAAAACGTTCTTGTTATTCTCTATAAATTCTTCTTTAATTATTTTTGTTGAATAACTCAAAAAGGAAAGATCAGGTAGAACAAATTCACTTCTTATAATTTTATATGTGACTGATAAATATATGGTGCCTATATTTAAGTTATTGTTAATGTTAGATATGAGGTCTAGAGTTTTAGGGGTGGTTTAATTTTGTGTATCGAAAGTTAATTTGATTTTATTTTGAATGAATTCCTTGCATGTTTATATACCAAACCAGCTGTTATTCTCTAGACTATATATAGCTATCAAATATTCTGATGAATGTATTTTGTTTCCGTTCAGAAATTGGTGCCAGTACATCAGTTTACTATTCCTTAACACTATCATTTTTCTTGTGTTAAAAGATATTAAACATTCACTGGTAAAAGCTATCTGGATGAATATTATTAGTAAATCTTTAAATAATTTGATTACATACATCTTTTAAATACTACTAGAATTTGGTTTGTGAGGGGAAAGAACATTAACTTATGATTATCATTGAATGTATCATTTATTTTGGACCCAAGTACAGACATTAATTTTGAAATTTATGAAAGAATCAATTATTGATTTGTTATTATCTATTATCATGGTTTCATGAATAGATTTCCAGCAGCAATGGCACAATGGGTTTAGCCACATGAGTATTACATTGATAATAACAGATTTAGTATCTAGGTCAATACTGGGATAAACTATACTGCCATACTTCTAGCTTGTTTTATGGCACTGTAGGGATATTCTTACTTTTTAGAATGCCATAAGAACATTAGTAATATGGAATTTATTTTTTATGACTGCTTTAGATGGGTGAAGTATTAATGATTGACTGATGAATACGATTTTTGGTAATCTGTTTTCAAATGTGAAAAATAATTTATTCCAGTTATCTATTAGTTTTTATATTACATAAATTAGGTGTTGATATTTAACTAATAGAGATTGTTTTGCAACTGGTATCAATAATATCCCCTAAATATTTTAGTTGTGAATTTTCCCATTTAAAGTTTTCATAAAAGTTTATCTTAGGAAGTATCTGTTTTTTTATTAGCAGTATTCTGGTTTCATTTTGATTGGATTTTAGCCCCAAAATCTTTTCAAGAAAGTCCATAAAGCTAATCAAATGTTCTAGCAATGTTTCAACATTTCCACAGGTGATCAGAATGTCATCTGCAAATAACTGAATTTTGGGTAAGAGTTTATCATTTAACGTATAACTGTTTATATTTACATTAGATCTTATGAAGTTGGCAAATGGTTCTATGGCAAGGGCAAATAACAAAGAGAGATAGGGGGAGTCCCTGTCATGTGTCTTTTAAGAGATTGAAGGGACAAAAAATAAATGAGCCTATCTTTACAAAAGAAACATAATTGACATAAAGCTTTTTTGATTAGTTCTATAAATGCAGTAGAAATGTTGTATTCATGTAGCACTTTGATTAGAAATGACCAGTTTATTGATTATAAGGCTTTATCCATATCCAGGCTTATTATTGTTAGTTCATTCTTTTTTTTTTTGTTTGTTTTGCTATATCAATCAAGGAAATTTCCTATTAATTATAAATCCTGTTTGATCTTCATTTGTTAAACATGTAAGTATCAGATTCAGTCTTTTATCCAAGATATACATAAAGATCTTGTAGTCTATATTCAAAAGAGATATAGGTTGATAGGATGAACATAAATTGGGATCATTATTATGTTTTAAGATGGGAGAGGCAAGTGAGTATTTCCAGAAATGGGTATGTTAGAGGTACTCTTTACTTCTTTGAAAGTATTCCATAAAATTTTTAAACTACTACACTGCGACGGCGCAGTGGTGCAGCGGTAGCGTTGTCACCTCACAGCAAGAGGTTCTCTGGTTCGATTCTCGGCTGGGGTGCCTTCTGTGGAGTCTGCATGTCCTCCCTGTGTTCGCGTGGGTGCTCCGGTTTCCTCCCAAATTCCAAAGACATGCATCTGGAGCATTTCTCCCCGGGCCTCCGCTGAAAATTGGCTTCGTTCCAAGTCGGACTTTCCCGGTTAACAAATGTTAAATAAATAAATAAATAAATAAATAAATACTAACTAGTAAAAGTCTCTATAGTTCTGGGATTATCCCACTCAAACCTGGTGCTTTATTAGTCTTTAGATTTTTTTATTTGTTCGTTTAACTCTCCAAAAGAAAAGGGTTTATCTATTTTACTTTTGTGTTCTTTTGATAATGTTTGATGTGTGTTTTCTTTTAGAAATCTGTCTAAAATGTTACTACTGCTTAGGTTTGGATTTGTATTATTAATTTCATTGTGCTTGTTAAAACATTTTAATATACCTTTCAAATCAGTTACTTTAATTGTTTTATTCTTTTCTTTATATACAATTTCCTTAATAAGTTACTTTAATTGTTTTATTCTTTTCTTTATATACAATTTCCTTAATATGATTTATTTTATACATGATTTTTGATCTGATTGCTATTTTATGCAAGCTTTTGGGGTTTATTGAGTACAACTGCAGTTTGATTTTTTTCTAAACTAATTGAAATTTTATGATGAAGAATGTCTTAGTATTTCTTGTTTAGATTTTTTTTTTTTTTGCTGAATGTGTGTTTTATCTTTAGGTTTGAGATTTTGTTTTAATTTCTCAATTTCTGGTTGAAGAACCATTAGCTCCTTATTCCCTTCTTTGCTTTTAAATATATATCAGATTTTAACTTTACTGTATAAAACAATCTTTAATGCATCCCATAGTATAATTTCTGTCATCCCACCATTGTTATTGAGTTCTATAAACTGATTATCTTTTAGAAAACATTCTTGAAGCCTTTTATTTTTTTATGTGAGCTGCAATTCTTTTGCAAGAAATTAACTTGTTTGGGCTTAATGTTAATTGAAATGTGATGGTGTTGTGGCCAGACAAAGGACATGAAACAACCAACACTTCATCTATCTTGGAATATAATGTACTGATTATCAGAAATTTGTCTATATTTGTCTGGGTTCCAAATCTATAAGAATAGTGGGTGCATTTCAAGGAAGATGATAATTTTAAATCACAAATAACTTTCATATTCATTGTGTTAATATAATTATTTAAATGCTTTGCTACTAAAGATATTTTGATTATTTTATCATTCGTATTTTTTTTTGTGGGAAAAAATGCAATTAAAGTCACCTGCCATTAGTACCTCACCTCTAGAATGTAGCGTAAAGATATATGTATGTCTTGACTGTTTTCATATCTATACCTGGTTTCCATTTCTACTACCACCAATCCTAGCATACCAGAGTATGAATCTGCAATTTTGGGTGGTCCTAAAACTTTTTTCCAAAAAATTAGAATACCTATTCTTTTGTGTTTAAACTGAGAGCCAACAAAAAACTGAACAATCTTTTAACAATGTACTATTTAAATATTCTCACAATAGGTGAGTTTCAAGTAAACAATAATATCAGAATTATGCAAAGATAAATATTTGCTTATACTGCTTGCTTCTCTTTGCAGGGTTATTTAATCCTTTAACATTTAATGAGAGACACTTGTACACTGGCATCATTTAGGCTGGAATGAATTAAAATGTCATTGTAGTGTTTTGGTATGTTAATTTTTAAAATATACATATTAATATTTGTTATGGACAAAATCCCTGATGTTAAAATGCAAACAATAATAACAAAAACATTTATAACCTTCCACATGGAATACATTAGCCCAGGTTTGTTGAGTTTCCCCAACAAGCCACTTACTAACCAAACAATTTTACCTTTAATCTCTATTTTGCTACTACTTCCAGTATATCAGCTAAAATTAACTAAATAAATATACAGTTTAATTAAAGAAGATGTTATTTGCTTTTATAAAACAGCAGGTTCTAAACAGCAAAATGAGTTTACTTCAGCTATTTTTTATAATGTTGATAGACTAATGTATTTAACATCATTACATATTTTCAGAGGCTTACAATATGCTGCATTTTGTTTTACATTAAAAGAATTAAAGTTTTCTGATAGAATAATATTATTCTCTATAATCTGTGTATTATATAACAAAGCAGTGCCCCTTTTAGTATGTATTATCTTTGCTTTATAGACATTAGTCAGTTTCTTTTTCTTCCTTGTTATTGGTTGAGAACCTCTTCCTTCCTTTCTTTCTTTCTTTCTTTCTTTCTTTCTTTCTTTCTTTCTTTTCTTTGTTATGGTCTGAATCCTCAGATTGCTGAATACTTGTATCCATAGGTTCATAGGTAAGTACTAGGCTAGCTGTCCTTGTAAGCCTAGCCAATTTCATCAGAGGTGAGAATCAAACCCTGTACCCTATGTCTATGAGGTAAACACCTTAACCATTATGCCAGTCCCCAATTCCCATATCCAGAATTCCGAAGTTGTCAGTGGTATTATATTATTTAATAGGGGTTGAATGATCTTTACTGACCAGCTACTACACAGGCAGGGACTAAAGGTGGAGGTGTCTCCATTTACATCAGAAATAAATATACCTCAAGGCTAGTCAAACAGAACAATGCACTTGAGTTGCTCCATGTTCAAATCACCATAGGCAAAATCAAATACCACTTCCTTGTAAGCTATAGGTTCTCTTTTATGACCCAGGAAGCCCATAGAATGTATTTAAATGTATTAGAAAAACTAACCATCCAACCCATTTGGTGACTTTAATTACCCCACTATTAACTGGGAATCCTATACAACACCAAACATACACGCACAGAGATTCCTGGATTTTGTAAACACAAACTCCCTGGACCAGATAGTCAATACGTCAACTAGGGGTGCAACCATACTGAGCCTGGTGTTCACTAATATGGGAGAGTGCTGTACACCCCTACTGTAATGCCTTCCCTGGTAAGGTCAAAACACAAAATGGTCTTCTTTGAAGTAAATATAAAACTGTGACCTCCAGTTTAACCTGGAATATTCAGGTGCTACACTAAGGCTAACCTCCTGCTATTAAATGATAACCTGACAAAATTTCAAGCCCCCATAAACCCTGAGAATACTGCTGCCTATGCAGAACTGTTCACAGAAAAACTCTGCAAGCATGTTTATAGCTGCATACAGGCAGCTGTACCCACCAGGAAGAAGTATAGAACTAACTCAAAAAACAAGCCACCCTGGTGGAATCACAAAATCAATAAGCTGTATAACAGAAGGAAGAAAACCATGGCAAACATTAGGAGGTGCAGCACCTAGCAGGATAAAATCACTCTCATCAAATTCAACAAACAACTCAGAGGACAAATAAAGTGTACCAAAGCCAAATTTGAGGTAAATTTGGCCTCCCAGGCCGAGGACAACCACAAAGCATTCTTTAGCTATGTCTGCAACCTCAGAGGCAATACACAGTTGTGTGCAGAGCTCAGTGTAAATGGAGACAGCTATATTGAACTAGAAGAAATAGCAAAACTACTGACTGATAAATTTAGTTCGTATTATACCCCTCTTTCCCCCTCAAACTTCCCTCAGAAAATACCATCAAGTATAACTCCCCTGCTATCGCTTGGAATAGGTCCTTAATTCTCTCTCTAAGGCCAAGAACACTGCATCAATGGACCCAGACAATATCCCAGAGTTATTTTTAAATAGCATGAAACATGACATATTAGGGCCTCTGGAATTACTATTTATCTCATTACAGCCAAGTGTGCCTCCAGGAGTTTCTACAGTTCCCATCTACTGCACCTCTAAGCATCAAATATTGCTTGTTCATATTTACATTAATAATTCCAATATCATGCTACATACAAGGCATCAGAATATTTCATCCTTTAGCATACATGATGGCACACACAGTTGAATTGATATTCGACCTATGTCAATGAGCATTTGTTAGAATGGCTCTATGTCAGATAAATGAAAACGCAATCTCTTCAACACTCATATGAGCGAATAATCAGAACACTAACATTTGTATTGTGGGTGCTGCACCCCCCACAACCACTGCTAAATATATATTCCTACTCTGAGGTCGCACTACAGTGAGGAAAGGGCAAATATCCCACTCTTCACTGCACTGCAATCCCAAAATACCACTTCCGATGTTATGATTATTCGCTCATTTGAGCGTTCGAGAGATTGCATTTTCGTTTATCTGAAGTAGACCCATTAAAACTATATGGTGATAATTCCATTTTTTTTAAAGGCTCAAGCCACACCCACTGGGTGTTAAAGATATACACTCAAAACAGCTGTACTGGAGAGAATGAGTTAACAGTAGCCTCTAAACAAGCTCCGTGCCTCATGAATGGAGAACTGCAACAGTCATCCTGCTGCACAAAGACGGGCCATCTACAGACTCTGGAAACAACAAATGCATAAGTCTCACTAGTCTTATATGTAAAGCCATGGAAAGAATTATCATAGAAATGATCAATAGTGATATACCTCCAGAAACCGGACCCAACCCAGTTTGGTTTCATCAGGCACATAGTTCCACAAACACTTAAATAACACAGAAGGCCACACAGCAGCAAGGACTCATTTCCCAGAAGTCTATTCTTAGCGCTTTCACCTCAGACAATGACAAGACTTCATCAGATAAAAGTACAAACCCAAATGAACTTTAAATACCCTCGAAGTTAATGACATCATCATCTCATTATATATTTAAAGAAAAACATGCACAAATACTCCAAAAACATATAACATACATTGAAAAAAGACATATTATTGACAAATTAAATATAATAAAAAATGTAATAAAAAATAGTAAAAATTAATAATAATATTTATAATAATATTAATGTGGTAGTTAGCAGGAACATCACCCTTACTGAAAAGGATGATAATACATTTTTTTTTGCATTGAGTTTAAGGCCATGACTTTGCCAACAATCATTTATTTGTGCAAGACCCTCTTGTAGGATGTTGACATTGTTTGGGGATTTTATGACCACTGCCAGTTTGAGATCATCAGCAAAATTTGTCAGCCACAGACCTTTAGTTTTTGCTTGTACTTCAGAGAAATAGATTACAAACAGTAGAGGTGAACGGGACTAATCCTTGTAGAACACCACTGGTTACAGGTCTGGAGTTGAAGGTGGGTTCCCCTATTTTGACTATATGGTTCTATCAGTGAGCCAGATAGTGACCAGTCTAACTATATAAAGGTTGATATCTAGCTGGGTGAGTTTGTCAATGATGCCTGAGTGGGAGATAGTGTCAAAAGCTTTGACTAAGTCTTGATAGGCTGAATGCCTAGATTTCCCCTCATCTAGAGCATTGATGACTGTCTTGAAGAAGTTCACTAGATTTAACAGTTGTGATCTCCCTTTGGCAAAGCCAAACTGAGTAGGATCAAGTGTTTGGAGATTACCTATTCCTTAATTGATAAGGCCTGTGATGATTTGCTCCATGGCCTTGCAGATAAGGCTAGTCAGACTAACAGGTCTGTAGGTCCTGGGGCCAGGGGAAGCATCACCTTTGTGCAAAGGAATAACAGTGGCTATTTTCCATTCAACTTGGATGAAGCCGGTGCTTAGACTATGATTGAAAAGAGTACTCAATTCTTGTTGGAGCCCATGTAGGATGCAGCCTGGGATGTTATCAGGTCCCATAGATGCTGTGTTTTTCACCTTAGAGAGGACATTCACAACCTGCTCTTTAGAGATACAAGGTAGGGGACAGGTGGTAGGGATATCATGGGGTACATGTGTTGGGGACAGGGGAATTAAGTTTTCACAGAACCTGTAATATAACATGTTACATATGTCCACAGGCTCAGTATATATGGTATCATTAACTACCAGTTCAGCACAAACCTGGGCCTTTCCTTTTAGGTCACTGATGTAACTAAGGAATGCCTTATGGTTGTCCTTAGTTGAGGAAGCTAATTCGGATTCATAGTTTGCTTTGGAGGACTACACAGAAGTCTTATTTGATTGTTTAAGTTGAGGAGAAAGGGTTTTCAGTTTATGGCTTTCTCCCTCTTACTCTTAGACAACAGTTTCTTCCTCTTATTTCAAAGCCTGCTTAATGGCAGCTGTCCACCAGGGAGGTCTGCTCTTTCTTGTGGAGCTTGTTTTGGTCCTATCCGGTATGGCTAAGTCAATGCAGTTATACAGGTGTTTGTATAAAGCATTGGTGTAGAACTCAGCATAGCTGCCAGTTCCATTTGATGAGGGAGATGCAGTGAAGCTATTTATAACATCCTGTAAGAGGTTGTAATTTGTTTTGGAGAAGTTTTTTAGTTTCACAAATCAAGTTAAAAGCACAAAAACTAAATACCAAAAGTAAGCCCAAAATCCAGGAGCCGGCATGGCAAAGCTAATCACAGTGGTGTAATCCAAGGCACAATCCAATATGCAGTCACTAAGAAGTTACTGAAACTGGTTGAACACCAAAACCACTTTATTCAGCTATACCATTAAGCACTTTCATCTCTGTCAGTTCAGAGACTTTATCAAGATAGAAGACAGCACAGGAGGCACACAATATATACACCCAACCCCAATTAACATCTCATGCAAGACAATTAAAACAATTAGTCCTGAAGAAGGGGTCTATATTACAGGCATGAAAGCTCAGAAGAGAGAATACATATTCCCCGACACATAAAGGATGAACTATGTTGATGTCGAACTGCATATTCAGCAAAAGAAAGCAGTTTGAAATGTCATAGTTGGCCCAAACAGAATTCCAGTAATGTGTGCCATAGATACGTCAAAAACTTGTGTATACACCTTAAGCTAACACTACACAACACTACGCAAAGGTTAAACAACATCACATAATGCAATTGTACTTCCCAGACAAAGTTCCAATAATTAAGCACACAGATATTTGCTGATTAGTTTAAACAAATAATATATAATCCTGTGCATCATTAAAAGATTGTGTGTGTAGCACATATTTTAAAGGGCTGGTAATCGGAAGTAAGTTGTGAGTATGACATTGTATGTGTGCGCTAATGGCTGCAGATACGCCGTTGGGTCCTGGTGTGATAGGTAACCGTTATATGACAGTGAAATTGCAGAAAAATAAAAGAGATGTTAGTAGTAGAAGATTATCTGTATAATCTTAAGAAGGTGTTAAAAAATAAGAAGTATTGATGTTGTAAGCTAAAGAACAGTCAGAAATGTAGAGGCAGGAGCGGCCTTAGGTCAACTGTTACCCTAGGCAAAAGGGTTCCTCGGTGCCCCCGCAGCACCACCTGGTGCCCTCATCCTAGTCTATCTACACCAAATAAAATGAAAAAAATACTGGAAAAGCACCCCTGCTACAGCGGTGCCCTAGGCGGCCGCCTAGTTAGCCTATGCCTAAGGCCGGCTATGTGTAGAGGTAGGGCAATATCTACAGAGGATGGTGGTGATGAAAGCCTCTTGAAATCCACATCTCACGAGCATGCTTCTGACCCTACAGAAGTGGAAAAATATCAAGCTTGTCATAAATTTAAAGAGTTGGCTGGTTGTAGGAACACTCCGGCATTAGTTGTTGTACTAGCAACTACTTCTATGGAAACTACTGTAACCTTACCCACAAGGAGATCAATGTAACAGCAGGTTAATAGAGTCATGTGTTTGCAGTTGCTGACAAGTGCTCAACCGTCTAAAGTGCTTAGTACAGTATGCTTAACTGACTATAAACTGAAGCAGTCCACATTTCTACAAGAACGGAAAGTAGACATTCATTCAAACCTACATGTGCTGGTATTCAGTACTAAGAAAAATCTAGTATATCTTAGTAAGTCACATATCTGATTTATGGATGGTGTCTTTCTGACGAAAGGAAGATTCTGTAGACAACTTTATAGTGTTCATGGAATTATGTCTTATAGCAGTAACCAGAAATGTGTGCCTTTGTTATACTGTTTGATGACTACAAAGGCATTCAAATTGTATAATTATATGTGGGAATGTGTGTTCACTTTATTAGGTAAATTAGAGTTAACACCAACAGTTAAATACCTATTGTGTGACTGAGCTGGCTGCTAGAAGAAGTATTGCAGCCAACTTCTCAGATGTATGCAGCAAAGGTTGTCTTTTTCATTTTGCTCAGAATGTGTGGCGGAAGGTGCAAACATTATATTTATCCCAGCTGTACGGCACATCAGCTGAATTTCAACACTCTGTAAAGCAATTGATAGCTTTATCTTTTTTGTCAGAAAGTGAAGTGGTTCCGGCATTTCATGAGTTGTCTAAGTGTTTTCCTGTTGAAGGCAGGGAGCTGTTAAACTATTTTGCAGATGTTTATGTCTTTGGCCGTGCCCGTAAACAAGTCACTCGGGGTATAGCAACTCCATGCTTTCCACCTATGTATCCTGTGACCTTCTGGAATATTTCAGCACTTAATGGCAAGGGTTTACCTCATCCTCAGAACTATGTTGAGAGCTGGCATAGGTGAATTAGGTGTTTACTTGGTAGAAGGATCTCTGACATTCCAGCTGTCATTGCAGTATTAGCTAGGGAATAAAATAGGGTTAATGAGTTGTTCTTGCAACTTATGTCAGCATGTCCGCCATCACCAAAGAAAAGAAAGTCTATTGAGCGACAACATCATTTACAGACTGTACTTGAGGGACGTGCAGAATATAGCAAACAGGACTTCTTACGAACAGTGGCAATGTTGTTAAAGCTGTAGGAGTGCAGATAATGGTAAACGCATCAAAAGCAGATTTTCATTTCTTAATATATGGTATGTGTGTCATTTCATTTAATAATAGTACATGATTTTCACTTCCCTCTGACTGTGACACCATCGGGTGTGCAGATTTATTTTTCTGTAGAAAGTGAAAGGAATACTTGATTCATCTTACGTTTGTCCATTAGAAAGTGAAAGGCATAATTCAATTTGATTGATGTTAAGTTTGTCTGTGCTAATGGAACACTAGTTTATGTGTTCAAGCACATCAGGAAGTGAATTTAAGCTCAGGACTGAGCCATTTTGACTTTAGTTTCAGCACACCAGGAATGCGGTGGTGGCCAAACATGACTTTTCAATCTTCTGAATCTCGACATATTTGCATTTTGCTATTTTGCAAGTTTGTTCTGTATATGTCGAGAAACATGTATTCACTCTTCTGAGCTTTCGTGCATGCAATACCCCCTCTAAAAAAGTATTATTATTTTAAAAGTTTTTACATCATTCCTGCAAAATATGCAAGAAGAAAAACATCCATCAGTCAGCCCTCCTAATAAAGGCAAGTCCGATGGTATATAATAATAACCCACACAAAAAATATTAAATATTAATTAAAACCTAACACAGGAATATCAATTACTAAATATGTAATAAAATGCATTTTATACATACAAAAAGAAATAAAAATACAAGGAAAAAAACAAGTAAAAGATCACAGGTAGTCAGATAAGGCAGTAATCTTTCTGGAGCCCTCAACTTTAAAAAACAGGCTAAAGAAAACATGTCATTTAAGCCTGGCAAGCAAGTCGCATTCAATCTTAACTGCCATAATGCCTCCATCTTTTCCAGTTGCAGGGGCCATGAACCCCCCTCCCCCTCGAATCCCTCCTTAGCATATCAATAATGACAAACTTAAAAGTGTGACCATCACGATCAATGCAGTGCCTAGCATGGCATTAGTTTTATTTTTCAACCTGATGTCCCTCACATGCTAGTAGATTCTATTCCTGAGTTTCCTCTCAGTTTTCCCTACATAGGAGCTGGGGCATTGCATACAGACCGCACAATATACCACCTTCTCAGACTGACAAGTAAACCTACCCCCAAGTCTGAGAAGTTGGCCATTTATGGTCACCATTGACCCTTCCAAGATATATCCACACTGACTGCAGGACCCACATTTTCTCATAGTGCCTTTTATTGGTTCAACTTTATAATTTTCAAGTAAAATTTTCAAACATCTGCCCTTTCTATACACAATAACCGGGGCATTACTAATATATTTCCTCATCTCCTCACAAAAGGACAAGATGACTCCATTTTTTATAAAATATCAACAATTTACTGACTGTGAGATCTGAAAGTTGAGATAAAGGCTGACCTAAAATGTCTTTCAGTCCCAACATCCAGTTTACCAATCCTAACTGTACAAGTAGATACCTCCGGAGGTTCAGTGCCTGAAGACATTGGTTCAACACGGTCATGGGTTACTCCGTCTCTAGATAGAATAGCTCTAAAATGACCCCTTTCCCTCGTGTTAATCTCCATCATAACCTCCTGGATTATAGTAGGGGAATACCCTCTCCTCAAAAACATAGCCTTCAGGGTATCACATTCATTCAAGAATGACTCAAAGAGCAACACCATTCATGCCGCCATCACAAATTGCCCCTGGATAACTGCCTTTTTCTGCTTGAATGGGTTTGAGCTACTGAAGTGCAAGAAGCTGTTCGAGTAAGTTTCCTTTCTAAATACCTCAGCAATAATGGACCTAGAAGCAGTGTCCTTAATTAGTTTCACATCCAAGTAGGGAATCTCATTTGTCCCAACCATGTGTGTGAATCTCAAAAAACTGTAAAAATAAAGATGCCACCACAAAATGTTGTGCTTTCCCTCCATTATAATATCTCCACAGAACTTCATCAGAAATAAACACCTTCGTAATCACACTTGTTTAAATACTATTACACCTACTGAAATATCCAACCAGAATAACCACATGCTAAATGACATCATTAATTAAAAAAATAGTACAGCAAAGTTTTGTTGAAAAATACCCAAACTTAATGCTAAAGAATTTTATATTTCAACATACTTTTAATATTAATCAGTTCATTTAACCCAGGTAATTTGTCTGCCATAAGCATTATTTGCCACCCTAATTCACATGTTTCTAACAATTTATTACATCCACTATTAAAATGAAACTTATTTATTTGCTCTAAAACAGCAAAGTGACATTTCCTAAAGTCCTCACACATACTGCTATGTTTAGCTAAGGCATTACATTTATTTTTATCCTTAATGGCTTTAATATGTTCCCGAATTCTTATTCTTAGTGGCTGGGTGAAATGAACTGATTAATATTAAAAGTATGTTGAAATATAAAATTCTTTAACATTAAGTTAAGGTATTTTTCAATAACACTTTGCTGTACTATTTGCTAATTAATGATGTAATTTAGCATGTGATTATTCTGACTGGATCCTTAAACAAGTGTGATTTAGAAGGTGTTTATTTCTGATGAAGTTCCATGGAGATATTAAAATGGAAAGAAAGCGTTACATTTTGTGGTGGCATCTTTATTTTCACAGTTTTGAGTGGTTGCCTCAAAGAGTTCAAGCAATATTTGATGCTTCAAGGTGTCAGTAGGAGTTAACTGCAGATGCACCTGGAAGTGTCACTTGGATTTAAAGAGTTAAATAAAGCTGCAATTCAGTAGAATACCCCCACAAGAATGTAGACCACTAACATTCCTAGAGTGAAATAACTGGTCTAGAACCCAATTGCTTTAACCAAAGTCACTTAGAATAACAGGCATAATAAGCCTTCACCAGCAATTCCTAGCTTAGAAGAGTGTAGGCTATACTCTCCTGTCACAACAGTCTATACCATAAACCTTCCTAATGTAAAATAACAAGTTTGGAGCCCAAGAACTTAAACCAGAGCTAAGGCACAATAAGCCTTTAATTAGCAATTTAGAAGGGTGTAGGCTATCCTCTCCTGCCACAAGAGTTTAGACCACAAATGTTCCTAACATAAAATAACTGGTTTGGAGTCCAAGTGCTTAAACCAAAACAAAGACACTTAGAGTAACAGGCACAATAAGCCTTCACCAGCAATTCTCAGCTCAGAAGGGGAGTAGGCCACACTCTTCTGCTAAAGGGTCTATACCACAAAACTTCCTAATGTAAAATAACTGGTTTGGAGCCGACTGCTTAAACCTGAACTAAGAATGTTTTAGAATAACAGACACAATACACCTTCAACCAGCAATTCCCAGCTTACAAGGGTTTATGCTATCATTTCCTGCCACAAAAATTTAGACCACAAATCTTCCTAATGTAAAATAACTGGTTTGGAACCCACATGCTTAAACTGGAACTTTTAAAATTTTGGCTTTTTGCTTTGTTATAGAATAGACATAAACAAAACAAAAGGGAAAAAGGGGCCCTTTAAAGTGAATTAACTAAGGAAAAAAGTGAAATTTAAACCGGGAAAACAAGAACAAAAAAAGCGCCTCAAATCAACTGGCCCATCGACCAGAGTGATTTGATCGAGAAGTACATCATTGAGCCTAATTAAACGGGTTCATCACCCCTGTGACCCATTTTAAGTGTTTGCTAACTTTTTTGGATTTCTTTGCTTCCTGTATGAAGCTGTACCTGATAGAGCTTTATCCTCTTAAGCTATTGCATCCACAACCACTTTCTTCCAGGAAGTTGGTGCTTCTCCTCCTCTTACAATACTATTAAACAAAACCTTCCAGATCTTTATCAGTTTTTTTCCCTCATAGGATCATAGGAAGTTATTAGGCTAATGGCCCTTGTGCCCTTACAAGCCTAGCCAAGCTCTACCCTTATTTCCATGATCAGCACCTATTGCCCCTGTCCAAGAGGGATACAGGCGGAACCCCTGGGGTGAATTTATGGTTATCCATCCAATAATACAGATTGTGTTTGAAGAAGGCCAAATGAGGTGCTCTGTTTGACATGAAGGGGGAATTTCCAAAGTTGTGGTAACCTCTAGGAGACAGATCTGTCCCTCCAGCATGTTCTATTAATGTCACATACCAGGTTAAGATCTTTAGAGAGAGTAGCCCATGTACCATTTGACTTGTGGATATGCAGAATTTCAAATAAAGCAAGGTCAGAAATTGCCTTATATGCAAGGCAGAGATCACCTCTGAGTAGTCTGTATGAAATAGAATAAAGTGACAGTGATTTCAGATGATCCACATAGGACAGATGCTGAAGACCTTGAATTTTCCTTGTGAGGAACCTTTGCAGTCTCTACAACTACTGCAGGTGCTTGGAAAGGTGCATACCAAAAGGGGCATTGTACTCAATTATTGACCTGATGAGGGAAGAGTACAGGGAGGTTATAACTTTTTTTTTCTGGAGGCAGTGCCTTTACTTATGAGATGAGCAATATAGAATGCCCATCTTACCACTGTGGAGGGATGGTGATCAAAGGTAAGGTTGCTGTCAACTAGTGTGTCCAGGTCTCTCACCACTGAGTGCTTACTTAGGGTGCTGCTATTAATGTGGTAGTTAGCAGGAACATCACTCTTACTGAAAAGGATGATAATACATTTTTTTTGCATTGAGTTTAAGTCCATGACTTTGCCAACAATCATTTGTTTGTGCAAGACCCTCTTGTAGGATGTTGACATTGTTTGGGGATTCTATGACCACTGCCAGTTTGAGATCATCAGCAAACATTGTCAGCCACAGACCTTTAGTTTTTGCTTGTACTTCAGAGAAATAGATTCCAAACAGTAGTGGTGAATGGGACTAATACTTGTAGAACACTACTGGTTACAGGTCTGGAGTTGAAGGTGGGTTCCCCTATTTTGACTATATGGTCCTATCAGTGAGCCAGATAGTGACCAGTCTAACTATATAAAGGTTGATATCTAGCTGGGTGAGTTTCTCAATGATGCCTGAGTGGGAGATAGTGTCAAAAGCTTTGGCTAAATCTTGATAGGCTGAATGCCTAGATTTCCCCTCATCTAGGCCATTGATGACTGTCTTGAAGAAGTTCACTAGATTTAAAAGTTGTGATATCCCTTTGGCAAAGCCAAACTGAGTAGGATCAAGTGTTTGGAGATTACCTATTTCTTTGTTGATAAGGCCTGTGATGATTTGTTCCATGGCCTTGCAGATAAGGCTAGTCAGACTAATAGGTCTGTAGGTCCTGAGGCCAGGGGAAGCATCACCTTTGTGCAAAGGAATAACAGTGGCTATTTTCCATTCAACTTGGATGAAGCTGGTGCTTAGACTATGATTGAAAAGAGTACCCAATTCTTGTTGGAGCCCATGTAGGATGCAGCCTGAGATGTTATCAGGTGCCATAGATGCTGTGTTTTTCACCTTAGAGAGGACATTCACAACCTGCTCTTTAGAGATACAAGGTAGGAGACAGGTGGTAGGGATATCATGGGGTACGTGTGGTGGGGACAGGGGAATTAAGTTTTCAAAGAACCTGTAATATAACATGTTACATATGTCCACAGGCTCAGTATATATGGTATCATTAACTACCAGTTCAGCACAAACCTGGGCCTTTCCTTTTAGGTCACTGATGTAACTAAGGAATGCCTTATGGTTGTCCTTAGTTGAGGAAGCTAATTCGGATTCATAGTTTGCTTTGGAGGACTACACAGAAGTCTTATTTGATTGTTTAAGTTGAGGAGAAAGGGTTTCCAGTTTATGGCTTTCTCCCTCTTACTCTTAGACAACAGTTTCTTCCTCTTATTTCAAAGCCTGCTTAATGGCAGCTGTCCACCAGGGAGGTCTGCTCTTTCTTGTGGAGCTTGTTTTGGTCCTATCCGGTACGGCTAAGTCAATGCAGTTATACAGGTGTTTATATAAGGCATTGGTGTAGAACTCAGCATAGTTGCCAGTTCCATTTGATGAGGGAGATGCAGTGAAGCTATTTATAACATCCTGCAAGAGGTTGTAATTTGCTTTGGAGACATTTTTTAGTTTCACAAGCCAAGTTAAAAGCGCAAAAACTAAATACCAAAAGTAAGCCCCAAATCCAGGAGCCGGCATGGCAAAGCTAATCACAGTGGTGTAATCCAAGGCACAATCCAATATGCTGTCACTAAGAAGTTACTGAAATTGGTTGAACACCAAAACCACTTTATTCAGCTATAACATTAAGCACTTTCATCTCTGTCAGTTCAGAGACTTTATCAAGATAGAAGACAGCACAGGAGGCACACAATATATACACCCAACCCCAATTAACATCTCATGCAAGACAATTAAAACAATTAGTCCTGAAGAAGGGGTCTATATTACATGCATGAAAGCTCAGAAGAGAGAATGCATATTCCCCGACACATAAAGGATGAACTATGTTGATGTCGAACTGCATATTCAGCAAAAGAAAGCAGTTTGAAATGTCATAGTTGGCCCAAACAGAATTCCAGTAATGTGTGCCATAGATACGTCAAAAACTTGTGTATACACCTTAAACTAACACTACACAACACTATGCAAATGTTAAACAACATCACATAATGCAATTATACTTCTCAGACAAAGTTCCAATAATTAAGCACACAGATATTTGCTGATTAGTTTAAACAAATAATATATAATCCTGAGCATCATTAAAAGATTGTGTGTGTAGCACATATTTTAAAGGGCTGGTAATCGTAAGTAAGTTGTGAGTATGACATTGTATGTGTGCGCTAATGGCTGCAGATACACCGTTGGGTCCTGGTGTGATAGGTAACCATTATATGACAGTGAAATTGCAGAAAAATAAAGAGATGTTAGTAGTAGAAGGTTATTTGTATAATCTTGAGAAGGTGTTAAAAAATAAGAAGTATTGGTATTGTAAGCTAAAGAACAGTCAGAAATGTAGAGGCAGGAGCGGCCTTAGGTCAACTGTTACCCTAGGCAAAAGGGTTCCACGGTGCCCCCACAGCACCACCTGGTGCCCTCATCCTAGTCTACCTACACCAAATAAAATGAAAAAAATACTGGAAAAGCACCCCTGCTACAGCGGTGCCCTAGGCGGCCGCCTAGTTAGCCTATGCCTAAGGCCGGCTATGTGTAGAGTTAGGGCAATATCTACAGTGGATGGTGGTGATGAAAGCCTCTTAAAATCCACATCTCACGAGCATGCTTCTGACCCTACAGAAGTGGAAAAATATCAAGCTTGTCATAAATTAAAAGAGTTGGCTAGTTGTAGGAACACTCCGGCATTAGTTGTTGATGTACTAGCAACTACTTCTATGGAAACTACTGTAACCTTACCCACAAGGAGATCAATGTTACAGCAGGTTAATAGAGTCATGTGTTTGCAGTTGCTGACAAGTGCTCAACCATCTAAAGTGCTTAGTACAGTATGCTTAACTGACTATAAACTGCAGCAGTCCACATTTCTACAAGAACGGAAAGTAGACATTCATTCAAACCTACATGTGCTGGTATTCAGTATTAAGGAAAATCTAGTATATCCTTGTAAGTCACATATCTGATTTATGGATGGTGTCTTTCTGACGAAAGGAAGATTCTGTAGACAACTTTATAGTGTTCATGGAATTATGTCTTATAGCAGTAACCAGAAATGTGTGCCTGTGTTATACTGTTTGATGACTACAAAGTCATTCAAATTGTATAATTATATGTGGGAATGTGTGTTCACTTTATTAGGTAAATAATTGTTAACACCAACAGTTAAATACCTATTGTGTGACTTTGAGCTGGCTGCTACAAGAAGTATTGCAGCCAACTTCTCAGATGTATGCAGCAAAGGTTGTCTTTTTCATTTTGCTCAGAATGTGTGGCGGAAGGTGCAAACATTACATTTATCCCAGCTGTGCGGCACATCAGCTGAATTTCAACACTCTGTAAAGCAATTGATAGCTTTATCTTTTTTGTCAGAAAGTGAAGTGGTTCCGGCATTTCATGAGTTGTCTAAGTGTTTTCCTGTTGAAGGCAGGGAGCTGTTAAACTATTTTGCAGATGTTTATGTCTTTGGCCGTGCCTGTAAACAAGTCACTCGGAGTAGAGCAACTCCATGCTTTCCACCTATGTATCCTGTGACCTTCTGGAATATTTCAGCACTTAATGGCAAGGGTTTACCTCATCCTCAGAACTATGTTGAGAGCTGGCATAGGTGAATTAGGTGTTTACTTGGTAGAAGGATCTCTGACATTCCAGCTGTCATTGCAGTATTAGCTAGGGAATAAAATAGGGTTAATGAGTTGTTCTTGCAACTTATGTCAGCGTGTCCGCCATCACCAAAGAAAAGAAAGTCAATTGAGCGACAACATCATTTACAGACTGTACTTGAGGGACGTGCAGAGTATAGCAAACAGGACTTCTTATGAACAGTGGCAATGTTGTTAAAGCTGTAGGAGTGCAGATAATGGTAAACGCATCAAAAGCAGATTTTCATTTCTTAATATATGGTATGTGTGTCATTTCATTTAATAATAGTACATGATTTTCACTTCCCTCTGACTGTGACACCATCGGGTGTGCAGATTTATTTTTCTGTAGAAAGTGAAAGGAATACTTGATTCATCTTACGTTTGTCCATTAGAAAGTGAAAGGAATAATTCAATTTGATTGATGTTAAGTTTGTCTGTGCTAATGGAACACTAGTTTATGTGTTCAAGCACATCAGGAAGTGAATTTAAGCTCAGGACTGAGCCATTTTGACTTTAGTTTCAGCACACCAGGAATGCGGTGGTGGCCAAACATGACTTTTCAATCTTCTAAATCTCAACATATTTGCATTTTGCTATTTTGCAAGTTTGTTCTGTATATGTCGAGAAACATGTATTCGCTCTTCTGAGCTTTTGTGCATGCAATACCCCCTCTAAAAAAGTATTATTATTTTAAAAGTTTTTACATCATTCCTGCAAAATATGCAAGAAGAAAAACATCCATCAGTCAGCCCTCCTAATAAAGGCAAGTCCGATGGTATATAATAATAACCCACACAAAAAATATTAAATATTAATTAAAACCTAACACAGGAATATCAATTACTAAATATGTAATAAAATGCATTTTATACATACAAAAAGAAATAAAAATACAAGGAAAAAAACAAGTAAAAGATCACAGGTAGTCAGATAAGGCAGTAATCTTTCTGGAGCCCTCAACTTTAAAAAACAGGCTAAAGAAAACATGTCATTTAAGCCTGGCAAGCAAGTTGCATTCAATCTTAACTGCCATAATGCCTCCATCTTTTCCAGTTGCAGGGGCCATGAACCCCCCCCCTCGAATCCCTCCTTAGCATATCAATAATGACAAACTTAAAAGTGTGACCATCACGATCAATGCAGTGCCTAGCGTGGCATTAGTTTTATTTTTCAACCTGATGTCCCTCACATGCTAGTAGATTCTATTCCTGAGTTTCCTCTCAGTTTTCCCTACATAGGAGCTGGGGCATTGCATACAGACCGCACAATATACCACCTTCTCAGACTGACAAGTAAACCTACCCCCAAGTCTGAGAAGTTGGCCATTTATGGTCACCATTGACCCTTCCAAGATATATCCACACTGACTGCAGGACCCACATTTTCTCATAGTGCCTTTTATTGGTTCAACTTTATAATTTTCAAGTAAATTTTTCAAACATCTGCCCTTTCTATACACAATAACCGGGGCATTACTAATATATTTCCTCATCTCCTCACAAAAGGACAAGATGACTCCATTTTTTATAAAATAGCAACAATTTACTGACTGTGAGATCTGAAAGTTGAGATAAAGGCTGACCTAAAATGTCTTTCAGTCCCAACATCCAGTTTACCAATCCTAACTGTACAATTAGATACCACCAGAGGTTCAGTGCCTGAACACATTGGTTCAACACGGTCATGGGTTACTCCGTCTCTAGATAGAATAGCTCTAAAATGACCCCTTTCCCTCGTGTTAATCTCCATCATAACCTCCTGGATTATAGTAGGGGAATACCCTCTCCTCAAAAACATAGCCTTCAGGGTATCACATTCATTCAAGAATGACTCAAAGAGCAACACCATTCATGCCGCCATCACAAATTGCCCCTGGATAACTGCCTTTTTCTACTTGAATGGGTGTGAGCTACTGAAGTGCAAGAAGCTGTTTGAGTAAGTTTCCTTTCTAAATACCTCAGCAATAATGGACCTAGAAGCAGTGTCCTTAATTAGTTTCACATCCAAGTAGGGAATCTCATTTGTCCCAACCATGTGTGTGAATCTCAAAAAACTGTAAAAATAAAGATGCCACCACAAAATGTTGTGCTTTCCCTCCATTGTAATATCTCCACAGAACTTCATCAGAAATAAACACCTTCGTAATCACACTTGTTTAAATACTATTACACCTACTGAAATATCCAACCAGAATAACCACATGCTAAATGACATCATTAATTAAAAAAATAGTACAGCAAAGTTTTGTTGAAAAATACCCAAACTTAATGCTAAAGAATTTTATATTTCAACATACTTTTAATATTAATCAGTTCATTTAACCCAGGTAATTTGTCTGCCATAAGCATTATTTGCCACCCTAATTCACATGTTTCTAACAATTTATTACATCCACTATTAAAATGAAACTTATTTATTTGCTCTAAAACAGCAAAGTGACATTTCCTAAAGTCCTCACACATACTGCTATGTTTAGCTAAGGCATTACATTTATTTTTATCCTTAATGGCTTTAATATGTTCCCGAATTCTTATTCTTAGTGGCTGGGTGAAATGAACTGATTAATATTAAAAGTATGTTGAAATATAAAATTCTTTAACATTAAGTTAAGGTATTTTTCAATAACACTTTGCTGTACTATTTGCTAATTAATGATGTAATTTAGCATGTGATTATTCTGACTGGATCCTTAAACAAGTGTGATTTAGAAGGTGTTTATTTCTGATGAAGTTCCATGGAGATATTAAAATGGAAAGAAAGCGTTACATTTTGTGGTGGCATCTTTATTTTCACAGTTTTGAGTGGTTGCCTCAAAGAGTTCAAGCAATATTTGATGCTTCAAGGTGTCAGTAGGAGTTAACTGCAGATGCACCTGGAAGTGTCACTTGGATTTAAAGAGTTAAATAAAGCGGCAATTCAGTAGAATACCCCCACAAGAATGTAGACCACTAACATTCCTAGAGTGAAATAACTGGTCTAGAACCCAATTGCTTTAACCAAAGTCACTTAGAATAACAGGCATAATAAGCCTTCACCAGCAATTCCTAGCTTAGAAGAGTGTAGGCTATACTCTCCTGTCACAACAGTCTATACCATAAACCTTCCTAATGTAAAATAACAAGTTTGGAGCCCAAGAACTTAAACCAGAGCTAAGGCACAATAAGCCTTTAATTAGCAATTTAGAAGGGTGTAGGCTATCCTCTCCTGCCACAAGAGTTTAGACCACAAATGTTCCTAACATAAAATAACTGGTTTGGAATCCAAGTGCTTAAACCAAAACAAAGACACTTAGAATAACAGGCACAATAAGCCTTCACCAGCAAATCCCAGCTTAGAAGGGAGTAGGCCACACTCTTCTGCTAAAGGGTCTATACCACAAAACTTCCTAATGTAAAATAACTGGTTTGGAGCCCGACTGCTTAAACCTGAACTAAGAATGTTTTAGAATAACAGACACAATACACCTTCAACCAGCAATTCCCAGCTTACAAGGGTTTATGCTATCATTTCCTGCCACAAAAATTTAGACCACAAATCTTCCTAATGTAAAATAACTGGTTTGGAACCCACATGCTTAAACTGGAACAAAGACACTTAGAACAACAGGCACAATAAGCCTTCACCCAGCCCTCTCCTCCTACAAAAGTGTACACCACAAACCTTCTTAATGGAAAATAACTGGCCTGAAGCCCCAGTCCTTAAACCAAAACTAAGAGGCTTGAATAACAATTACAATTTAATCAGACTTCTAACAAGCAGTAATTAATGCAGTAGAATAAACACAACTGAACAATTTTAAGGACAAGCAGCAAAAGCAAAATAAAGTAATAAAACAGTAATAAAGCAGATTTTGTATCTTGGGGAGTAATATATAAATTCACTCCGAACTTCTACTATTGAATTCACATCTTCCATGCCAAATATTTGTATAAGTTTCTTCAAAAATCTGCCATCCTTTGTTATATTTTCCCTTCTGGGGCCCCCAGACACATCTTCACTGCTGCAAATCAAATACCAGTCCCCACCTATAAGTAATATTCCATGGGTAAAACTGGTTATTTCTCGTAGAATTTTCTTAAGCTCTACTACAGCAGTTTTAAGTGGAATACAAATACACTCCACTGTAATCATCCGCCTATGCCAGTAGTGCCTTAGAAGTACAAATCTACCAGTATTATCTTTTTTATCATCTTCTTTCACTATTGGAGCTCTTCTTGCAATTAATATAAGTACTCATTTTTCCCTTTGTCCCAGGTATTCCATTGAATAACTATCCTGCAAACCTTCCTTTATCAAATTCATATGTTCGGGTTTTTCCCAATGTGTCTCCTGTAGCATAACTGTTTGCACTCCACATTTTTAATATAGTTCACTACTCTTTCTTTTTTGTATATAACTTTCAGACCATTAACATTTAAATATAATACTGAAAGGCTCATTATACTAAAAAGTTATTATTCCCTCCTTTTATTTGTAACAGCTTTTTATTAAGTATATAGTTACAGATTTAGTGTTACATGCACACACTAATGTTTGAAAGTTTGACCTTTTATACAGTTGCTTCTTGTCATATCCATTTGAGCCTATGTCACATCCTACAAAAAATTTTGTTTTGTTGAAAGCCCTCAAAAAAAAAAAAAAAAAAAAAAAAAAAATAAGAAATGCACCCTAATACATGCCAAAAATCTTTTAACTTAATATTAACACACACATCTATGCAGGTCTTCAAATATTGAAGTTAATAGGAGCAATAGTCCCAAATTGACAGCCACACACAGACCTGGGTTAACCTTAAAATAAGGCAATCCATGCTAAGATGCATAGTACAGCCTCTGCTTCTATTAAGTGCTGTCTGCTTTTCTCTTGTCCTTGTTGCTCTCCCAGACTGAAAAAAAATGATTGAATGATTTCAGAAAACATTATCTCCTAGCCATTTAAATAAAACCATTAAATGAAAGAAGTATTCTGTTGTTATCACTCTTTATCTGATTGGCTCCATGGGGACATGAGAGCCAAATACAGGGTTGCTTCTGCAAGTATTTATTTATTTCTTAGAGGAGAGCTTTATTATATTTAATGTTCTTATTTATTTATTTGCTTTCTCTTAAAACTTGTGACTAGATAAAGCCAAGAGCCTTAATGTAGTCATTTCCCTATGCAAGCATGAGAAAAAGCACATCATTTATTTATTCATTTACTTATTTATGTATTTGAAATTTGTTGACTGGGTTAGTTTGGCTGGGCAGGTGCCCATTTTCAGCAGAGACCCAAGGAGAAAAGCTCCAAAAAATGTAGATAATATACAATGAATTAAAAATTAGTCACATATATAGTAAAATAGCAATCACATATAAACTCAACACATACAATGTTACAATAAAAATAATTACTTTAAGATATTAGGCACAATGTAGTTGCATCTTATACAAAGATTGAAGTACGTTTATTTACTAATATAAGGCATAATCCTACAGATGTAAGGCATCCTCATATGCAAAGTGGCAGTTACAGTGATAAGATATAGTAGTTGTATTAAGTATAGCAAGTGTCCTCTTATACATAGTCATGCTACAGTTTATTAAGGAAGTTTTAGTGATAATTAGTAAAACAATTGCAGGACTGAGGAGGTTGTTGTATACCTTATCTTCTGAAGCAAGTACAGGATAAGAAAAGGAGTGATTGTAGACAGAAGGGGGAGAGATTGAAAGGAGGGGAGGTTGATACAAGAAGAGAGGAACAGAGGTTAATCATGTTGGGTCAGTGCAAGTCCAAGTCCAAGAGTTAACTGTATACTCTTATAGTCTTTTTTTGAAGCAGTTTGTATTAGAAATTAGTATTATAGGTTGGGGAAGTTTATTCCAAGCATTTGCGACAGAGTGGTTATAGAAAAGTTTGCCAGTGGCTCTGTTGGGTTTGTATATCTGAAGGAGATGTTGGTCTGAGCTGTGGAGTATATGGTTAGGAATATAGGGAGAAAAAAGGCTAGAGAGAGCTAGACAGGAGTGGGCTTTTTTATTATGGAGTGGGTGAGGTGAAGTTGGAGTGGGTGAGGTGAAGTTGAGGCAGAAGGAGTTGATGGTGAAATTCAATCCACTGAAGGTATTTTAGAGAAAGGTAGTAGTGTGAGTGATATGGTTGATTGGCAGCAAATCTAGTTATTTTATTATATGCAAGTTCAAGCTTAGTAAGGATATTTGTTTGAAGGTAAATGAAGATAGGTGCAACATATAGAAGGGTGGGTAAAAGGCAGGCTTATGCCAGAGAGAGTTTGGATTTGTTTGTCAAGAATTTTTTTATTTCTATACAATAGGCCAAGTTTTTGGAGTGTCTTTTTAATGCAGGTTTGTACATGTTTATCGAATTTAAGTTGATTGACAATTATAACTCCTAATAACTTAGTGTGGGGTTCAACCTTGATAGTTCAGTTGTTAAGTAAGGTGACATTGAAGGTGGATTTAAGGATAAAGAGCAAGAGTTTAGTTTTGTTGAGGTTAAGGAGTTGATTCAAAGTTAGCCAATATCATATCCTAGTCAATATTGTATCATACTCTTTTGAACAGACCATTCTTCTTTTTTTTTTTTTTACATTGCAGTGCCTACATGTCTTAAAACTGAACAAGGAGAAGGAGAAAAGAAGGCGAAAAAACAGGGGCACCTGTTTAGTATCCCCATTACACTTGAAAATAACTAAGAAAACTACTCTATAGCATGCAGATATCATGCACTATACAAATGTTACTGTTAAGGGCAAACATTTGTTTTACTTACAGTTAGTGCTTTCCTTCATCTTCCCCTCTCTTAAGTGTTCATACAAACATTAATGAGAAACTCAAGCATATTCTTGAGATCAGAACTCAGACAGAAGTGCATCAACCACTGACACCACAGACAAAGCATATCTGCTGTGTCATGAAGAACACACTTTAAACGATTACCTCAGCATCCTTTAAGTATAATTATGGCTCAGCTAACATGGAGTCAAGACCTAAAACATGTGAATTTGTTAATGTGCCATATTACCATTCTTTGGTTAAGCTACTTCTGTCTGCCACTATTGTCTGACATACACACCTTACCATATTTAAACCTATGTCTATCATGCTCCCAACTCCATATATTTGTGTATTAACTGTGCATCTGCCACAGGAGATAATAATGTACAGGTGTCAGAAAGGACACAATTCATGGTGTGAACTAAGAAACACTTTTAATGGTCATGCATCCAATACAAATTATTCTGTAGGGTCAAATGATTTATCAGTGTTATTGTTCACACAAGTGTGGTTTAACCTTATCACTGTTTGCTGAGCAAGCCATTCAGGACTGGTAATATTGTTTGCACATTCACCTTTCCAAATTTGAACCAATGTCTATCTGACTACAAATGCTAAAGAAGTTAATATTAACTGCAAGTGCCACAGGTGAAATCTCTCTGCGAAGATCATAGAAAACTATCTGAATGGCATAAAACCATCAATGTGTTGAAAGACTATGTCAGGTTTCAAGGGGATAAAAAGATGGCGCAATATTGTTTGTACCACTGTTTCATGTAAAGAAATTCATATTATGTTGTATTTTTGCTGGATTTGAACAGCTGCTTATGCAACTCCACATTCTACAGAACTGTGCATTAAGTACACATACCAGATGCAAAGTCTTACAACAAATGCAAGACAGTACATATTAAAGGCATGATATCATCACTGTGGTGCAAAGAAGTTTGGACTAAAAAGGACTGAAACTAATGGGGAAGCTTCTCTCGACTGTAATTGTACATACTAATTCTGTGATGGACATTATTCATCCCTGGCACTAGAGTCACACACACTCATACTACTCATTCATGGCTGGTTTTGAACACCTGCCTATTGAAGTATACAAGCAACCATATACTGTATTGATTGCAAGCACCACAGGAGAAGTGTTAATACAACTGAAAAACAGACCATATCTGAATGCATGATATCATATTGGCGCAAGGCATATGTATGGTTTAAAATTGATTGAAAGAGTGGTTTGAGTTGTATATCTGTGTCAATATCTTGTATGACAGTATGTGTACACAACCACATGCATTGCATCATTCAATCATCTCAGTCACTGCAGAAGCACACAGATGCACAGCACTTACAGAATGCCAGATTGAAACTCATGCTTAACAAAGTCTACAAGCTAGAGAACATTGTATCATTTCCTGATGCCAAAGCAGAATCCTTACTTACAAGGTTTAGATAAATTACATTTCAACAAATGGCCTCATCAGTGTTTAAGAAAGCAGTTGTCTGGACAGAATGTAGTGGAAGAACCCTCTCCAGCTGTACATCATATCTGTGGCAGATTGCATTCTTACCTACATGTAGATTTGCACACACACACACACACACACACACACACACACACACACACACACACACACACACACACACACACACACACAACACACACACACACTAGTTCTTTACTGCTAGATTTCAACCAGCTACCTACCTCCTTACACAATCTGAAGTACATACTATCAACAGTAAACAGTAGAGGAGAAATGTGATTACAAGAGTGAGATGGTGCACATTTAAAAGTATGGCCTCATTTGTATGTTGCAGTGAACATGTTTGGGCTAAAGGTCGAAAAAACTGGAGAGCCCTCTTCCACTCAAATGTTATTCCTGAGTGGAAGTGTGCACATCAGATCTGTTGTTGAAACCACTTGCACCAGACACTAGACACACACATACACATACACTCATACTAATTCTTCATTGCTGAATCCAAACCACCTACCTATTTAGAGTACACAGTATCAACCAGAATCTCCACATTAGAAGTTTCATTGTATATGTGAGATAAAGGATATTTGAAAGGATGGTCTCATCAGTATGCAGAAAATAAACTGCTTGTCTTAAAAGTGGAAGAAATTGATGAAGGATCCTGCTCCCACTTCAAATGTTTTTTCTGAGTGGAAGTGTCCACATCAGAAGTCCGTGTGAAGCTGGTCCTACCTAACACTACAAACATCCATAAGCACTCATGCTGGTTAGTCAGTGCTGTATTCAAACAGCTACCTAATAAATAATCTAGAGTACATTGTATCATCTTCAAGCGCTGCAAGAGAAATTTGACTTTAAGTGTGAGATTCTGTGCTTTTTAGGATGGCCACATCAGTGTGTTGAAGAGAAGATGTGTGCATGAAAGGTTTGGGTAAAATGGAATATGTCTTGAGAAGCATAAAACACAGAAAAATGTGCTGATCACAAATTTTAAATTTTAAATAAAAACATACAGGTCAAAGATATGAAAGTGCACTACTTAATAACTCTTAGCAAGTATATGTTCAAAAGTAGTTCCACACCTTTGTGAATTGTTTGCAAGTATAGATGAGAGTAAAGCAGTTCATACTGCCTACCTTGACCTAGCTAAAGTATTTGATATGATACCCCACTTGAGCATTGTAAACTATCTCGTGGAATTAGGCATAAACCCCTATGTAACTTGCTGGATAGACAGCTGATTCCCAGCAGGAACCAGGAGGTTAGGATTGGAGAGACCACCTCCACAAAGAATCTGGTCACCAGTGGAGTCCCCCAGTGATGCATTCACTCATCTTTGGCATCTAGTTTTTCAGAAGTCAAGGCCATTGTCATGGGCCTTTGCTTTACCAAGTTTGTAGATGATTGCAAGCTAGGAGCAATCATAGAAACACCCCCAAGATACCAACATCTTATATGAAGTTCTAACATGAGCAAGTGACTAGTGCCAAAGCCACAGCTTAAAACTGAATTCCAAGAAGAGCATAATAGTACCTTTAGGGAAGTTGGACACCAAGGAAGATTAAATTATTGATAAAACACCCCTAAACATAGACACAGTAATCAGCAATTTGGTGACTCGTAGAAAGTAACATTGCTTTCATCCAATGTCAAAGGTTGTTAGAAAATCATTGTATGTCACTCAACTTATAAATAAGGATATGGCATCTAGGTCCAGGGAAGTATTCATGCCACTATACTCAGCCATCACCAGAGCCATCATTGAATATAATGTTCCATTCTGTATGCACCTGACCAGGCACATGGAGAAACTGGAACTTCCCCCACAAAAGAAATGCAGAGCATAACCACAATGTCTTATACAAATTTCCTGAAAGCCCTATACTTTGTTTTCTACAGACTACTGACAGACAGTTAATGCCTGGCATACAAATCATCTTTGAATCCTACTGTAAAGGACCTTTTGCATATCTATAAAATGAAGAGCACCATAGCTACTAGAGCTAAGTATTTAAAAATTGCTTATGACTTAAGTAGAACATGTTGGAGGGACTGGTATGTATTTCAGGGAATCACCATTCTCTGGAATAAGCTTCCTATTTATGTGAAGCTGAGACCTTCCTCAACCCAATTCAAGTGCAACTTGGACCAACAGATGGGAAATTGGAAATAATGCCTTGTCTGACACCTATGTCACTGGAGAACAAAGGCAACCATTTACTCATGCTCTAACAAATATCTTCTTCTTCTTTCAGCCCTAACTAACATATATAATTTAAAATAACCTCTAAAGCACAATAACTCAGTGGATACATTTGGGTTGCATTGCTAGGCTTATAAAAACCCCAGTTGTCATTAACCTAGTATGCACCTATGAAGCTATTATATGGATAATACAGGTGAATACATAGTCTACCCTCATATCTAGTGACTGTCCATAGATTTAAGGCATGTTGTACAGGTCCATATGCAATTGTATTTGTATGACATGACATCACTAAGTAATATATTCACTACATGATACAAAACAGTATCAAACTTAAAATAATTCAGAAAATGCATGGCAATACAAAATAATTACTCCTATCACCTTGTCTGTATAGCAGCAGTACTTTTAAAATGCACTTGCTGTACTATAATTGTTACCTCATGAGTCCTTCATTTGACAAAATGTTTTGCACTTACTGCTGAGAAGGTATGAGGAGGTACAGGCTGATCTGAACCACATAAGGGGCCAAGCATGTGACTTCTGGTGGAATCACAGATGTATGCATGAATCCACAGGACAAAAATTAATGAGAAATTATAATGTTCATAATTTTAGACTTGTTGCTGGATTCAAATACACATAATACTATGTTAAAGTATTACATGATGTTTGGCATGCTTCTGACTGGAATCCTTGACACTGTGCAAAAGCATTCTTCTGACATGAACATTATCTGAGCAGTCCACACAAGAGCTTATACTTCTGGAAGTAAGAATGACACATTTAAATGGACAGTGACAGAAGACAGGAGCAGGGGAGACTCACACATTTAAATGGACAGTGACAGAAGACAGGAGCAGGGGAGAATGTAGGCATCAGGCTTCATCACAGTAATGGCAATTGTAACATCCCCTAAGGTGTACATTATATTCAGTAGCCTGATAAATATGTAAAGGTAACTATCCCATAATAGTGCTATCAGTCTGTATTTCAATAGTGCAGCAGAGTTAAGCACATTTGCAGAAGGATAACCATATTACTGTGGATGAAGTTAAAAGCTTCAGTTTTTGCCACAGGACATGAAATACCATTTAGCATAACTCAGCACTGGAGCATGATGCCGAGTGTCATGCAACTGCTGAAGACAAAAAGTGAAGTTTTTTCGTGGGCTATCTCTGGCCATGTGTGCCATATGTGATTCAATTTTTTGACCAGATTAAACATGAACATGGATTGGCAGAACACTAGTGAAAATGGAGGATAAGCAGAGAAATGTGTAGGATTGTGGTGGGAGATATCCACAAATTTCTACTTCTTCACAAAGTAAATGTATATTTGCAACAGGAATTTGATGAATTTGGATAGTCCCTACATCAGTGCTAGGTGACCACATAAGAATTATGTTGTATAGCCATTTGGACCAAATCAAATGTTCAAAGCTAACACATAGGTGAAGTGGAGAGCTTTGTTTGTGGTGTAATTTTTATGGAGCAGGTACCCATTTCTAATTTTTGTTTTACATTTTTTTGAAGAGAGGAGTATCTGGGAAGGTGGTTAGGAATATGATGGTTTGTATGTAGTGTAGGTTATGTAGCAAGCTCAGAAAAACAGAACATAAAAGAGAGACAGGAATGGTGATGAACACAAAAGGTTGGAGGACAACATGAATGGGGTCAATTAGGGGATGTAGGAGGTGCATCTTCATCTAGTACGATGTCAGTGAGAATACAGACCTTGCTTCAGAACTGTTGTGAATGTCTCTTATTGCAGATCCCTGGGTCAGTGTTGGATAGGCCATTGACTTTGCTATATGATGCAGGACTTTACCCTGCTTAGTCAGACACTGAGGCCCCTCTCCATGATATCTTCTAGAAGCCCTTTCAGCTATGGATGGGTAATGAAATCACCATGTCCACTAGTACTACTCCCATTGGGTACCACTGCACCAGCTCCTGGGGTAGATCTACCTGATGCAGTTGAAGCAGGTAGAGCAAGAGTTGTGTAGGCAATGCTCACATGTGACCCAGATGTGCTTGGTGTTTGTGCTGCCTGTGGAGGTGTCACTGCACTTACATGTGGATGTATGGAGGTCTGATCCCAAGTGGTTGGCCTAGCTACCTTTGCTGATGGTCATTTGTTTTGCAGCAGCAATTTTCCACAAAGACTATAAAAACAGAAATATATAGGGTTGGAGAGAGAAAACCTATATAATAACATCAAATCCACATCATTTTAATTATTTAATACATAACAAAATTTACACATACAAATAGTAAATGTTAGCACATCCGGATATGAATGTGAAGGCATAAAAGTGTTTTAAAATACCTCAGTCTCATTGATATTATACAGATTGGACAAACAGGTGACTATGGTATATATTATATATGGATCCCAAGTAAAGACATCCATCTACAAAGGTACAGTTTAATGTTATTTAATGATTGCTCTACATTATTTTGTAATAAAAGCTAATTGCTGTTGCTTGGAATTGAACCCCCACACATCTAAGTTGATTTACACATTGCCTAATACAATGATCAAGAGCTATTGGAGCAGGCATGTATATTTGATATACAGGTAAGGTATGCCTTTCAATTGTGTGAGCTCATACAGACTGATGCTCTTAAAATTGGAAAAATTAATTAAATTTCAGATGTATTACAATTTTGCTTGCATTCATTATTACCGTGTGCCTCTCTGATGTGTGCCAATCATTTGTGATCTGCCTTCTTATTTCTAGCTACCTCTTTAACAGCTGTATACAACAAAAAAACAGAAAATAGAAGCATAATGAAAAAATGTTGTTGTGTGGTCAGTCCATGATCAATCCTTAACTCCTGGCTCTGCCTCTGTCTTACTACCACTAATCTCCCACCCACCTACTCACCTCTCTACCTCCCCCTCTACTTTCCACTCCATATCCCCTCTTCAACCCCCTCTCCCTTCCCACTGTTTCTTACTTTCTTCTGTGGTACACACCTCATCATTCTCACTCCTCATCTTTCACTGTCTCTGCTACCACACCCCAGCTAGTCTTCCTCACTCTTCCATGTCCCTCCACTCCTCCCCTTTACTTTCATCCTTTTTTTTCTATTCTTCCACCACCAACATCCTTTTTTCTTTCTTCTCCTCAACTCCTCCCATCTACTTGTACAATAACTAGGCAGATAGCTCTACTCTCCCTGGAAAACTTTCTGCTACTGTAACTCACTACTAACCTTGCAATTCTTCACAACAACTTTCCCTGTCTTTCTACTTCACTTCTAAACCTTGCATTTGTGTGTATATATATATATATATATATATATATATATATACCTATGCCTGTTAATCATATAAATTTAAAAAAACATTATTGTCATTATTTGTATATTTTTATTTCTATTTTTATTCTTTTTATTCTTTATTATTCTGTATATTGCTTTATTATATTATTAGTCTTTCTGTTTTGCTGGAGCTTTTCTCCCCAGACCTATGCTGAAAAAGGGCTCACACTCAGTCAGACATATCCTGGTTAACAAGTGTCAAAATAAATAAATAAAAATAAAATTAATTGGCTGGTGATGGAATACTATACATACACAACTCAGGGTGTCAGCAGTTCTAAATTCTGCCTCCTCTCAGCTCAGCAGGTCCTGTTTGCACGTCTTCATATCACTATAATGGTGTCAGTATTGTTTACAGGTGGTTGGAGTACCAGTAACACTGGTGATGGCCTTTGTCAAGCCATTCCATGATTATGCCCTGTACTGACACTCAGTATAGTCCTTCTGCAGGAACCTACAGTTGTAGCTGCTTACAAGGAACATCATAAACATCCTGTACTCCTCTTGACACCACCTTTGAGCTCTAAGTAGAGCACCACCCTCATCTTCTCCTCACATGTATTCTGAAGGATATGGCCAGAAATAATTGGTGCTCTATTGATATCTCACATGTAAAAGACTCTGTGTAATAACAGACAACCTTGATAAATGCATTTGTGCAATAAAAAGCATACAAATGGCATGATAGTAAAACTGTTTATGATTTCTTCAAATTGGATCTATATTAGTTCACTGAAAGTTTGTTTTAGCAAACACCTAATCATCGACCCCTATTCAGCGAAAATTGCTTCTGTGATTCATTGAATTTACCAAAGGCAAAGAAGTAGTTGGCTAACTACACAACTTTTCCCTTTTCTCCACTGTAGTGCAATCTCGGAATTGGTATATATAGTTGGGGTGGGTGAAGCCCCCCCCCCACTTAGGAGTGTTTGATTTAGTCAGATGTTTGTCCATTGTGCTTTGGGCAAGTATTTCCTTGCTCTTTTCCATGAATAGGGGGTCGATGATTAGGTGTTTACTGAAAAAAACCTTTGGGGAACTAATATAGACCCCTTCAAAGAACACTGCAGATGTGAAATATGGCAGTGAGACCTGGCCACGTGTGATGCTCAGGGTCTATATTAGTACCTCAAAATGCCATCTCTTTGAACACCTAAACATCGACACTTAATGAGTGAAATCCAAAAAGCACGAACTGCCACTTTCGCAAATTTTTTCACAGGGAAAAAAATTTGCTTGGCTGTTACCAGGAATTTGCTCTTTTCTCCAATGTTGAGTGATCTCTGAGTTGATATATTTAGTTAGGGGGGGTGGGGGGAAAAGCCCCCACATCAGGGGGTTGTGAGGGGTGAAGACCCCTACTTCATTAGGGTTTGAAATTTTGTTTTCCTGCTGATCGGCCAAGCAAATTTTTTCCCCCTGAGAAAAAATTTATGGAAGTGGTCATTCATCCATTTTGGATTTTGCTCATTAGGTGTCAATGTTTAGGTGTTTGAAGAGCTGGTGTTTCATTGTTATATTATAGACCCGATGCTCAGTGTATTTACATATTTCCCACTATGAAATCCTCAAGTACTTTTTGCTGATGATATCTGAATTACATTTCAAAGGATATATTCTTACATCTGGCCATGCTCTGTGGTATTGTAGATGGTAATCATGCATATACTCTTTTCACACACTGACATGACATAATATATTCTATGCTGTTGGTAAAATTCAGTGGTGGCAATACATAAAATGAAATGACCTAGGAGATAATGAGCTGGTGGGACATGCATTTAATGAACTGTGACTGATAACACCTAGGAATGGTGGGTTTTGCATAATGGTTAAGGTGTTTAACTCACATATACAAGGTTTAATTCTGACTACTTGCTTTTGACTTGGCTTGTAGCAGTCTACAGACTTAAAGAATTAAATCCATGAATACAATTAAATCAAAAGTTTCTATTCATTAACATTAATGTCCCAGAAAAACTAACATTTGAGCTTGTAAATTGAGGTGTAACAATTTTAACAAGTGGATAACTAATACAATTAATACAACTCATACAAGCCTGTATGAGTGTTGACTTTCAAATTTTTATGTTACTGGAGTTCTATGTAGAAGCCATTATTTATTGCTGAAATTTTTTTTCCCATGCATTGATCTGAATGAACTGAGTAAAACTTGTTGAGGAAGGTGCCATACAGAGATTCACAGGAAATTACTAGGCTAATGTCTCAAAAGCCCTTATAAGGCTAGCCAGTTTTAATTTTCCCCAATTTTCTATTCCTAGAGGAAAGATAACAAGGGTCAGCAAACAGTTTCTGATCATTTTTACTGACTGCCTCTGTCCATAAGGGGCATTGGTGCCACCCCAGGATTGAATTTGTAATTTCCCATCCATTGATCCAGATTGTGTTTAAAGCTGTTCAAGGAAGGGCTCTGTTTCATGTGAATAAGAAGCCTATTCCAGATGATGGGGCAATCTCTGGGACACATATCTGTCTCTCCAGCATGATCTCTTCATGTTACAGATAAGGTTTAGACCTTTGGAGTGGGTAACTCTTGTGCAGTTAGTTTTGTGACTATGTAACATTTCCATCAGGGCTGGGTCAGAGACTACCTTGTAGGTCAGGTACAGATCACCCCTCAGTAATCAGTAGGAAACTGAATACAGTGATAGGGCTTTTAATTAGTCTACATATGATATATTTGTAATACCCTGTAGTTTTCTTGCTGAGAAAACTCTGGGGGCACTTCAACTGTTGCAGATGCCTGGCAAGGTGCATGACAAAGGGAGCATTGTACTCAATTACTGGCCTGATGAAGGTTAAGTACAGTGACACTATGACATCTGCAGATCTGGATGCCATACCCCTTACTTATAAGCTGAGCCACATAGAAGGATTTCCTCATTACCGTAGACGTATGGTGGTCAAAGTTCAGATTACTCTCTATCTGAGTACCCAAATCTCTCAAAATTGAGTCAACTCTTAGGGAGGTGTTATCAATGCTGCAATTTGCAAGTGTATTTTATTTCCCAAAAGGTATTAATATGCATTTCTTTACATTTACTTTGAGGCCATGGCTCTGACAGTAATCATTAGTCTGCATCAGACCTTTCTGTAGGATATCAACATAATTTTGGGAGTCAATGATTGCCCTCAACTTGCAGTCATCAGCAAACCTGGTCAGCCAAAGGCCATGTACATTTGTTTGACATCTGAGAAGTATATCCCAGGGGGTGACCAAACACTGAGCCCTGTGGTACTCCACTGGTGACTTGCTTCTTGCAGAATTTGGATTTCCTCACTCTAAAATGTGTCCTATCCATGAGCCATTTGGCTATCCTTCTGGTGACATAATAATTTAAGCCCAGGTTTGTGAGTTTATCTATAATACCTGAGTTGGTTATTGTGTCAAATATCTTGGCCTGATCAAGGTAGGTGGTATGCCGCGTCTTACCCTCATCCATGGCCTTGGTGACCTTCTCAAAGAAACTTAAAAGGTAGAAACCCGAGTATAAAATGACACCAATAACCTATAAACACCCAGTCAGGCACACTGGTCATGAGGGGAGACCAAGCAAAACCACAAACCACCAAGGTATGACAAATGAAATTTAATAAAATTCCAGCACAACAGAAAGATTAACACTTTTATTCCACAAGGGAACTTCACCAGAATAACACAGCACTAAACAGTCAGCCATTAAATAATCCAATCAATTCACATGCTACAACATCATTGGCTGAAAACACAAAATATACAAATGACAGAATGTGATCAGATGTAAAAATTCTAAAAAGTGGTAAATATATAAAAGTATATGTATGTCAAAGGTAATTAATTATAAAATACCTTACTTCAAAGCTCTTTTCTTTAAAGCTGGTAAATGGAATAGTGTTAATTTAACTCAGGGGGAGAACAGGCATCAAACCTAAGCTGCCACATAAGCTCACAGTACTTGAGGCTAGTTATAAAGAACTGAGAAATAAGACAAAAAAAAAATATTGATAAAGATAAAAAAGACTTCTACTATAACCCTCCAGCTTCCCTAAAATCAGATCCAAAAAAATTCTGGAATGCCATAAACCAAATACTTCATCCTGGTAATCCTATTTCACCTAATCCATCTCCTGAGAAATCTCCCAAAAGAGACTGCGAACTCCTTCAATGCCTATTTCATTCAGTCAATAGCCAAAACTTTCAATTCTAATCTAAAATACTCCAGTAACAATGTTCCAAATTACTTGGAACCTCCACCCACAGCCAACTCTGCAAACTCGTTTTTTTCCTTAAAGCAGTCCCTACTGCTTACATCAAAACCCTTCTTTCCATACTAAAACCATGCTCTGTTTCTGTTGACATTATCCCATCTTACTTTCTTCAGATAGCTACTCCCTCTATTGCTTTGCCAGTATCTATTTTAATCAACCGTTCCATCTCTGAAGCTAAAGTACCTGCTATCTAGAAACAATTTTACACCATACCTGTTCACAAAGGTGGCAATTCCACAGAACTCACAAACTTCAGATCAATAGCTATCCACTCCCCTCTGTCTAAAGTCTTAGAAAAATGTATACATACACAAGTAATGCAATATCTTATACAGGGCACACTCCTCACTACCACTCAGCATGGTTTGTGTCCAAACATAGTACCACTACAGCTCTACTTTCCTTTCTCAACACCATTTCTATAGCTAGAGATAATCATAAAGTTATCTCATGCTTATTCCTTGACCTCTAAAAAAGCCTTTGACACTGTCTCAAATCCTCAGCTACTGAATAAACTCTCTGATCTCAACTTCTCTACTACAACAATAGCATTGTTCTTCAGCTATCTCACTGACCAACAGCAATCAGTAAGATGGCACTCCTCACTATCATCTCCCCTTCCAGTGAAAATGGGTGTTCCACAAGGATCCATCCTTGGGCCACCACTTTTCAATATCTTCACCAACTCACTCTACTCCTCTTGTCCACAATCCTCATTAGTCCAATATGCAGGCAACTCCGCAGTTATCACCATTCCTAAATCACTCTTTGAACTTCTAACAGCTACCCAGTCTTCTTTCAACTGTTTTGAAACCTGGCTCACTAATAATCAGCTCATCCTTAACCCCCCCAAAAAACAAACTCTTACTCTTTCTCCCCAAAACTGTTGCTCATATTATATCTACTTTTCAAATAAAATCACTAAATCACACTCTCATAGTTGCTGACTCTAGTACTTAACTCCTTGGTGTACCCATTTATGATCAGCTAAAATTCTACCTCAATATAAATAACTGTATCAGGAAAACCCATAAAAAACTAGGACTTCTCTACAGAAATAAAAAATTACTAACCCCTGAATCTAGAACCACAATCACCCATGCTTATCCTTTGCCATGCCTAACATACTGCTCCCAAATACTCACAAATATTGGCTCCACCTTACTTACCAAACTCAAATCAACCTATCACAAAATAGCCAGATTTGCTGCACAACAATCCTACAAATCTCACCAGTGTATCTCTCTCAAACATCTAAACTGGCTCGACCTACCACACCTCCTACTCCTCTCTCAGCTCCAAATTATGCACTTCATTATTTATTCACCATCCTACTGTCCAGCACTAGGCACCATAATCTCCCACAATGTCCCATCCACATTACTCAGGAGCTCCACCCAAGACCTTTTACAAATTTACAAGCCCAAGTCCAAAATACGAGCCATTTCATACAGCTACCATCCCTCTATTCTTGGAATAAACTCCCACAAGAAGTTAGATCACGTTTATATCCTAAAGTATTCAAACTAGCCACTAAAGAGTACTTAAAAAGTAACTGGATTTGTACCTGTTCTCAGCCTCCTTGAATATACCTTCACTAAATAACAAACCTAGCTTCCTCTTGTCTTACCATTTCTTCTCCAGTATACCAAAACTTTTACAACTTATACAAGTCTACTTTATCATTTTTTACCTAACACTATCTCCTTTCCCTCTGCTGCAGCATTCTTCATAACATTTTTATAGATAATTGTAACTGCATATATATGATAACATTTATACAAGTTTTATTATGACTGATTATAATGTTAACTGTGTTTGTAATGTTTATATCTTTTGTAACTATGTTTTGGAGCTTTTTTCCCTGGACCTCGGCTAAAACAGGGCTTTTGCTCAGTTAGACAATCCCAGTTAACAAATGTAAAATAAATAAATGAATAAAATAATTAAATATCTTTGAGATACATGTTTTTACATATTTACCACTTTTTAGAATTTTTACGTCTGACCACACTCTGTTATATCATTTGCATATTTTATATTTTCAGTCAATGATGTTTTAGCATGTGAATTGATTGGATTATTTAATGGCTGATTGTTTAGTGGTGTGTTATTCTGAGGAAGTTCCCTTGTGGAATGAAAGCACTAAATCTTTCTGTTGTGCTGGATTTTTATTAAATTTCGTTTTTTATACCTTGGTGGTTTGTGGTTTTGCTTGGTCTCCCCTCATGACCAGTGTGCCTGACTGTTTGTTTATAGGTTATTGGTGACCTTCTCAAAGCAGTCCACCTGACTGAGCAGGCAGGACCTGCCCTTGGCAAAGCTCAACTGGGTTGGGTCTAGATTCTGGACATTTTCTATGTTGTTGTTAATCAAGACCATGATAATCTTTTCCATAGCCTTGCATATGAGGCTAGTCAAACTTATGGGTTGGTAATTTTATGGGTCTGCTTGATGGTCCCTCTTTGTGCAGAGAGATGACTATTGCTGCCCTCCACTCTTCTGGAACAAAGCCTGTGTGGAGATTATGGTTAAATAGAAATCCAAGTAGGTCTGCTAGGTCATGTTTCAAGCTATTTAATAGGCACCCTGGGATTCTGTCAGGGCCCATTGATGTATTTCTAGCTTTAGACAGTGCAGTGATGATGTGTTCTTTTGTGATAACAGGGAAAGGAATTCTAATGGAAATTTTAACTTTAACTTTAACACTGCTTTGCGGAGAGCAGCCTAACACAAACACTGGGCTTATATAGAATCAGAAAAAAAGCAAACAAGTTTTACAACAGCAAGGCCTACAGACCAGTCAAGAAATTACACAATACATTTTCAGCCAGCAGACTCCAACTCAGATACAGTTGTTACAGTACACTTTTGTTAAAAGAGTGCAGTCAACAACCCCAGTTAGTTTAAAAATGTTGGTTTCAGAGCTGAAGTGCAGGGAAACCACACAATCTAGATACTACTTTTCTGTAACACTAACAGACACTATGTAATTAAATACTACAGCAGAAGCGGAAACAGTTCAGCTTTGAAGCTTGACTAAAGTGAGAAATTTAACAATTAATACAGGATTATTTTGAAATACAGAAAAATTAATCAGCAGAAGTGCAAAATGATATTTTCTTTCTTTTAGCAGTAGATGGCTTCAGATACAGAAGATTCTCTGTAACTCTCAGGCGAAGTAGGCAAAAAAGAACAGCTTCTTTACATGACATACTGTCATATACACCCAATAATGATATTTGTGTTGAGTCATATTTTTTCCCAAAAAATACTGTGAAGATTTTATATATATACACGTATACTTTAACTATTATCATTCTTATGCTTCCCGTATTTCATACAGATTATAGTTGACTTATTTAGGATTAATTACAGTTGTATTACATGTTTCAATTTGGTAATTGACAGCTGTACTTCATGTTAAATTCGTAATAAAAAGTCTGAGACAGAAGTTATTCTGACCTCCAGTAAAACTATCTGTAATCAGGATTAAAATCATGCATTAGCTTTACTGCTACTCCAAACATACTGCATTAATATCTTGAGCAACAAAAAAGTCACATAGCTGTATTTTCTTCTCTCGGTATTTTACAGAGTACTGGCAGACATGCAACAGTCTCATTTGTGCTAATGATGGCATCCCAAATTAATTTTTTCAGTTTTTGCTTTCAAAAGTATATTTTTGCTCACTGCTAGTGACCACTAACAGTTAACAGGACACACTGTCAAGCAATGTGCAAAGGCAGAAAATTATAAAAAAAAAATAAAAAAGATATATGTATTAAGCATTGTGATGATTTATTCAAGTGGTGGCCTTATAAAATATGTAGCATTAAAGCCAGCACCTATGGCATTACCCTGAAATGTTCACCCTTTTAAGAGTGCTCATCATGTGATAAATTACATTTCTGTTACATATCATCATTTCTTCATGTAGTGACAGATATTGAGTAAGGGGCAGTGGCAGCTGGTGACTTCAAATCAAAGGGGAGCTGCAGGAGACAGCTGAATGGGTGGGGCCAACATAAAGGTGAATGGCCAACTAGAAAGGGGTGGGGTTATGCTCAGAACCACAAAAACTGGGACTTTAATTAAATACGCTGCCCTGGGTGCCAAACCGTCATTTTGAGAGTCCAGTCAAGACAAAATGAAGTATAGAAGAAAAAAAATATTTCATTGCATTGGCTACATGACAGCTTACTTAATATCTAGATGGAAACAAAAAGGTTGTGAGGCATGAAAAAATGAATTTCTTCTTAAATACATTACTGGAATGCCAGTCAAAATCAAGTATATATAAAAAAAAAAGCAGAACTCAACTCTAATCACTTCTCCTTTCACTACAGTTCTAATTATAATTTGTATTCAGCTTTATAAAAGTATCAAGTAACATGCTGAAAGTAGCAATCTCTGTGATACCCCCACTTGTAAAAATGTTTCTTATTCAAAAAAAAAACCTGCTGCCTGACAACTATCTACTTGTTTCATGGGGAAAACATGATCAAAGTAAAAAATGAACAGCAAACAAGAAACAAGCTCAAGATAAATTGTTTAAAGGATTACTGCACAGGTTATGGACCACACATGATAGATTGGCATTCTGTTTAGTTTACAGGTAAAGGCTGCAAAGATGACTGCAAGTCTCCAACAAATGTAATGATCTTTTGAAAATACTGTAATCCTGTCCTTTATTATAAATACTGCCATATGCATTTCAATACCTAAGGCTTATATGTTATCTAGTTATGTAAATATTCTCTGCATGGCAACAACAAAAAGGCTTTCAGTGTTGGTAATTCTTTAACAGTATGCTTATTAAAGCTTACTTGCATCTTACAATCTCAGACAAGCTTACCTTATGGTCATTAAAGCATTACTACTTAAACACAGAGCAACAGTCACTGCAACAACATGCATTTCCTGAATAAGAAGCATAAATCAACAGTATAAAAATATAACAGAAAACCAGACCATTCTGAAAAATTAAGGACAGATGAAAAGCCACTGTAGTACTTGTGTCTACCTTGGATGGGGGGATATTAGCTTACCTACACTGCATAACTGCTCCTTGCCTTGCTTGGACACATCCAGAGTCACTACATGGGGTAGTGGGGTGCAACGTGTATGTCACAATTTGAAATGTCTCTGGCTGACGGTGATGGCCCTGACACAATTGTCATACCTCTCAAGCTCAGAGCAAGAAATTTAAACAAAGCCATAAATAGAAGTGGGACAAAGGCACAACAGTAAGAACAATTTTTGAACATTGAAACTTATAAAGATAATAGTAGGTCTTGCATTAGTATGAATTATCTGAAGGGTATGAAATCTGAAACTCAAATGTCTGTCATTATTATCTAACTTCAATCTTTAATGATTTGCCACTAATTTGCCAGAAAACCACAATTTTAAGAAAAATGGACCAAAAATGTGATGCAAAAATATAAAATAGCCACACAATCCAGCTAGGAACCTGTCAAAGAAGGGACACTTTTTTAAATATTAGTACTGTTAACTTGAGCAGCTGACAAAATAGATAATCTACATGCATTTCTGAAATAAAAGTAATCTATAACTCTGCTCATTACAATTATTGATTAATTGTAAACCCTCCTTTTTTTCCCAAAATTGCCATTTTGTGGAGGGATTATTAGGGGGAGAGCAACATTTTGAGCCAAAATCAGGGACAGTTGAGATGTATGGATATACCTAATTCTATAAAGAAATTTATTTGTGCATACCTCTCAAACTCCTAAGGCAGGAAATCTGGACAAGGACAAATATATTGGGAGAACATACAAACAGTACTAAAAACTGCTCTTGTACAAACTTAGACAGTTGATAGAATAATAGGTCTTGCTTTAGCATGCATTTTTCTAAAAGCTATGAAGTCTGAAACTCAGTGTCTGTCATTAGTGACTTCATTCCTAAATAATTTGCCAGAAAACCACAAATTTTGTGAGGAACAAACCAAAAATAAGAAGCAAAAATCTATTCATGCTGCGAAAATCTGGACAGTTGAGAGGTATATTTCAGCTGGGACTGTCTTCGAGTTTGCCGCCCTTCTCCCCTCACAAAATCATGGTCGAATAGGGTCTCCCCCTGCAGCCATTCCAATGTTCCATTACTTGGCTATTTCACCCCATTTACCATAAACACTGTAATGTGCATACTGCTTTACTTCTACGGTGATTTGGATTACATTTAAAAGTTTTATTGTACATTTTACAATACAAACACTAATAGACATCTGCTAAACAAAGCCCTGCAGTCTCACAATGAAAATAGACTTAGCATTAAAACTTCTCTGCCCTTGAAACTCGCATTCATTGAAACAGCATTGAAACCCAAATTCAAAGAAAATACATCAAGCTAGTGGCAGATAAAAATTAACTATGGGCTGTTTCAAATCATAGGCCCCTTGCACACGAAACATACATGTGTTCTTTGATACACCTTCCTGATTGTATTAAATTATATTCCTTGTATAATACAGTACAGTTATTAGAGGCCATTTTAAATTTATTGTTTTGAACATTTTTCCAGTAAACAATGAAACAAAATGCATGCACCAATAATGACAAAACTGCCCAATTCAGAACATTTCCATCATAAAAGTTTACTCAAACTTCTACAATCCACCAGTATCAGTAAATATGCACAATCTCTGCAGAAGTAAAAGTTATCTAAATAATTCCACATTAAAGAGATCTGTTACTAATGAAGAGGTTGCTGCTAGCAAACAGCTTTATATTTCATTATTTCATCTACAAATAAAGTGTATGTTGCCCTCGAGGAATAAATTGCCTATGTTACATTAAAAAAATGATAACCTAGCAACATTGCAATAGGGAATGGATGGCAAACTGATCTACCCCCTTTAAAAGTACAACACAGTACTGTATCAGCAGTGCATCTAAATACTGTGGGAGCAGAACACACAGCCTTCTACATCAAAAGCAAGTACACTACCTGTTGTGCTATTAACAATGCAAGCAGACTCAGCATTAGCAACACTAAACTTCTCTTCCCCTGAAGCTCTCAGATCCTTATAAAATCCATTCAACCCTCAACTGTATTTCTTAACTTTGCAGCACAAGAAATCTGGAAAAAGCCAACATTTATTGGGGGGGGGGCGGTGGGACAAAAGCACAAAAATCAGGAACACATTTTAGACATTGCTTGTATAATCTTGGAAAGTTGCTATAATAAAATGCTGTGTTACTGCAATGCATTTCACTGCCAAGTTTTGGACACAGGACCCTGTGCACTACATTCAGAGCAACATACCACCATGACAAATCAGCTGTTTCTTGAAAATCAGGAAGACTGAAACATAAATGGCTATAATTTAATGAATTCAGTTCCATAGCGCTCAACCTCTTAGCACAAAAAACCTGGACAAAGCCAATAATGGGAGAATAAAGCCCCAAACAATAGAGACAGATTTCAGAAATTGATCTTATAAACTTAGAAAATTGCTAGAATAAAAGGTTTTGTGTTACCATGTACTTCCCGAAGAATATGAAGTCTGAAATTCAAATGCCTGTCATTATTTAGTGAATTCAAAATCCAGAAAAAAACACAGATTTTTATGGTGGTGGGTAGAGAATTCAGGCTCTTGCTACCTGCACCCAAGGTACAGGGTTTGAGCCTGAGTTATTCTCTAGCCAACAGGTATATTTAACTGGAGCATTACACAGACACACACACACACACACACACACACACACACACACACACACACACACACACACACACACCACTATGTACCTGCATTTGGAGTCTGTTTGTCAGCTTCAGAATCCCTTCCTGCAGCAGCTTCAAAGTCCCAGCCCAGCTTGTGAGAGCAGATATCCAGCCTGCAGATGTTGCAATCCAATCCCCTTCCAGTCTATGTAGTTGTAACCACATAGACTTCTGGGCAACTCTGTAGTCTGATGCCTTCTTCTTAATCTGGACTGCTGTTTAACCAGTCTGGATTCCTGCACACATGCATGGAGTTCTGGGATTGTCGAGCCTGCATGTGTGGAGTTCAGGACTCTTTATCATTTTTTTATTTCATTTTTCTTTTTTTTCTTTTTTTTTTTTTTTTTTCTTTTACAGCTGGGGGGGGGGGGCTGCAGTCCTGCAGTCCAATAGCATGAGCTGCCCTTGGTAAGGGGCCACACAGGACCTTATATAAGGTAATTTTGTATAAAGCATATGCAAGTAAGATTTACACCTGTTTTAAGGAAATGTCTTACTTAAATGATTACTTGTTCTGTCATATTTACAATGGTTTTCATTAAGCATCCATGTCTCAAAATTCATTATCTTGCTGATTTTAGCTCCTCACAACTTATCCCATGTCATATTTGTTACATCATGCATATTAAAATGTGAAATTACTATTATCAATACTTTAAGTCCAGGGCACACACATTTTTAACTGTGATCCATACAAAATACTTTATTCTTTGCCCATAAATCTACTGCATTGGCTGTTTCGTGAAGCACTGACATACCATCAACATAAAATGTAGGGTCATGGCTTTCTAATTGATCAACTTGTTTCTTTGAATGTTCCTCTTTAATAAAATAATGTGTCCCTTTTGATTTACAAAACCCTTTGAAATGATTGCAGTTATTACATCTGTGACATTTATGACCAAAATCTAAACATTTTTCCCTTTCAGACTCATGACTTCCACCACAGTTATGATAGTTGGCAATGAAATTAGGTGGTGGCCAATTCTTTGAGTTTGCTGACTCACTCGTGTGCTTCACTGAGACTGTGCATGCTCTGGAATTTGTTAGAAAGGTACAGGGTTTCCCAGTGACTGTTGCAGGGTTTACAGTTGCTGCCATGTGCTTGGGCCTGTTTCTTTTAACCATGTGCTGCTTACTATCAACATTAGCTTTAGAAGTTACTGGAAGCATGCATCTCTCATCTGTTAGCGTGTTTCTGTGCTTTTCTGTAAGCTTATATATCTGACAAGTCTGAATGGCCTTATTCAAAGTTAAATCACTGTCATGAAGCAAAATCTGTCTCACAGCATCATCTTTAATACCATGTACAAGTCTGTCTTTTATCAACTCATCCCTTAAATCACCAAATCTGCACATTTTAGCCTTGTTTCTCACATCAGTTATATATGCTGCAAAAGCTTCACCAGGCTTTTGATCTTTTGTGTAAAATAAGTGCCTCCCCACTGTTATATTCCTTTGTGGGTTACACATTTCACTAAGTTTACATCTTAAGCATTCAGGGTCCTCCTTGACTCAGCCGGTACAACTATATGACAGTTTCCCCTCTCCTGCAAAGACAGCAGGTGCAAACACAAATGAACGCTCCCTTTCTACGGTTTCTGACCCAGCTAAATTAAGCAGAATAAATGCCTCTGTATAATCATCTTTATCAGAAAATGAAGACTGTATGAAAATATCGTACTCTTGCTCAAACACTTTCCAGTTCTCTGCAATATTATTGTCAAACACAAATGGAGCTGGTGTACAAAACCTTTCAGCCATGCCAACAGATTATGCCCAAAAACACTGTAATAATATGGCCCTTGTAATTGCATACAAACAAGTTGCTTGGTGTGTCTGTAATAACATCTAAATGCACAATAAACTCTTTGAAACACTGTACTTTGTGAAATATGCTTTGAAATGGCTCTATTTTTCGAAATAACTGTACTGTAATAGTGCATAAACATGCAAGCACTTCATACACTTCAGACAACTCTATTAGCTTTAGCTAATGGGAAAAAAGTAGTGCTTAGCAAAAAAAGTGGTAATTTCCCTTATTTTATTCATTTTATGTGATTTGGACTTTATTTCAAACATTTTCCGTAGCTATTTTTGAATATTTATATTAATATAACGTAGTTTCTGCTATTTCTGTTACTTAGGAATTCATTTAGAGCATTCTGAATACCTCGCTTCATATTTTGTGAATAAGAAATAGTTTGAGCAAGTTTTAAAACTTGAAATTAGTTTCTGACCTTTTTTGTGAGTTATGCATGCAGCAGGGATGCTTCACTCTTCTATATTCCTCCAGTCTTAACTGAGTGCCTCTCTGTCTTGAAGCTGAAGAATCTGGATCCCATTCTTGCACCACGTTACTTGTCTCTCTCTAATATAGATGACAAACAGGTGGAATAGTTCGTTTATATGCTTTATTACATAGAAACACATCAGGATGAATAGCAACATTACAAAATGTAAACAAACTGATTAACTGACAGACTGCACAGACATACATGGTTACATCTCAACAGCTTACTACAAAATGGCAGTCAGGTTTGCACATGCTCAGTATTTATACACTTGTGCAAGCCCCTAGAAAGTTTCTTAAAGGCACACATACATATTGATCTACAAGTGCCTTCTGTGCAGAGTCTGCATGTGCTCCTTGTGGTCATGTAGATTTCCTCCAGATGTTCTGGTTTCCATCCATATTTGAAAGACATGCAGCAGGTGGATTGGACACTCTAAATCAGCCATAGGTGAGAGTGCATGTGTGAGTGAGTGTTATAAATGAACTACTGTGGCAGGGCTAGCCAGCCAGTGGTGTAAACCTTGGCTCAAGATGATTGTTACTGCTGAAGTGACACCCTGGCCCCATGTGCAAAATGGGAAAAGGGGTTGAGGATGGATGTATTGATCCTTATTCATGTCTGTCATTGCTGAGGGGGGGTTGTAATTTACAGTTATGCATTGGATTTGTGTATTCATATAGATCAGCTATGTACAAGTTTTTAATGATGCCTGCATAAATGCATATTTGCTTCCTGGCTAGTTCCTTCTGATGTACCTGATACATATATATTTTTATATTTTTAGTTTACTCTCATAGAGGAATATGGCAAGAAATCTGAGCCATGTAACCTGCATTCTCAGAGGCTGAGAATGAGGTTATCCTGTAGGTGCTACATCAACATGTTTCAGACCTATTACTGACTGTCATGCTAACAAACCCTTCTGTTACTGCCATGACCATGACTACAGTGATGACAGACATCACGCCAGTGGCTTGACCATGAAGGCTAAAAAGGAATCAGTGCTATAACATGGGAACAGAAACCGTGGTGATGGTACTATTACTAAACTACAACTTACTAAGTTCCTGTCCACTTTAAGTGATCCTGGCAGCTCATTGGGGTTTCCCAGTATGATGCTGGACATGACTGGACAGGTAGAAGGAAATTAAAAGGTGTCCACTGCGGGAGAGACCAAGAGTTATATATATTTATGATTATATCTAATCTCTCTCTCTCCCTCCCTCTCTCTCTGTATGTATATGTACTGTATATGCAAAATAAAATGAGAGAGAATGCAGACAGGCTTTTTGAAATCTAATTTAGAGGAATAACTAGGGATGTCTTTCATGTACCATATTCTGTTTACTGCTTATCGTCATTCTACTCATCTCTGTTTTGTCTGTAAAGGTACGTCTGGTACTGAGGTTCAATGAAGACCAGCAAATCGTATGGGCATGCCTTTTTTTAGTTGTATTCATTCAGATAATTTATGTTTAAGTCTACCTTAATTACATTTTTAATTGCACTCACATGTAGTATTGCTTAACAAAGGGTTACATAGCATAAAACTGATCATTTTTTCTTTTGTTTATTTTATGTTCTGTTTTGTTCTTATAATCACAGGTGAGACTGCCATTGGCACAGAAGACCTCTTACTGCCTGATGGCAGAGTATTGATAGTCTCTGATGATGATGGCGGTGATGAAAAGGCACAGTTTGGGGTTGCAGTGGGTCACACTGACACTGAGACTGTTGATCCCACACCCCCTACCTAGAGTTTGGTCACAGTCAGTGTGCCTACACATATCCATGACATGGAACCATCTGAGAAAGGACAGATTGAGGGTGCACACTTGAGCAGGGTAGTGTAGTTACTCCAGTTGCACAGCTGGCAGAATCTCCTTTAGCCATCATGAGGGTGAAGTACCACACAGAGGTGTTGGTAGAGGTGTTCAGAGGAGGCATGCTTTCTTCTCACACCATGATGTTTTTCTCTCAGTAGGTGCCATGCAATGTATGTGTAGGGCCATCGTGGGGGCACAGACAAGTTCCACCAGGGCCTTGGAACAGATAGAGAAGGTGCTGCATGCTTTGCTTTCTGATGTGTGAGACCACCTGAACCATGTGGGTCAGTCCTTGGACCAAATAAATAACACACTGGATCAGTCAATCTCTGGATCATCTGCTGGAGGCTTATCTTCCATGTGGCCAAACAGCCACTACATCGTAAGGTGTTAGTTGATGTGGCTATTTCAAATTTTGATCCCATAGTGTCAGTACTTTCACTGCTTTATCAGTGATTGATGTAACCACATGTAGAAGTGGTAGACCATTTGGTCATGGTCATTCAACAGCCATCATTCATTTTCAAGTAGAACCCTGACTTCTATACAGGATCATGGAAATAGCAGTGCACTTTCTGGCAGAGAGATTTCACATGGTGAGGGTGATGAGGCTGAACTGAATCTTCTACCATATAAGGCTCACATCTGTTTGGATGCCAGGGTGCAGTGCTAGCAAAAGTACTTTGGTTGTGTTCCTGCAAACTTGCACATGGTATAACTCATCTTACTCATACCACCTCACACACACATACGCACATATGCACACATGCACATGCACACACACACACACACACACACACACACACACACACACACACACACACACACACACACACACACACACACACACACACACACACACACACACACACACACACACACACACACACACACACACACACACCCACACACACACACACTCCCTGTGCATATGATGGTTACTATTCCATTCCCTTTACACATTTTGTGTGACTTAGGGTTGGTTTTGACTAATGAACACAGTGAATAGTTAATTCTTGCTTAGTCAGTTTCTTGCTTTAATCAAAAGTATTGTACTGATTTGCATTTACGTTTTTTATTTCTGCTCAAGGTCAAATGATTGTTATGTAGATTGAGATCCTCATTTGTGTTTGTAGTAGTGTTATTAATAATGCTGTCCTATCATTGATAAATTATTGCTTGCCCAGCACCTTCTGCAATTTAATGCTAAGATTGCTCTGGTCACTCCTGGGGTGTCTAATTTGGGCAACATTAACATGTGATGCGCACTATTGGGCAGATTACTATGTGTGTCACATCAGTCACTCTTGAGTTACTGTTTACATTCCTGTGTGGCTGAGCCATATTCTATCTTAATGATCTGCATACAATACTTACACATGAGGTTAATCATTTTTATTTTTTCTTTACATGTTCATCACTTAGCTTGGTTAATGCTGCTGTTAAAAGTTGTGCCTTCTGGGATCAGCTCTGTCTGGTTCTCACAGAACACAACCATAAGTAAAGGCTGATAACGTTCCATGCATCACTGTTACTACTTGTATGTGCTTTGCTTCTTAAGCTGTGACTCAGGTAGTGAGCATGTATGTTATTCTCTACCTCTTAGCCAGCGCCGTGACATGTTGTGCATGACTCCATCTCCCAAGATCATCCAAAGCTGCTAGTTCTTCTTCAGACTCCTGATCTGTGTCTGCTGGCCCTATTTGCCCTATTGGCCCTGTTTTTTATGCTGGAAGCTGTGATTTTTATCCTTGTTGTCCCTGTTGAAACTGTATCCTAAAAGTTATATTGTGTTACAGGTCACAGATTGCCAGTATTTTAGTGCAGTGCCTGGGTCATACTGCAGGGCATCTCCAGAGGAATCGATCCATTGGAGATGTGATTTGAGCAAACCAAACACACACTCTATAATATTTCTAGTTTGAACATGTGCATCATGTGAGGTTACATGGGTTTGTCATGGGTGTCATGAAACAAGGGTCTAGTGAGAACATTATATATATGTTACAGGTATGCCAGATATGGGAGTTGTGAAACCAGTCAGAGTTACTTGCCCACACACACGCACACACACACACACACACACACACACACACACACACACACACACACACACACACACACACACACACACACACACACACACACACACATTATAGATGATCCCTTGGGCATTACAGACTGCCTGATAGTTGATAGGGTGATATAATTTTCTGTTGATCTACCTTCTTCCATGTTCACTAAGATGGGCTTTTTATTTCAATGTGTGTGCAGTGTATGGCCCCCAGAACCTCAGACAGATCTTACATGGTGGTACCTCCCTCCTCTGGAGTACTTGGAAAACAGATAAACTCTCCTACATGTTGCAGCATTGTATTGAGAACTTGGTGTAATATCCTTTAGCTGAGAGCCGTGACACCCCTAATATATCTCCTGTGGTCTCTGAAATGTCCTGCTGCTAGTATATGTAATGCTACACATACCTTGGTTTCTACTGGGATGGGTTCCCCACAGTTTTCCTGGGGCCTCTGATGAGGGTGGCAAAAGTTGTCTATTTGTTCTGAGATATTCCTATCTACTCAGCGGTGCTCCAATATTTTCATATCATGAAGTTCATGTTACATCAAAACTGGAGTGAACATTCCTTTCCCTCTAGACCAAGTCTGGCAGCAGCAGCCCCTTGTTTAAAGCCTGTTGCAAATACAGGTTAATAAGAGCAACAGCAACCCCCAACATTTTTTCAAAGTCTCTTCATGGATGTATTCCAAAGAGTATTGGAACTGAGGGCTAAAGGGAGTGCTTCTTGTAGGCATTGGTTTTATACTTTCTGAATCTCTCTGCCATGTTTATTTGCTTCATTAGCATGTAATTCACCTAGTTATTCCTAAATTAGTATATTCTGCCACTTATCCTTGTTTTGCATTCAGGAGCGACATGTAGCTGTTTAACAGCTGGGGCTGTTTAATGAATAAAAAACTGCACTTGCTACTCTTCCATGTTTACAACAAAGTATAGGCTTTCATGAATCCTGGTCAGTATTTATGGAAAGACTATGAATGCATTGACTATTCTTCTTTTTCTTCTTTCAGCTGCTCTTGTTAATGGTCACCACAGTGGACCATCTGTTTCCATTTATTTCTGTCCTCTGCATCTTGCCCTGTCACACCAACCACCTGCATGTCCTCTCCCACCACATCCAAAAATCTTATCTTAGGCCTTCCTCTTTTCCTGTTAACTGGCAGCTTCATCCTTAGCATCTTTTTCCCAATATACTCTGCATCCCTCCTCATCACATGTCCAAACCAATGTAATCTTACCTTTCTGGCATTGTCTCCAAACCTTCCAACCTGGGCTGACCCTCTAATATACTTATTCCTAATCCTGTCCACCCTCGTCACACCCAGTGCAAATGTTAACATCTTTAACTCTGCCACGTCCAGCTCTGACGCCTGCCTTTTTGTCATCACTATTATCGCTGTAAAAATACTTCCTGCTGTTACCATTGCCATTTGTTCAGGTTTAATAGCTTCTATTGTTCACAACATATTTACATTTGTTTATCATATGCTTTTAAGGTACGTTTTCAGAAAATGCTCTGGAAGCCAAGGATAAGTGTAGGATGTTAGGGGTATGACATTCCATGCCACATACATGTTAATTAATTATAATGTTTTTATTTATTTTACTTTACTTCCAATATCAGACCTTTAAGGGGTGAAATAAGAAGACATACCTGGTACAAAGATTAAATGTTAAATTTACACACATCTACATTGTACATCTATCAAGATATATATATATATATATATATATATATATATATATATATATATATATATATATTCACCTTATAATCTCAAAATACTAAAATACCGAATTTTAGCATCTCGAGACTATAAAGCCGAAAGCCCAGAAAACCAACAACCAAAACCGCGAAATTCAAAATCGTTCACAATCATTCACATACACACACCACCACACAAACAAGCACACATACACCTACCTAATTACACTACAACAAACAAAACAACACACACAAACACAACACAACTAACAAACATACCTACCCTATCTATAAGCAAGGGGGCAAGCCACCCTGCACCCCCGCTACTTATATATACTAACTCATGCTCAGGCAGAAACGCCAACACTACCAAAGACTTTACTACACACACTCACGTCCAGAAAAATCCATACTCAATACCCTTATAATTTTTTTATTTATTTTATTTATTTAACATTTGTTAACCGGGCTGGTTCAGCTGGATATATTTTCATTTTCAGTGGAGGCCCGGGGAGAAAAGCTCCAATTTCAACAACCACCACCACAGCAAAAAAGGTTTAAAATTGAATACACATTAGTCTAATAGATACAACATACATCAACAGCTCATTTTACAGCATGTAAGTCTAGGGCAGTCCATAGACATTATTAGAGGTATCTTTAAAACCTAGGTAGAAATAGTTACACAGACAGTAACTTTCCTATGGTTAATTTACTAAACATATTATCAGAAAAATAGTTAGGGAAGAAAAGGAGGAGGTATAAAGCAAAAGGCAGGAAATGCTACCAACAGGGTACATTCATAGCTAAGTAGGAAGGATAATAATTGTCGTCAAGTAGTAGAGATTATTTGAGTTACCTCTAAAGTAGAGGGATAGACAGGAAAGAGAAGAGAAGAGTAGAATGGCAAGAAATGACAAGAGATATCTAGAGATTCAGTCTGGGAAATAGCAAGGGCATAGCCAGTGATTTTTAAGATATTTCTTAAGATTTTGCTTAAAGAGAGAAAGGGATGGAAGTGCAGTAAGGTCAGAGGGCAAGAGGTTCCAATGTTTTCCAACAGTATTTGAGAAAAGTGAGTCACCAGCTAAGTTGTTAGACTTGGTGGTCCTAGCTAGAAGTTTATTGGAGGAGCGTAAGGAATCAAGGTTCCTATAGGGTAATATAAGGTTGTTTAGTACTGGAGTATTGTTAGGTTGATAGAAGATTTTATGAGTGATGGTAAGTTGGGAAAGTAACAGAAGGTTTTTTAGTTCTAGCCAGTCTAGTTGACAAAGGTTAAGACAATGGTGAGTTCTATATGGGTTTCCAGTGGCAAATCTAGCAATAGTATTATAGGAGTTGGATAATTTGGTAAGATTACTTTTTTTTAGATTAGTGTAAATGGGGGCTGCATACAATAGAGGTGAAATTAAATGGGAGTGTGCAATAGTCATTTTGGCAGTTGGAGTCAGGAAAGGTTTTATCCTATATAGGGAGCCCAGTTTTTTATTAACAGATTTAATAGTGTTATTAATGTGAATGTCAAAGGTGAGGTTATTATCAATTGTAATACCTAATAGTTTGGTGGAAGTGTCTGGGGATATAAGGGTACCATTGCTAGACTGAATGGAGAAATCTATGGGGGGGGGGGACTTGCTGTTTGTTGTAAACAGTAGTAACTTGGTCTTTTTAGTGTTCAGAAGAAGGCACCGTTTAGAGAACCATGTCTCTACGGTGTTAAAAGCTGTCTGGGTTAGAGACTGCAGTTCAGGAATAGAGTTGGCAGAGCATATAATAGTGGAATCATCAGCATATTGTATACAGGTTGTTTGAGGAATGACTATTTGAAGGTCATTGATGAATAATGAGAAAAAGAGAGGACCGAGAATGGAACCTTCAGGGACTCCCAGGGAAATAGGAAGGTGTGAAGATAGTTGATTGTCCCAAAGAACTGCTTGCTGTCTATTACTAAGGTAGGACTTAAACCAGAGAATTGCTTTGGTGTCAAGAGGGATGGATGACAGAGTGTTTATGAGTAATTGATGGTTAACCATATCAAAGGCTTTAGATAGGTCGAGAAAGAGTGCTGATGAGAGACTGCTATTATTACGGTTATTATTAATGGTGTTTGTAAAGGATAGGAGAGCTGAGGTGGTACTATGATAAGGCCTAAAACCATGCTGACAGTTTGCTAGTATGTTATGTTTTAGTAAGTGGTTCATTAGCTGTTGGTGAATGCATTCTTCCATAATCTTAACTATTGGAGAGAGGAGGGCTATAGGCCTGTAGTTTGACTAGTCAATAGCATTACCTCCTTTGTGTAAGGGAATAATATGAGAGATTTTCCAGAGATTGGGAATGGTTCCTTCAGTTATGGTACGGTTTATCAGGATGGATATAAGATAGGCGATAACTTTGGCAGCTTGCTGAAGGTATTCAGATGGTAAGTTATCAGCTGAGGGGGTGCAAGGCTTGAGTTTGTGGATAAGTTTATGGATGTAGGAGGTGGGGATGGGTTGTAGTTGGAATGTTGGCTGAGTAGTAGGTAAGGAGATAGGGGGATCAGAGTTGTCTGTAGATAATTGGTTGGCTAGAGTTTGTATGGTGTTTGTGAAGAAAGTGTTAAAGGCATTGGCAGTTTGATGAGAGGTGTTATTTTCAGACCCTAGAGGTGAAGGAGTGCTAGAGTGGCCTGGGTGAAGGAGGTTGTTCACACTTGCCCAGAATTTTTGTGGATTTTTGTGGTGATATAAGAACACCACTTACCTGAATCCCCAGCTAAATCCACAAACCACACCACACATCACAAACGCGACAACACAATGGCAGATTCAACATTTCCGCATTCGATATTATGCAGTTTTGCATAACTGCACTTTTGACTTTATAGTCTCGAAATACTAAAATTCGATATTTTAGTATTTCAAGATTATAAAGTGAAACCTTATATATATATATATATATATATATATATATATATATAAAATGTGTGTTTGTGTGTGTGTGTGTGTGTGTGTGTGTGTGTGTGTGTGTGTGTGTGTGTGTGTGTGTATGGGTTCTCTTTAAAATACCGAACCCTTAAAATGCCGAATTTCACAATCTCAAATCCACAATACCAAACTCTTACAATACCGAACACTTAGAATCACGAATATCAAAATACCGACATACCACTTTAAAAAAGTGACGTGTACATGTCTGAGACGTACTTTGTACCAAAGGAATCATGGCGTCTAGCTCTGTTACCCCTCCTGGTAATATTGGCGCGGTATACAAACCCATGGAATCACAAAAGGGAAAGCTCGTCCTTATTGTAGATGGATTTGTGTATCACTTAGAGAAGAAAGGGATCCCAAACAAGTACTGGTGCTGTAAAGGGAAGATGTCCATCCCATGCAAGGGTAGGGATGTTACAACTTCGGTTGCAGAAGGTGAGCGGTTACTAAAGAGTATGCCACATTCATATACAGGGGATCCAACTGAAGCTGAGTGTTATAGTTTGTGCAGTGATCTGAAACATAGAGCTGTGGTATCACGTGACTCACCGTGTTTAGTAGTGGAAGATGTGCTTGCTGCTAGTTCTCTAGACGAAGTGCCCCACCTACCTAACAGAAGAGCACTCTTGCAAAAAGTTGGAAGGGTGAGACGTAAAACATGTAGCTCATCTAGGCATAGCAATATTACATTACAGGATCTAAACATGCAAGATTACCGACTAAAGTCAGGGTAGTTTGTTGAATAGAGTATTTCTGATACCACTGGAGAAACCACAGAAGTAGTTTTTAGCACTGTCAACAACCTATTCAACCTAAGTAACATGACTATTTGGCTCATGGATGTCACCTTCTTTTACAAGGGTGTAATTTGCAGGCAGTTTTATTCGATCCATGGCCTGCTGAGATGCAGAGGTTATAGTAAATCAGTACTGTTGCTTTGCTGTCTGATGAGCAAAAAGTCATTAAAAGCTTACAACTGCATGTGGGATGCTGTGTTTCAGCTTATGGAGGAGCAGGGATTTGAAATACACTTGCGTTTTGTGCTGTGCGATTTCAAAATCACTGAAATGAAGAGTATTTCCAGTAACTTCCAAGGGGTAGTAACTAAGGGCTGTTTATTTCATTTCAGCCGTAATGTATGGAGGAAAGTACAGCAATTTGGGCTGACACACCTTTATAATTCTAACTTACATTTCCAGCTTGCAGTAAAGTCTTTGGTAGTGTTGGCGTTTCTGCCTGAGCATGACGTTGTGCAAGCATTTCATGAGCTTAAAGTATCATTCCCCAAAGAGGGTCAAGATCTTTTGAAATACTTTGGGGATTGGAATGTGTTAGGTAGGCAGCAGCATTTCAAAACCAGATCGGCCTCTGTTGCACGGATCCCCCCTCTCTTTCCTGTAATGTTTTGGAACATTTCAGATCTGAATACGTTGTGCTTGCCACGGACACAAAATTCTGTCGAGGTATGGCACCGTAGACTGAAATGTCTATTGGGATTGAGGGCAACTGACCTTAGTGCGCTTATGGAAACACTTGCAAGGGAACAGAACAGGGTGGACAAGCTGAGAATACGTTTGAGTAGTGGGAGTCCACCTAGCATTAAAAGGCATAGACTGCAATTACGACAGCAAAAATTTGAAACTATACTGCATAACCGAGACTTGTATGGGACGTTGAATTTTTTTGAAAGCTATTGCACGGTTATTGCAGTTATGAATGTGATGTTTGCGTGTAATGTATTTCTATGGTTTGGTTAGTCTCACTACACTTTCATAATGAGTATGCAGCACTAATCACTATTGAGGGTGTTCAGTAGAGGTGGAGGGTTTAAAATAACATTAGATGCCATTATCTCTCCTTTCAGTATTTAGGAAATTCGGTATTTTGATATTCGTAATTCTAAGTGTTCGGTATTGTGGGATTTCAGTATTGTGGATTTGAGATTGTGAAATTCGGCATTTTACGGGTTTGGAATTTTAAAGTGAGCACTATAATACACAGGCTTGTATTTGCAAATGTAAGAAAACTAAATGTAAGAAAATTGTGTGATATGCTGAACTTCCAAAATGTAACCACAGTGCACCCTGCTGGAAGAAAGCTGTTAAGTAAAGAATTACAACTGTGTTTGATCTCAAGCTCAGAGATAGAATGTCTGGGCTAGCTAATTCTTTCCACAGTTATTAAGACAGAGATAATTTCTAGATTGTACATGTAAAAGTGACTTGTATTGCTGTGGCTTCCTGGCCAGGTGCTGCTTACAAAGAAATGTAAATTTTGAGTTTCTGTTAGCCTGGGAACTAAAGGAGAAGTGATAAAAATGATGTAATGAGAAATGACTCAGAAGTACTGGGTATTATCAAGTTAAGACTTTCTCAGAGAGAAAGATTGAGCATTTTGTATCTTGATCTATATCTGACAACAACTCACCAGGCACTTGCTTTGCTCTGTAAGTAAAGTTATCTAGAACTTAGTATTTCTCTTAGAGATAGATAGAATATAGTCAGATTAGTCTAGCTGTTTTCTATATTAGTCTAGCGGTTTCTATATTTATGTCAGACTGTCCTACAATATTGTTTTAAAGTTCCTGTGATTTCTGAACTCTTGATAAGCACTGTGTTCAATTGATATTTGTCTTGTGCTTTTATTATTTATTATTAAATATTTTTAAACCTTTCAACTGTGGCTGTTTTGTGTAGAGACAATTTAAGCTCTTAGAGTACATTGCATGTAGTATTTGGTGATACTGTCCAAGCCACTCCAATAGTCTTGTGGTTCGGCGCATTTACTATTTGGATGACAGCAATATTACACAGTGAAATTGGTCACCCTTTGGGAAGGGCCTTATAGTAGCTGATAATAATGGTTGGTGGAAGTCAGTACTACCTTATAGTCTGGGCAGAAAGGGGACTTAGTTGGAGAACCTGTGCCAGCCCTCCCCAGGAATGTCTGTGTGTTTGTATATAAATCAAATCTTAAAGTGTGTGTGTCAGCTACTTCGACAGGGACATGAAGCACTTGTTGGACAGAAAGAGTGCTGGAGGTTTTAGCTTGACCACTAGGCTGAAATTGGGACTCTATATCTTTGCCAGTGGAGAGTCTTATTGGGGATCTGGAGAGAAAGTGAGAAACCATCCCCAGACTGATTGTGATCTCTGGGTGCTCTTAAGGGAAATTGTACTTGACTGTGTGTGTACTTGTTATCCCCCAATGTGTTCTCCCCTCACTGGTGGTAGTGGTGAGGATTGAGGCTCCTTGATTACTGGGCCAGTGCATGGGCATCACATGCAAATGTAACAGCATGTGTGATGGGGATATTGAGGTAAGAAGGATGTTTAAATTTCATGACATCACCAGTTATCTGGAAAAGACTTGCCTTAGAGTAGTTTCTAAAGAAAGAAGGGTTTGTGGCATATTAGGTTTTATCCTCATAGTGAGTATTATTGAATTGTGGTCTGATTTGACTAATGATATAATAACTCTAGGTGTTAAGCATAAAGTGAATATATTTTTGAGAACCAGGTCCAATAGTTTGAACCCTGGTAAGGACAGGAATCAGTTGATCTAAGGAGCTAACATTAATGAAGTCCAGGTATCTGTGTGTGCATTTATTTGAGGTGGTATAGGTTTTCTAGTTAATGCTGGGATAGTTGCAGTCACCTAAGGAAATAGTGTTAGGCTCAATAGGGATGGATGTCAGTATGTTTAGATATACCTTATGGATTACAGGTTCACAATTATTAAATACAAGTCCTAAACCTGCACACACATAAGGAACACCAATCCAACAGGAACACAGAGAAAAGCATTTATAGTAAATACCAAACTTCACTGGATAATTACAGGGTTCTGTCCATTATGAACTACTCACAATTACATATCTCACATTTATGACACTCATTAAGAATAATTTACTAAAAGACAGACTTTCAAAAGAAAGAAGCAAACAAAAACAACAAGAAAGAAGTCACAAGAAGTATTCATGAAAAATTGACATGAAACAGACAAGAAAAAATAGAAGACCAAAATTCAAATGTATTCTTGATAAAATGGATAGCTGCATTGCTTACAAATAGGATGTTGCAAGTATTGCACAGCAGTTGGACAGGTGAAATTCTTGGTTACAGTGAATGTCCTACAAGGCTCTGTCCTGCACCCATACTTGTTTATATTGTATCTTTCAGACCTATCTTTTTCATCTGAGGTGTTCTAGAGTCTGCACTCATTACATTTTTTACAGAAATGGGATGTCTGCAAAGGAACTTGACTAAATTGACCATTTGGGTACAGGAGAATAATATGCTGATAAATACATCAAAAACGAATCATATGAGATTTGGGAGACATAAACTGAAAGGTGAATATTTAGTACAACTCACAGTGATTGAAACTGTAGATTCGTTTAAGGACCTGGGTATGTGGGTAGAAACAGCTTTGAGTTTTTCTAATCATATTAACCAATTGGTTAATGACAACTACAGTGGTGGTGCTGCGGTAGCATTGTCACCTCGCAGTAAGACATTGTCCCGTTCGATTCTCAGCTAGAGCGTCTTCTGTGTGGAGACATGCGTGAATGGGCATACCTTTGTTAAAGGTTATGTGTCAGGGCCAGCATCTCGGCACGTAAAAATCTACTGCCAATCATTAATGGACCAGAATTTCACTGTGGCGACCCCTAACCGGGAAAAGCCGAAAGACACAACAACAACATAGAACTATAGATTGTATATAAAGATTTATAAAGTATAGGAAATCAGATATGATGAACTCATTGTTTATTAATTATATTAGACCCAAACTTGACTGTGGAATATCAATATGGAAACCTTCTAAGAAAACAAGCATGAGTAAACTGGAAGGAGTACATCAGAAATATGCCAATGGCATCCATGGATATGAAAAGTGATGTTATTATGAAAGACTAAAATATCTGAACTTGTACAGTGTCTCATACAGATATTAAGAGGAGATCTTATTCAGGTATATAGGGCATTTAGAGATGGTTTACTACTAAAATGAAGAATAAAGGTTCAGGGAAAACAGGAATGTCTTATGCCAGTTGACCGATTCGCATTTTGCTGACCTTCAGTTCTCTGAGTGTCTGTTGCAGTGAATGCCAGTGTGCATTCACTGAAATGTGTTCGTTGTTACAAATAGAGAAAATAGAGAATGCAATACCGTACGGATCGGGAAATTTATCCTTTTCCTCACAGTAATGTAATGTCAGGGTTGGAATATATAATTTGCAGGTTGCACCCCCCACAGGGGGGCGCAGGATGACTTGCCCCCCCCCCCAGCAGAAATGTGAATTTTCTCATTGTGCAGTACTGAATTGTGTTTGTTTGCACTGCTGGCAAGTAAGCAGGTAAGTTGTGGCAGGTAAGCATATCCTGGCTGACATTGAAAACTGCCAAATTTGAAATGTTTGGTATTTCGATTTGGCAATGTCAGCTAATTAATACACAGCTCATCAAAAATGTAAACTGCATTTTTGACTGGTTTACATTATGATGTTCGATGTTTTGATAGTAAACCATTAGAGACAGCTACCTCAGGGAATGTTTGGGTTATCAAAAACTGGTAGAGAATCATTAGACAACCTATGTAGAACATTGTATAGGAAAGAGAAGTGTCCTAATTGTTTCTCTGAGAGAGCAGCTGATACATGGAATAGACTACCAAATTACATTAAAGCAAGCACTGGTTTAGATATTTTAAGAACAGCCTGGGCACTTATTATTGTAGCAACTGTTTTGGTGTATTGGCAAGCTAGAAGGGCATTAATGCCCATGCTTGAAATATTTGTATTATGTATGTATGTATTTATTCATGTTTTCAAAGTATTGTGGATTCTGTTTTAGTAGCTGGGCTTGCCCCCTGAAAATAAATATGAAAAGAGATTTTTATTTTTTTTTATAATGTGCATTTCATGCAGTTGTACTCAATAAATTGATGTCTGATGTGCTGCTTTTTCATTAAAGCAACATATGTTGACCAAACATATGTTTGTTTGGCAAATGCAGGGCTGCAATTTAATGTTGATGGTATGGATGGCCAAACAATAGATATGTTGATGGTATGGAATATCATTACAGGTAAGTGGGGTTTGGGGGTGAGGGAAAGTGTGTGTGTGTGTGTGTGTGTGTGTGTGTGTGTGTGTGTGTGTGTGCGTGTGTGCGTGTGTGTGTGTGTGTGTGCATGTCTGTATGTGTATGTGCATTAGGGTTAGGGTCAGGGATGAGTGAAAGATGGTTGTTGTGTGTGTGAGTTTATGTATTTTAGGGTAAGAGTAAGGGAAAGGATAAGGTTAGGGGATAGATGTAGTATTGTTTGTGTGTGTTTATGAATGTTTGCATTCTTGTTGTTTGTCTTTCGGCTTTTCCCAGTTATGGGTCGCCACAGCGGAACTCCAGTCCACTAATGATTGACAGTAAGTTTTTATGGTGTCAAGTTACCAGCTCGACGCCAAACCTTCAACGATTGCATGCCCATTCACGCATGTCTTTTGAACGCCACTCGACTGTGAGGAGGACATGCAGACTCCACACAGAAGGCACTCCCCACACTCCAGCTGAGAAATGAACGGGAGAACCTCTTGGTGTGAGGCAACAACGCTACCGCTGCACCACCACAGTCTTGTGAAGTGGCGGTATTATGGGAAAGTTTTAATGACATTAAGGTGTAGGGTTAAGCTTGGGGGAAGGGTCAGCATTAGGGTTAGGGTTAGCATCCATTATTAAGATTGTGCAGTGCCCCGAACTCTTTAGCAATGTGTGCTAACCATAAACCTAATGCTGGCCCTTCCCCCTGGCCCTAACCCCTATACCTTAACATCATTAAAACTTCCAGTAACATTCTCATGAGTCAGACAAATTTGAGGCTAGTGTTATGGCAGGTGTTATTTGTAATATTGGGCGAGGAAATAGTTTTTGTATCTCAATATTATTGATTTTATTTTATTTTTGCTATTCTGCGCAATCAAACTTATTTTGTCATTTTCTTACATTTGACATTAGGGCTATTCGGTCATACACAATAGACAATAGACCCATATACCCATATATATATATATATATATATATATATATATATATATATATATATATGTGTGTGTGTGTGTGTGTGTGGATATATATATATGTATATATATATATATATATATATATATATATATATATATATATATATATATATATATATATATGGAGAGAGAGAGAGAGAGAGCTAGATATACATAAGGATCACAATACCACAATTAATTACTTTAAATGTGTATGTATATGCATATATATTTTTAATTAGTATAGAAAACAAGTTTCACTTAATGCCTGTGTTAAGAAATTTTGAAAAAAATTCACTAGACATTCACAGAAAATACAACAGTCAATTGACATAGTAACAATATTTTTATAAGCAAGCATTTTAGGCTTCTTCAGATTTACTTTGGAGATATTGGGGTTTTCTATTACTTGTTTAACTCAATAATCACATTGGCTTTCTTCTCCAGACTGTATGTTTGCATTTTGTCAATATATAATTCTACAGTATTCTCATTTGTAATAAGACCAACCAGTTGAATTTTGCCTTACAGAGATGAACTGTGAAACTTTGTAGAAAATAATTTTTATCACCACTTCCATTGCTGTCTTTGAGAGCAAAATTTCCCAGTATTATTTTAACCTTTACATTGGAATGTACTGGCCAGATAAACCTGATTTTAATGACTGCATATATGCAGTTCTTGAACCAAGAATGTATGACACATGTTACTGCATTACTTAGATTATTAAGATGTTCTTTATTTAGGCTGAGGTAACTACAATATGCATTATCCAGTTCCATTTGATTTATTGCTTTGGGGGTTAAGGGCCAACATTAGAGAGAAAAGCAACTTGAGAATGGGTTATTAGAGTTTGTTTTTCCATTAGTCACTTACTGTCATAAAATACTGTGTTCCTTATCTAATATATTTAAAAATCCTTGACATCAAATGATTAATATTCAGATGTAAATTCCTGTTCAGCCATAAGCAATTCCACTCCAGGAATAAATAGGACTAGGATTGTCTTAAGCATTGTGGGAAGGAAAAAAGTCAGAAGTGAAATAAACAGTATCATTTTAGCACTATATTTCAAATTTCATTTTAATATGCTTCAGAACCATTATGGAAAAGTATACAATCCAAAAGGAATTACTTGTTTTTTTTTTTTTTTTGCAAAATATGTTAATAATGTAACAGCAAGTTGTGTTTAAGATAAAAAAAAAAGGAAAACATTAAGCAATCAGATTTATCTGTTTCAGTTTCTTCCAGTGCTAATTTGAAAACCAGAGAGAAAATGTCAGTTAGCATAATAACCACATTGTTTTAATTAGTCTGTTGGTGAAAGTCACAAAAATATCTTACTGTTCCTTTTCAGGCTCTCTTTTATATCTAAGTAAATGTACGCGTGTGTGTGTGTGTGTGTGTGTGTGTGTGTGTGTGTGTGTGTGTGTGTGTACACAGATATGTGTGTATATATATATATATATATATATATATATATATATATATATATATATATATACCTATATATATATAGGTATGTAGACATATACACATATAGGTATACTCACTTTCAGCAAGTAAACAATACCCGTTGACACACTACCAAGCATGCATTGAGGATCAACCTTTGTGAATAAGAAATTAATGCCTACATTAAGTGTACACAAAATGTACATAAACTGGTTTCAAGAACATCCCAAACAAAATCCCATTTTTTTTTTTTTTGCTTTCTAGTCAGGAAAAATTACAGAAAGTATACATGTATCCTAGACTTCGTGATAACCTTTATGAATCCCCCTCGATTTTTAAGGTTTCAAGAAAATCAGAAGGAAAACTAAAATTACGAGGACGAAGGCATGAGTTGTGCTTTTGCTGTCCGTTCTCTCAGATTGGAGTACACTTAGGCTTTAATGAATCGCAGGGATCATTTTTTTTCCTTTGGGGAGAATCCACCCAGAACCTGAAACCCTCCCCCATGTTGGTGGCTGTGCCAGCATCCACCCAGAACCTAAAACCCTCCCCCATGTTGGTGGCGGTGCCACCCATGCCCTCAGCTAATTATATATACTAACTCCAAGATCATACTATACTGGAGAAAGGGCCTCGCTCAACCACATGAAGATCAAAGGCAGTCCTATATATATATATATATATATATATATATATATATATATATATATATATAGTTGTTGCCTCCCAGTAAGATGCTGTCCGGTTCGATTCTCAGTTAGAGTGTCTTCTGTGTGGAGACATGCGTGAATGGGCGTACCTTCGTTGAAGGTTGTGCATCAGTGCTAGCAACTCGGCACGTAAAAATCAACAGCCAATCATTAGCGGACCGGAGTTCTGCTGTGGCGACTCCTAACTGGGAAAAGCAGAAAGACACAACAACATATATATATATATATATATATATATATATATATATATATATATAGACAGAGAGAGAGATGTAGATAGATATGCATGTCAGATGCTACAACTTGCCCTACCCTCTTATGAGAAACATGAACATTACTGTTTCTCTAGACAAAGATCAAAGATGGGGGAACTGTACACAGTGAAGCTGTTGCACCGTCTTTTCATGCTTCTCTTCTACCGTCCCAGAACAAAGCATACCTACCTATACAATATTTCACTTACGTATTTCTTTATTTGTTTTAGATTTGTTTAACGTGTAAATCCTACAAAGCCACAGGACCCTTGCAGTGGCAACTGGGGGGATTAATACTTTACAAAATTCATATTAATATTCATGACTCACACATGTGGCCACATGTTAACCCACACACACATGCATGCACGTACACTCATGCACACACACACACACACACACACACACACACACACACACACACACACACACACACACACACACACACTCACAGTCATCAAAGAGCAACTTTCAATGTAAGTATCAAAAGTACAGACATATCAGTAGGCTTATCCTGGATTAGAGCCCCGAGCCATTCTCATAGGAGGCTATATCAATAACCACTCCTTTGAGAGCCATCTTTAAAATGTAGTATAGTCCCGACCTGAAGGAGCTTCCCTTAGTCTGCTGTCTGTGCTCACTGTAAGTTTTTTTTTATATATGCATATGCCATTTTAGCATTGTCTGTTTGTTGTCATAATTTACAGGGATTTTTATGCTGGTTTATATTAGTGCTACATTTATTATTGCGATTTAGAGTGTATAGTGAAACAAAACCACAATGCTTTTTTTTACTTCTCATTGTATATGTAGAGCTTGGTGATTCATAGATTAGTACTAGGCTAACTTCCCTTGCAAACCATTTTAAGCCTAGCCAATTATCGCTTGTGAGACTCAAATCCTGTACCTTGTGGTTGTAAGGCAAACGCATTAACCATTAGGCCATCCTCTCAAGCCCATCTGGTGTGTATATGCTTGCTTAAATATCTAAACTTACCTAGGAAGCTAGACTGGCTTCATAAACAATTCCTTTTGATATCTACTTCACTGTAGTTGCATTTAGTATTAATAAGCAGAAACATACAGTTGCTGTTTGTTTCGTACAGAAACAGCAGAAACACAGCATTTGTTACAAATTCTAGCCAATATCTTACCTAACTACAGTTCTAATTGATATTGGTTAGCAGAAACATACCTGTTCTCAGTAAGGAGAAACAAACAATTTGTTTATTCGGCATCTGGTATTTGAAAAGCTGAAGCAGTATTTGTTACCTAACTACAGTTTCCATTGTTTTAGCAGAAACATATAGTAAGGAGAAACATACAGTTTATTCGGTATCTGAAAAGTAGAAACAGTGCTGGTTGCAAACTCTAATCTGCATCTCAACTAACGACACTTCCAACTGGTTTTGTAAGCAGAAGCATACTTGGTATTTGTAAGCAGAAGCATACATTTGTTTATTTGGTATTTGAAAAGCAGAAACACAGCATTTGTTACACATTTTAGCCAGTATCTTACCTAAGTATGGTGCTACATTAACCTGTTAGACTTAGTACATTGTTAAATTTGTCTGTGATGATCTGCCTAGGCATTGTTTCCTATTTGTTGTGATTCTTTACTCTCCCCCAGACATTTATCTATGTACCTACTTATTGTACCATTTCTTATACCAATTCTGTGTTCTGTTAATCCTTCCATCACTCTCTGAATAATATCCTCTACTGTCCTAATTGTCTCCATTTTTCCTAGAACTGTACTGCTCACTTTCTGCTCACACTCTCTTTTTTCTCTTTTTGCAGTTTGCTCAGGCCATCCACAAGCTTCAAGATTGCCCCCCCACCACCACCACCGCATTTGGTTCTGAAGTAATTTTCAGCTAAAGCTCAAATCAACCCTGAGAAATCTCAACTTGTAAACACAAGCCTTCCAGTAGAATTAATTATTAGGTGAATGTCATTGAATTTGTGTTTAACAATTTTCTCTTACTTTGTGACCATCTTTGTGAGGTGAGCACAGCTGCATTGAGCTCCATTCAGCTTCTAACTTGGAGAGCTTTAATGAAGTTGGCCACTCAGTAAGAACATACTCTACTAATCCACCCTTCTTACCATAGCTGGGTGGAACTTTTAGTTAAAGCATACACCCCATTCTATATTTCCAACTTCCCACTCATTCCTAGGGAAGCTAACCACAGATTAATTATTACTGAATCTTACCTTACCTTATCTTTAGGCTAAGCTACTTTCTTGCTTAGTCAATCTCTTGCTGTTACTGATAGGTTTCTGCAGCTTTAGGTTGTCTTGCTCTAGCCCACTCTGTTCACCCTTTGGGCTCACTTCGCTCCCCTTCCTGCCCCTAAATGTCACCCGCCCCCAGTGCTCCTACACTTATAGCCCATATAGCCCCACCCCCTCCACAACAGCCTATTACCATCCCTCAGTCATCGGATCCACTCCCTCTTCCACACCACACCCTTCATCTCACAACACCCTTCTCTGTACACCCCACCCACACTATGCAAGGCATACTAGGACCACTACTACTAACTCTCACCACTCTAGCTTGCACAACATCCATATACTCTAACATACCACCAAACACTACCTAACACATAACACACACCCACAGACACACACAACCTCACACACATATAGTAATATCCTCCACACTATTTAACAACTCATTACTCTACATACACAAAACAGCAACCACACTACCTCACAAAAGGCTAACAGTACCCAAAAATCACATAGATATAGATATAGCCTATGCCATAAAGCTCACACTATTCCTCAGACAATGGCTACTAATCCCAGGGGACATAACCCAACCCAGATCCAAGCAACCCAATCCAATCCCAGAAACACAAGTCATACCTGCTTATTACCAATATAAACATGCGTAGCATATCCAACAAACTACATGACTTTCACGCATTCATATCCCACTACTCCCCAGACATACTGTCCGTTACAGAGACCTGGCTAAATCCTGCCACACAAAATGAAGAAATTCTTCCCCCAGGCTATAACATCCTAAGTCAAGATAGAGGTACCAAAAAGGGAAGTGGAGTTGCAATCTTATTTAAAAATATACTCAACCACCAACCACTAAAAAACCCACTTCCCATATTCCAGAATGCAGAGACATTAGGCTCCATTATGACCCTTAAAAACAAAAAGAGAATCAACATCCTCTGTAGTTATATTCCTCCAGGAAATAACTCACCTATAACAGAAGAGATACTACAATGGGCCACAATCAACCTACCCCAAGAAACCATCCTGCTATCAACATCCCATGTAGTGATATTCATCCAGGAAATAACTCCCCTATAATAGAAGGGATACAACAATAGGCGGCAATCAACCTACCCCAAGAAACCATCCTGATATCAACATCCTCTGCAGATATAGTCCTTCGGGAAATAACTCACCTATAATAGTGGAAATGTTAGAATGGGCCGCAATCAACCTACCCCAAGAAACCATCCTGCTATCAACATCCCATGTAGTGATATTCATCCAGGAAATAACTCCCCTATAATAGAAGGGATACTACAATGGGCCACAATCAACCTACCCCAAGAAACCATCCTGCTATCAACATCCTCTGCAGTTATATTCCTCCAGGAAATAACTCACCTATAATAGAAGAGATACTACAATGGGCCACAATCAACCTACCCCAAGAAACCATCCTGCTATCAACATCCTCTGTAGTTATATTCATCCAGGAAATAACTCCCCTATAATAGAAGAGATACTACAATGGGCCACAATCAACCTACCCTAAGAAACCATCCAGCTATCAACATCCTCTGCAGTTATATTCCTAAAGGAAATAACTCACCTATAATAGAAGAGATACTACAATGGGCCACAATCAACATACCCCAAGAAACCATCCTGCTATCAACATCCTCTGTAGTTATATTCCTCCAGGAAATAACTCACCTATAATAGAAGAGATACTACAATGGGCCGCAATCAACCTACCCCACGAAACCATCCTGCTATCAACATCCTCTGTAGTTATATTCCTTCAGGAAATAACTCACCTATAATAGAAGAGATACTACAATGGGCCACAATCAACCTACCCCAAGAAACCATCCTGCTATCAACATCCTCTGTAGTTATATTCCTCCAGGAAATAACTCACCTATAATAGAAGAGATACTACAATGGGCGCAATCAACCTACCCCAAGAAACCATCCTGCTATCAACATCCTCTGTAGTTATATTCCTCCAGGAAATAACTCACCTATAATAGAAGAGATACTACAATGGGCCGCAATCAACCTACCCCACAAAACCATCCTGCTATCGACATCCTCTGTAGTTATATTCCTCCAGGAAATAACTCACCTATAATAGAAGAGATACTACAATGGGCCGCAATCAACCTACCCCACAAAACCATCCTGCTATCAACATCCTCTGTAGTTATATTCCTCCAGGAAATAACTCACCTATAATAGAAGAGATACTACAATGGGCCGCAATCAAACTACCCCAAGAAACCATCCTGCTATCAACATCCTCTGTAGTTATATTCCTCCAGGAAATAACTCACCTATAATAGAAGAGATTCTACAATGGGCCGCAATCAACCTACCCCAAGAAACCATCCTGCTATCAACATCCTCTGTAGTTATATTCCTCCAGGAAATAACTCACCTATAATAGAAGAGATACTACAATGGGCCGCAATCAACCTACCCCAAGAAACCATCCTGCTATCAACATCCTCTGTAGTTATATTCCTCCAGGAAATAACTCACCTATAATAGAAGAGATACTACAATGGGCTGCAATCAACCTACCCCAAGAAACCATCCTGCTATCAACATCCTCTGTAGTTATATTCCTCCAGGAAATAACTCACCTATACTAGAAGAGATACTACAATGGGCCGCAATCAACCTACCCCAAGAAACCATCCTGCTATCAACATCCTCTGTAGTTATATTCATCCAGGAAGTAACACCCCATAATAGAAGGGATACTAACATGGGCAGCAATCAACCTACCCCAGGAAACCATCCTGCTATCAACATCCTCTGTAGTTATATTCCTCCAGGAAATAACTCAACTATAATAGAAGAGATACTACAATGGGCCGCAATCAACCTACCCCAAGAAACCATCCTGCTATCAACATCCTCTGTAGTTATATTCCTCGAGGAAATAACTCACCTATAATAAAAGAGATACTACAATAGGTCGCAATCAACCTACCCCAGGAAACCATCCTGCTATCAACATCCTCTGTAGTTATATTCCTCCAGGAAATAACTCACCTATAATAGAAGAGATACTACAATGGGCCACAATCAACCTACCCCAAGAAACCATCCTGCTATCAACATCCTCTGTAGTTATATTCATCCAGGAAATAACTCACCTATAATAGGAGAGATACTACAATGGGCCACAATCAACCTACCCCAAGAAACCATCCTGCTATCAACATCCTCTGTAGTTATATTCCTCCAGGAAATAACTCACCTATAATAGAAGAGATACTACAATGGGCCACAATCAACCTACCCCAAGAAACCATCCTGCTATCAACATCCTCTGTAGTTATATTCCTCCAGGAAATAACTCACCTATAATAGAAGAGATACTACAATGGGCCACAATCAACCTACCCCAAGAAACCATCCTGCTATCAACATCCTCTCTAGTTATATTCATCTAGGAAATAACTCACCTATAATAGAAGAGATACTACAATGGGCCACAATCAACCTACCCAAAGAAACCATCCTGCTATCAACATCCTCTGTAGTTACATACCTCCAGGAAATAACTCACCTATAATAGAAGGGATACTACAATGGGCCACAATCAACCTACCCCAAGAAACCATCCTGCTATCAACATCCTCTGTAGTTATATTCATCCAGGAAATAACTCACCTATAATAGAAGAGATACTACAATGGGCCACAATCAACCTACCCCAAGAAACCATCCTGCTATCAACATCCTCTGTAGTTATATTCATCCAGGAAATAACTCACTTATAATAGAAGAGAAACTACAATGGGCCACAATCAACCTACCCAAAGAAACCATCCTGCTATCAACATCCTCTGTAGTTATATTCCTCCAGGAAATAACTCACCTATAATAGAAGAGACACTACAATGGGCCACAATTAACCTACCCCACGAAACCATCCTGCTATCAACATCCTCTGTAGTTATATTCCTCCAGGAAATAACTCCCCTATAATAGAAGAGATCCTACAATGGGCCGCAATCAACCTACCCCAAGAAACCATCCTGCTATCAACATCCTCTGTAGTTATATTCCTCCAGGAAATAACTCACCTATAATAGAAGAGATACTACAATGGGCCACAATTAACCTACCCCGAGAAACCATCCTGCTATCAACATCCTCTGTAGTTATATTCCTCCAGGAAATAACTCCCCTATAATAGAAGAGATACTGCAATGGGCCGCAATCAACCTTCCCCAAGAAACCATCCTGCTATCAACATCCTCTGTAGTTATATTCCTCCAGGAAATAACCCACCTATAACAGAAGAGATTCTACAATGGGGCACAATCAACCTACCCCAAGAAACCATCCTGCTATCAACATCCTCTGTAGTTATATTCCTCCAGGAAATAACCCACCTATAACAGAAGAGATTCTACAATGGGCCACAATCAACCTACCCCAAGAAACCATCCTGCTATCAACATCCTCTGTAGTTATATTCATCCAGGAAATAACTCACCTATAATAGAAGAGATACTACAATGGGCCACAATCAACCTACCCCAAGAAACCATCCTGCTATCAACATCCTCTGTAGTTATATTCCTCCAGGAAATAACTCTCCTATAATAGAAGAGATACTACAATGGGCCACAATCAACCTACCCCAAGAAACCATCCTGCTATCAACATCCTCTGCAGTTATATTCCTCCAGGAAATAACTCACCTATAATAGAAGAGATACCACAATGGGCCACAATCAACCTACCCCAAGAAACCATCCTGCTATCAACATCCTCTGTAGTTATATTCCTCCAGGAAATAACTCACCTATAATAGAAGAGATACTACAATTGGCCACAATCAACCTACCCCAAGAAACCATCCTGCTATCAACATCCTCTGTAGTTATATTCCTCCAGGAAATAACTCCCCTATAATAGAAGAGATACTACAATGGGCCGCAATCAACCTTCCCCAAGAAACCATCCTGCTATCAACATCCTCTGTAGTTATATTCCTCCAGGAAATAACCCACCTATAACAGAAGAGATTCTGCAATGGGGCACAATCAACCTACCCCAAGAAACCATCCTGCTATCAACATCCTCTGTAGTTATATTCCTCCAGGAAATAACCCACCTATAACAGAAGAGATTCTACAATGGGCCACAATCAACCTACCCCAAGAAACCATCCTGCTATCAAACTCCTCTGTAGTTATATTCATCCAGGAAATAGCTCACCTATAATAGAACAAATATTACAATGGGCCGCAAGCAACCTACCCCGAGAAACCATCCTGCTATCAACATCCTCTGTAGTTATATTCCTCCAGGAAATATCTCACCTATAATAGAAGAGATACTACAATGGGCCACAATCAACCTACCCCAAGAAACCATCCTGCTATCAACATCCTCTGTAGTTATATTCCTCCAGGAAATAACTCTCCTATAATAGAAGAGATACTACAATGGGCCACAATCAACCTACCCCAAGAAACCATCCTGCTATCAACATCCTCTGCAGTTATATTCCTCCAGGAAATAACTCACCTATAATAGAAGAGATACCACAATGGGCCACAATCAACCTACCCCAAGAAACCATCCTGCTATGAACATCCTCTGTAGTTATATTCCTCCAGGAAATACCTCACCTATAATAGAAGCGATACTACAAATGGCCACAATCAACCTACCCCGAGAAACCATCCTGCTATCAACATCCTCTGTAGTTATATTCCTCCAGGAAATACCTCACATATAATAGAAGAGATACTACAATGGGCCGCAATCAACCTACCCCAAGAAACCATCCTGCTATCAACATCCTCTGTAGTTACATTCCTCCAGGAAATAACTCACCTATAATAGAAGAGATACTACAATGGGCCACAATCATCCTACCCCAAGAAACCATCCTGCTATCAACATCCTCTGTAGTTATATTCCTCCAGGAAGTAACCTACCTATAATAGAAGAGATACTGCAATGGGCCGCAATCAACCTACCCAAGAAACCATCCTGCTATTAACATCCTCTGTAGTTATATTCATCCAGGAAATAACTCACCTATAATTGAAGAGATACTACAATGGGCCGCAATCAACCTACCCCAAGAAACCATCCTGCTATCAACATCCTCTGTAGTTATATTCCTCCAGGAAATAACTCTCCTATAATAGAAGATATACTACAATGGGCCACAATCAACCTACCCCAAGAAACCATCCTGCTATCAACATCCTCTGTAGTTATATTCCTCCAGGAAATAACTCACCTATAATAGAAGAGATACTACAATGGGTCACAATCAACCTACCCCAAGAAACCATCCTGCTATCAACATCCTCTGCAGTTATATTCCTCCAGGAAATAACTCACCTATAATAGAAGAGATACTACAATGGGTCACAATCAACCTACCCCAAGAAACCATCCTGCTATCAACATCCTCTGCAGTTATATTCCTCCAGGAAATAACTCACCTATAATAGAAGAGATACTACAATGGGCCACAATCAACCTACCCCAAGAAACCATCCTGCTATCAACATCCTCTGCAGTTATATTCCTCCAGGAAATAACTCACCTATAATAGAAGAGATACTACAATGGGCCACAATCAACCTACCCCAAGCACCATCCTGCTAGGTGACCTAAACTTAGACTGGCTAGCCTGCAACTCCAACAACCCCTCAAACCATATTAACTTATTTGGATTCTCACAACTAATCCAAGAACCCACCGGAGCAGACAAAAAATCCAATAGAACTTCCATTCTAGATTAGACACTAGATAATACCCCCACAGAAAATTATCATGTGGGCTGCTTATCTGGTACATTGGGTGACCACTGGCCCACATTCCTCCTTCATAAACAGGCAAAAATACCCAAACCCATGCTATTCAAGGAGACTAGGGATGAGCACGAAGTCAGTCCATAAACTCTTAACAGTATTTTCCAGCAACAGCACTGGAATCCACTAAAAACTCTACCTTTAGACCAGGCAGTTGATTTGTTTTAATACTACTTTTATGAATGTGCTAAATATATTAGCTTCCATCAGGAAACTCAAGACTAAAGTTAACTAGACCCCATGACTAAATAGGACAACAAAAGCCTTAATAAAAGCCAGAGACAATGCCTGGAAAAACTGGAAGAAGTATAACACTATCCAAGACAGACAAAAGTATCATGAACTACGAAATAAGGCCAAAACCCAAACAAAAGTAGATAAAAAGAACTACTTCGTAGACATCCAAAACAAGCATTCTAGAAACCCCCAAAAGTTCTGGCAGACCATCAATACCCTTCTAAAACTGGGCAAAACCACCACTCCATCTCCCAACAGCAATTCTGATAATGATAGCATAGCTTCAGAATTCGACCATCACTTCACAGAATTTATCCTCACACTATCTATCCAACTATCCAACAAGAACACTAAAACCACCCCAACTGTAGAACAAACTAACATACCCACTTTCACACTCTCACCTGCACCAACCGCTTCAGTTAAAAAGCTACTGTCTAAACTAAAACCTACCACACTCACAGCAGATGGTTTACCCACAAATTTTCTAAAATTAGCTGCGGAATCACTAGCCTACCCTGTCTCAGTTCTTATAAACTGCTCTATACAAGAAACCTACGTACCCCATCTATGGAAAGTGTCACATATAATTTCCTTTCACAAAGGCGGAAACTCCTATGAACTATCAAACTACTGGGCAATTGCTATCTTGTCCCCCCTTTCCAAGCTTCTGGAGAAATGTCTTCACACCCAGGTAATGCACTTTTTATCCTCACATAACCTCCTCTCCCCCACACAGCATGGTCTCCGCCCAAACCATAGCACAACCACTGCTCTACTCTCCTTTACCAATCAGATTAACCATCTAAGAAACAACAACAAATTTGTCTCGGCCATATTCCTAAATCTATCAAACGAATTTGATATGGTCTCCCATAACCTACTCTTAGACATTCTGTCAACCTTATCCTTTGCCCCCTCTACTACTTCATGGTTTAGAAGCTATCTCTTTGACAGAAAACAATGAGTTAAATGGCAAAGTACCCTATCACGTCTATTACCAACTACTATAGGCATCACACAAGGATCAATTCCGGGTCCGCTACTATTCACCATTTTCATTAACAAACTACATACTTCCACCCTGCATGCATCACTTAAACAGTACGCAAGATGACTCCACCATAATCTGCTCAGCCTCATCCATAACAACTCTTCAAAAGCTTTCCCAAGAATCCTTCTGCTCCGTAGAACAATGGATTACCACTATCCAACTCATTCTAAACCCCAACAAGACCAAATTACTCCTTTTTATCCCCAATAAATCCAACTCCACATCTCCTACCTTCACTATCACCTCCAAAAATGGGACCACAATTAAAGGAGTAATGGCCATAGTATTCTCAGCCACTCCCCACTCACAATCTCCAGTGATATGCTGTTCATACCTGTAAGGAGGGACAGCTTTAGACTAGATGATGTTTAGTACAGTTGTATGTTTCAAAATCCATTCATACATCCAGAGGTGCAGGGGTTGCCAGGCCCACAGAAACTCTGAGGGCCTGTTAAATCTGTGATGCATTGTATGCCTTATTTTTGAAAACTAATGATTTATCCACTGTTCTTTTTATTTTTCTGTCACTGCTACACAGGATAGTTATGTGTATGCTTGACAGTACTACATGTTCACAGATAAAAATAAATGATATTATTATTTTTGCACATACCCAAACTAGTACTATCCCCTGAAAGCTAGCTTTATCACAAGGTGCACTGATATCTCTCTCTGACACACACACACACAAGCACACACACACACACACACACACACACACACACACACACACACACACACACACACACACACACACACAAGCACACACTCTGCGCACTTACCTACAGGCAAATTAGAGAAATGGAAATTCACCTTTGTCATGTCTTTGGAACTCTGGAGATAACCAGTACACTTGGATTAACCCACAAAGAGACAAAGCAGGCATAAGGATGGCTCTCTATTGAAATGTTGACACTCAAAATGTTGAGTCCTGACATGTTGGGAAAAAAAGATCGAAATTTCTCGAGGATCACTCTTCTCTTTAAAACTTATTTTTACAGGGAGAACAAGCCCTACCATGCACCCCTGAGCCTATATATATATACATATATATATATATATATATATATATATATATATATGTATATATATATATATATATATATATATATATATATATATATATATATATATATATATATATATATATATATATATATATATATATATATATATATATATATATATATATATACACATATATATTGACTCTGAGATTGCCATTCCTTAGAGAAAAGGGAAGACTTGGTATATACAAGTCCAATCTCTCAGCCATTCAGTCTCTGTATTTTGGGACTTGCTCTAGTGGGTCCTGATATTTGAAATAGCTACTCGTAAAGACACCACACAGAAGAAGCCACAACCAGTAAATTAACCACAGCCAATCACTGTGCGATGGCAAAGCTACTTACTGCACCACTTTGCCAGTGATGAATTACTTTAAATCTCATCCCTCTCTGGTTACACAATCAAAGATAGCCATTTATCTTGTGTAATACTGGTGACTGTGATTCAAAGTGACAGAAATTATGACCAAACTGCTACTCGTAAATACACTATAATCCTCCCTCAGACAACATAAGTACACAAGCCTTAAAAATTGTAGTTTTACACTTGTACTTGTATGGCCTCTGTCAATTATACAGACACTGATGACAGTCACCTTGCATGTTTGATTTTGATAATAGTAATAATTATAATAAAAATAATAACAACAATAATAATGCATTCCATTTACTTCACACAAATGCATACCAGTCTTGCAAAGTGAGATGTTTGTTTAATCTGAGGAAGTGTCAAGACGATAAGTTACTTTTATCCCGCAGCACCCACGTTTATTCACAGACAGCTCCCACAGCACCCAGCACTTATAGTCATTTCTCACTTCTGCATACACTTCAGATGTCTGATGGTGAATAAAAATGATGGCTGAGCAACTTATTTCATCTTTTGTTCAGAACAGTGCAAGTTGCTTCACATAAATCACATTAATCCTGTAAGGCCAGAATAATGAGCAAACCGCAGTTACTCATTCTCCTACACAAACAGTTCTAGGAATTATAGCTAATTTGTATGTGTACATCTCAGATATTTGAGTTTTATAAAATCAGTCAATCAATCAATCAATTAATCACTCATTAAATAAATAAATAAATAAATACATAAATAAATTTCTCGTTCTTTCTACAACAGAAATAAAAAACAGAAATACTGGGGAGAACAATGGCCCAAAATCAGAGACAAACTTTAAATATTGCACATCTTATGATAGAAGATAGAATAACATATTTGCATACTATGCATTTTTTGAAAGATATGAAGGTGGACTGGAAGAACTACTCATGCCAGAACACAAATGCCCAGAGATTCCTTGATTTTGTCAATGCAAATGCTTTGGAACAGCTAGTCGATACCCCAACAAGAGGTGATAATATCTTGGACTTGGTATTAACCAACATGAGTAACCACTGCAGCATCCCTGCAGTATCATCCTCCCTTGTAAGATCAGACCATAAAGTGGTGACATTCGAAGACACCATCTCCCTTGACCCCCCCCCCTCCACCTAGGGTCAAACAAAAATACATTTTCCAAAGCTGATTACAGCCTCCTGAGAGATGGTATAAACAGTTTCACAGCCCCCTCCCCCTTTCTAGAAACTAGCACCAGTATCCAAAACTATACCAAATTACAATACGAACATTTATATAGATGCATGAAATCAGGAATACCTGACAGGACTAAATTATCCTCCGCAAGCAAGAGTAAACCTTTCTGGTGGACATCTGCAATAAATAAACTCTATAACAAAAGAAAAAAATTGCTGTCCATGATCAAGACGAAACAGATGCCCAATTGGAAGCAATCTCTCCTTAGCCTAAACAAGCAAAATAGAGCACTAGTGAAATCCTCCAAAGCAAACTTTGTCCAAATTGACCACATCTACTAGAGACCATCATAAGGTCTTCTTCACATATGTCCGTAATCTCAAAGGTAGTACCCAGATCCGTTCAGAACTGGTGGTCAAGAACACCACATGTACAAATGCTGTAGATAAAGCAAACTTGCTGGCTGACAGATTCCGTGAAAATTTCACCCATCTGCCCCCCCCCCCATCAGTAAATCAGGACATTCCCAGTACCTGCCCCCTTCACCTTATATCTAGGGATCAGGCCATCACTGCATTATCAAAGGCAAAAAATACAGCCTCCATGGGACATGATAACATCCCGGACTCCAACCTACATGAACTCAGGCAGGAACTTGCAGCACCACTAGTTGCCCTATTCAATCAATGCCTGAGTACTGGCTTTGTCCCAGCTGAGTGGAGGACAGCTACTGACATCTCTTTAAACAATGGTGGAGCATCCACTGATCTGGGAAATTTTAGACCCATCAGCCTAACTAGCCTGATCTGCAAGGCCAATGAACGGATTATCATGGTCCTTATTAACAAGGACATTTGCAGCCTCCAAACATTTGATCCACACAGTTTGGCTTTGTCAAGGGGAGGTCATGTCTGTTAAATTTGGTTGACTTTTTTGAGACAGTCACCAAAGCCATGGATGAAGGGAAGACAGTGCACACCACCTACCTTGACCTGGCCAAAGCCTTCAACACTATTCCCCACTCGGGCATAATAGATAAACTCTCTCAACTAGGCATCAATCTATATGTTACCAAATGGGTAGCTAACTGCCTCACTGATAGAATCCACCTAGTCAAAACAGGGGAAGCCACCTCTACTAGCAGACCTGTATTGAGTGGCATACCCCAGGGTTTGGTCTTGGGGCCTCTGTTATTTGGGATATACTTTTCTGGATTGCAGGCCAAAACCAGTGGGCTATGGCTGACAAAGTTTCTAGATGACTGTAAGCTGGGACCTGTCATCAATTCCCCTAGTGACGTGGATATCCTCCAAGAGGGTCTCACCCAAACAAATGACTGGTGTCAGAAACAATGCCTCAAGCTGAATACAAAAAAAAATGCATCATCATCCCCTTTGGGTAAAGTGATATCCCCACAAATTATCACATTAATAACAATGTCCTAAGCACATAGTCAATTGTGAGGGATTTGAGCACCCAGATTGACAGCAATCTGACTTTTGACTACCATGTTGCTTCCATTGTATGGAAAGCTTTCTACATGGCCCACCTCATATGTAAGGGTATCTCATCCAGGGAAAAGGAGGTCATAACATCCCTGTATTCTTCCCTTATAAGGCCCATTACTGAGTACAATGCCCCATTCGGCATGTACCTCGCAAAGCACATGCAACAGTTGGAGAGACCACAGAGGTTCCTCACCAGGAGAATCCAGGGCCTCAAAAATCTACCATACACAGATAGGCTAAAAGTTCTATCTCTCTACTCTGTTTCATACAGACTCCTCAGAGGTGATCTCTGTCTGGCATACAAGACAATCTCAGACCCCGCCTTGATGGGACAGCTGCATATCACCAAGTCAAGCTCCACTCGAGTAACCCACACACACAGCATTGACCTTGTCTGTGAGATCAATAGGACTTTTTGACAAGACTGATTTGTGTCCCAGAGACTCCCCCATCTATGAAATAGACTCCATCTCCACTTCCAGCAGAGTACCTCTTTACCCCTTTTTAAGCACAACCTGGATAGCTGGATGGAAAATAGAAAATACATCCTTGGGATTCCTCCCATGTCTCTGCTGGACTTGGGCATCAGGTGCTTATTTGTCTATGCATGGGATAAACTATTGGCTAGGCTTATAAGAGCCTCAGGGCCAATAGCTTAGTAACTTATTTATTTTCCATTTGTTTACTGGGTTAGTTCATCTGGACACAAGGTGACCATTTTCAGTGGAAGCCTAGAGAGAAAAGCTCCAGATACATAGTAAAAAATTATTAAAAAAAAATAATAAAAATAATAAAAAAATATATAAACATAGCTATTTTGTACAAAAAGCATAGGACATATAAAAGGAGTAAAATCAGAGTTTTACAAATGATGCAGCATACAGTGGTTAGAATATTGAGAAACAAATTAAGCAAGATATTATACAACAAATATACAATTGCTTGAATATAAATTCAAAAAGACATTTCCATAGACAAAAAGGGTCATAAACTAGAAATCGTAGGTATAATGGAGGGCTAAATACCTGTTTCACAGTATTATGCACTAAGTGAAACTACACAGTACACCTGTGATCTAGAGATGTTGAAAGTCAGGAACAGGTGAAATTAGTCTGGTTCTGTACAGGAACATATCCTAGTTTTGAATAGGAGATATTTTAGTAGGGATTTGAAAGTATGCCTACTATTTAGACATCTAATGTCAGGGGGTATAGAGTTCCAGGCCTTAGTAATTACATGGGAATAAAGAGATTGGCCTGAGCTATGTAAGCAATTGGTAACAGTCAGTAGGGTGGTATTGGAAGATCTTAGTTGATGCACAGCATTATATAAGGTGAGCAGACCAGAGAGGGCAGGTATTTTATTTTGTTGGTATAGCAGTTGATGGGTCAGGAGAAGTTGATTGTATTTTAGTAGCTTAGACAGTTCTAACCATCCCAATTGTCTTAGGGAGAGGCAATGGTGAGAATGAAACTTAGCACTGGTTGCAAATTTTGAAATTTTATTGTAGCAGATAGATAGTTTCAGAAGGTCAGATTTGTTTAGGTTAGTTAGAACTAGGGAAGCGTATAGTAAGATGGAGAGTAGATGGGTATGAGAGATAGTGATTCAGGATTAATGTGTGAAGAAACTCTTGCAGCGGTAGAGTGAGCCTAGTGTTTTATGAACTTTGGCAATTGTTAGTCCTATATGTTTGTTGAATTTTAGGTTTTGGTCAATAGTTACACCTAGCACCTTGGCTTGAGTTACTGCTGTGATAAGGGTATTGTTGGAGGATGTTATTGAGAACGGCAAGGTAGGGGTGAAAGTCATGGATGGATGGAAGATCCTGAGTTGGGCCTTAGATGGGTTTAGTATGAGTTGGGAGGAATTTAGCCATTTTTCTATAGTAGTGAAAGTTTCCTGGGTTCTAGCTTGGAGTAATTGTAGAAAGGGAGCTGAGCAAATAAGAGTGGGTTGTGTTATCAGCATATTATAAACACAATGCACCAAGGTGACACACAATAACGTTTAATGAAAGTAAAAACAGATGAAAAAAGGTGAGTACTTTCGCAACAGTGGTTGCTTCATCAGACAAAACTAAAATGCATTTCAGTGTTTAAATAGGTATAAAAATAGCCAATTATCACATCAATTGTTGTTAATTAATGATGTCATGCTTCAAATACTTTTAAAGAGGCAACTACACAGCATATACCTCTATTAAAAACACACAATAAGAAATGCAATAAAACATGCAAAACTGTAAAAAAGTGTGCAAAGAATATACATAAATATAAGTAAATGCATACAATATATACATCCACCTAAAAAAGAACATTTAAATCATTTACATGGACTATATTGATTGTCAGTGTTTAAGGCGTCTAGCTTTTAAAAAAGGAATCAAGGAGGTAGTGCCATTAAGTCCTGGATGTCTTTCAGCATTAAGTTTTAGTATCCATTTTTGTTCATGGCTCTCTGTGACATTTTCTATGTCTCCTCCTCTCAGACTTCTATAAATATGTTGCAGAACAAAAAATTTAAAAGAGTGATAAGAATCTGTACACATAACATGATTGGCAAGTGCATTAGATTGCTTATTGTTTCTGATGTCACAAATGTGCTCTAAAATTCTGTCTTTAAGCAGCCTGTTGGTTTTGCCTACATAAAAGGCAGGGCATTGTTGACGGAAGCAAAAATAAACGACATCAGTAGTCTTGCAATCTGAATATTGATTAGAGCATAACTTAAAATGCCTTGTTGGATGAATATATGTGCTTTTGCTATAAATGTAGGGACAAGCACTGCATGATCTGCATGGAAATGTGCCCTGGCGAGTAGAAATACATGCAGTGTTGCTTGGTTCACTGTTGCAAAGATGCTGCTTGAGTGACCTATTGTTCCTGAAACTAAAACAGGGAATATCACTAATTATATCATTACGGTTAGGGACATCTTGTAGCAAATGCCAGTGTCTCCTACAACATCAGTGTACTGGTTAATATTACTGGCAAATTGAAACACGACTCTAAAATCATTACTAGCAGAAGAATCATTGTCTGTACTGGCAGCACTATTGTTAGGATGAAAATAAGGTCTACATCTAGTATGTCTCAGTTGCCAAGCATTAGAAATACTCTGATCAATATCAGCGCCTTGATAACCCCTGTCTAAAAAATCAGATTTTAAATTATTGAGTGCAATCACTACATCCTTATCTTTGTCATGTAGTCTTAAAGTCCTAAAGCACCCAAGCAACCGCTACCCCAAACCAAAACACATGCAACACATAGCTCACAAAGCCAGTGTGCTGAACAGTCACAGCCCTTAAGGCTAAACAACACACCTGATACTCTTGTAATAGGTGACTCTATCATCAGGCACACTGACGTACCGCTCACCAGGCTGAACAAGGAGAAGGTCACGGTGAGCTGCCTGTCAGGCGCTAGGATCCGCCACATAACACAAGCACTCAGGTCACTCCAAGGCAAGTACAAATATGACTCAGTCATTGTCCATGCTGGTGTGAATGACCTGAGACGTACGTCCCTGGACTACATGAAAGGAGACAAAGAGGAGCTCTCGGAGCATGTAGCCCAGGCCGGTATGACCCTGACCTTGAGTAGCATCTTACCCTCACCAAGAATGATGCCACAATATGAAGACAAGATGATCAATTTCAACAATTGGCTTAAGTATTGGTGTCATTCAAAGGGGATCCAATGCCTATTAGCCTGAGATGACATGTTCGACAAGCCACGATGCTTCGCTAGGGATGGCTTGCACCTGTCACCCCTGGGCTTTCGGATATTGGCAAAGGCTCTTGCTACCCCCATAGTGCCTTTTTTAGGCAAGGCTCAAAAAACAAACCCACCTCCATAGGTATCACAAGGGATAAGAAACTAAAAGTAATGCTACTCAACGCCAGAAGTCTAAACCTCAAGATGCATGCACTCGAAACTCTCCTCAGCATGGAGAACATCAATATCTGTGCAGTAACAGAAACCTGGTTCAAGGCTCCCGAGAGCACCCCAGCACTACCAGGTTATACCTCATATCATGCTTTTCGGCCCCAAAACTTGGACCGAACCACAAAAGGAAGGGGAGTATCAATATTCGTCAAAGATACCCACACCTCCAGGTTGGTGGCACAGCACGAAGCATCAGAGACTGTACATGTGCAACTAACAGTGGGTAAAACTGCCTTCCAGTTTATAGCCTGCTAAAGACCACCCTCCCAAACCCAGGAACCCCACTCGGCCTTCCTGAGAACACTGGAAAATATGAAGGTCTCTCCAAACACTATTATATTGGGTGACTTCAACTACCCAAACATAGACTGGGAGCATTACTCTAGCTCTAACACCCTAGCCCAAAGGTTCCTAGAATTTATAAACTCAAATGCTATGGAACAACTTGTTACCACTCCCACAAGAGGGGAAAACATACTGGACCTGATCATCACCAACATGGGGACTCTATGCTCCAGACCAGAAGTGTATCCCTCACTGGTAAGATCAGACCATAAACTAATCTCACTGGATATTCACATCCCGACCCCACCCCCTGCCCAGAAACCCACAGTGAAAAACTTCTCTAAAGCAAATTTCACACTCCTCAAAACCAAGGTGGAATCCTTCAAAGCCCCCGGGCCTGTAGAAAATACGACCCAGACCGCAGAATCCTTTATAAACACATTCTATGAACACCTTCAGGAATGCATAGATCATGCAATCCCAAATAAAACCAAGACCCAATCCTCCAAAGGCAGACATCCTGTCTGGTGGACCCCAGCCATAAACAAACTATATAATAGAAGGAGGAAACTACTACGTGATAGAGCAAAATCCCAAAAAGGGAAGGCATCTCTGATCAGTATTAGCAAAAAACTATGGGCACTCATAAAATCGTCTAAGGCCAGCTTTGAAAGAAAAATTACACAGGACACTAAGGATAATCACAAGGCTTTCTTTAGTTATGTTAGGAACCTGGGTGGGAATTCCTAGATATGCTCAGAATTAATCCAAAATGACAAAAAATACACCGAACCCACAGACATTGCCAACATCCTAGGTGACAGGTTTAGCGCAAACTTCTCCCCACCAAAAGGGCAAATATCTATCCCAGCAGAGTGCTGCCCCCCTGACATCTCAGATGCTCAGGTAAGAGCCGCCCTCTCCAAAGCAAAAAACACAGCATTAATGGGACCAGACGGTGTCCCGGGCTGTGTCCTACATGAACTCCAAGAAGAGCTAAACCCAAACATAAAACTACTGTTCAATCTCAGCCTTACTACAGGATATGTACCCAAAGAGTGGTGTACAGCAACAGTGGTCCCTCTCCACAAAGGTGGTGCCTCAATGGATCCTGGAAACTACTGACCCATAAGCCTGACTAGCTTGGTCTGCAAACCTATGGAAAGGATCATCATGGACCTCATAAATAAAGATATTGGGGACCTACAGACACTGGATCCTACCCAGTTCGGCTTTGTTAAGGGCAGATCCTGCCTCTTAAACCTGGTTGATTTCTTTGAAACAGTCACCAAGGCCATTGACGAGGGGAAGGTTGTCCACACAGCCTACCTGGACCTCGCAAAAGGCTTTGATACAATACCCCACTTGGGCATTATAGATAAGCTCACCAGCTTAAATATAAACCCCTATGTCACTAGATGGGTTGCAAACTGGCTCAAGGACAGAACCCACATGGTTAGAATTGCTGGAGCCATGTCAGACTCCAAACCAGTTACAAGTGATGTCCCACAAGGCTCAGTCTTGGGACCTCTCTTGTTCGGTATATATTTCTCGGAGGTACAGGCCAACAAGGAAGGACTGTGGCTGACCAAGTTCACAGATGACTGCAAACTGGGTGCCATAATCGACTCTACAACCGACACAAGCATCCTCCAAAAGGGCCTCATAGAAACAGACAACTGTTGCCAGAGCCATGGCCTCAAGCTAAACACCAAAAAGTGTATAGTAATCCCCTTTGGCAAAAACAAAGTGCCCACAAATTACCACATAGATGATAATCCATTAAGTACAGAAGAAGTAATTAGGGACCTGGGGACCCAAGTTGATAGCAATCTTTAATTTGACAACCACGTGGCCAAAGTGGTTAGAAAAACATTTTATATAGCCCACCTAATCATGGAGGGATTCACATCTGGATCAGGGGAGGTCATCGTTCATAGGTTCATAGGTTCATAGGTTCATACTAGGCTATCTGCCTTGGGGCAATTATAAGCCTAGCCCAATTCTGTATGGCTTACGCCACCCCTTGATTTGAGTATACTGTGCCCTTTTTAAGGTTTAGTTTACTGTGCCTCTGTCTAATAGTGACACGGGAGTAATCCCTGGGACTAACCTATGATCCCCCATCCACTTATCGAGATTCTTCTTGAAGAGATTCAGTGAGGTGCTCTTCCTCACATGAACTGGAATTCTATTCCAGAGCGAAGGGAGCCTCTGGGTTATGAACCTATCCCTCCAGCAAGTTCTATTTATTTCTGTGCTGAGGTTCAAGTCCCTCGAGCGTGTGGCTCTAAGGGATTTAGATTTATTGAGGTGGAGCATGTCCATTAATTCTGGATTTGACATAGCTTTGTATGTCAGGCATAGATCGCCTCGAAGTAGGCGGTATGCAACTAAGTAGAGCTGGAGTTTTTTTAACCGAGCAGCATATGGCATCTGTTTGAGACCCTTGATCCTCTTGGTGAGATACTTTTGGGGTCTTTCTAATTGCTGCAGGTGTCGGGTAAGGTACATCCCAAAAGGGGCATTGTATTCTATGATGGGCCTGATGAGGGATGAATAAAGGGGCACGATTACCTCTCCTGATCTAGATGTGAAACCCTTCGTGATGAGGTGGGCTATGTAGAAGGTCTTTCTAACCACTTTGGCAATGTGGTTTTCAAAGGAGAGATTGCTATCAACTTGGGTCCCCAGGTCCCTAATAACTTTCTCTGTACTTAATGGGTTTCCGCCTATGTGGTAATTTGTGGGCACATTGTTTTTGCCAAAGGGTATGACTATACATTTTTGGCATTTAGCTTTAAACCATGGCGCTGGCACCAGTTATCTGTCTCTGTGAGACCTTTTTGAAGGATGTTTGTGTCAGCTGGAGAGTTGATTATGGTGCCCAGTTTGCAGTCGTCTGCGAACTTGGTGAGCCATAGTCCTCCCACGTTTGCCTGTACCTTGGAAAAGTATATACCGAACAAGAGTGGTCCCAGGACAGAACCCTGTGGGACGCCACTTGTGACCGGTTTCGAGTCTGACATGGCTCCAGCAACTCTCACTCTGTGGGTTCTGTCTTTGAGCCAGTTTGCGACCCATCTTGTGACATAGGGATTTATATTTAAGCTGGATAGCTTATCTATGATGGTGAGTGCCTCTTTACTCATCCCTCATCAGGCCCATAATTGAGTACAATGCCCCTTTTGGGATGTACCTTACCAGACACCTGCAGCAACTGGAAAGACCCCAAAAGTACCTCACCAAGGGGATCAAAGGGCTCAAACAGATGCCATATGCTGCTCGGTTAAAGAAACTCTAGCTCTACTCAGTGGCATACCGCCTGCTCAGAGGCGATCTGTGCCTGATGTATAAAGCCATGTCCAACCTGGAATTAATGGACATGCTGCACCTCAGAAAATCCAAATCCCATTGAGCTACGCGCTCGAGAGACTTGAACTTCAGCACTGAAATAAATAGGACATGCTGGAGGGACAGATTCATAACCCAGAGGCTCCCTTCACTCTGGAATAAAATCCCAGTCCATGTTAGGCAGAGTCCCTCATTGACTCTCTTCAAGAGGAATCTTGATGAGTGGATGGGAGATCATAGGTTAACCCCGGGTATCACTTCTGTGTCACTGTTAGACAGAGGCACAGTATACTAACCTCGAAAAAGGGCATAGCAAAATTAATCTAAAATGGGTGGCGAAAGCCAAACACACTCTAGATAGGCTTATAAATGCCCTAGGGCAGATAGCCTAGTATGAACCTATGAACCTATGAAACTTGGTGGAGTCCTATGAGACAGTTACCAAGGCAGTAGATGAGGGTAAGGAGGTCCACACAGCCTACCTTGACCTCTCAAAGGCTTTCAACACCGTTCCCCATTCTGGTATTGTTAACATACACATCCATATGCACATTAACCCCTAGGTCATGAGATGTTATGCAAAGTGGCACACGGACAGAACCCACACAGTGAGGGTAACATACCCTAGGTCCTACTGTAAATCAGATACAATTGGCATCCCCCAGGCCTCGGTCATAGGGTCCCTCATGTTTGGTATATGCTTCTCTGAGGTACAGGCTAGCGCAGGAGGACTTACCCTGAAAAGGTTTGCAGACGACTGCAAACTAGGGGCCATGATTGATTCCCCAGCTGAGACAGACACCCTCCATAAGGGTGTCACTGGGACAGATACCTGGTGTCAATAACATGGCCTCAAGCTGCATGCCACAAGGTGAATAGACATCCCCTTTAGATTACACCAATCACCCATGGACTATCACATAGGTGGTAGTCCCCTACATACATAAGATGTAATAAGGGATCTGAGAACCAAAGTAGATAGCATTCACTCCTTTGATAAACATATTGCTAAGGTGGTGTGGATGTCCTTCTATGTGGCCCCCCCTAATCTCTAATGGGTTTGTAGCCAGAACAAAGGCAGCCATTGTGCCTCTCTACTCATAACTTATGAAACACATTAAATGGTACAACACCCCATTTGGGATGTACCTTAAGATACAACAGCAACGGCTTTAAATACCACAATATTACCACACCAAGAGGAATACTGACCTCCAAAGGATGACTTATGCATCCCAACTACAGAAACCCCAACTGTACTCATTTGCATACTGCATACTCAGAGGTGATCTCTGCTGAACATACAAGGCCCATGTCCAAAACAGTATTGATGGATATGCTCCACATAAGCAAAAGCCCCTGAGAGCCACATGCTCTGTAATATGTACCTAAATGCAGATAACTAGGACGTGCTGGAGGGATACATTCCTGACCTGGACACTCACCATGCTTTGGAACATGACTCCTATGTACATCAGGCAGGGAACCTCACTAGCACTCTTCAAGTGATACCTCAATGGGTGGATGGGAGACAGACATGTACAGCAAGGATCACTGCAGAGGCTCTGCTGTACAGAGGCACAGGAAACTAATGGCTCTGCTGTTCACAGGCACAGGACACTAACCTCGGGAGGTGCCGCAAGTGAAAACACTGTAGCTAGGCTTACGAATGGCCTTGGCCAGACAGCATAGTACCTAACTATGAACCTATGAAGTTATTACATGTCCTTTGTGCATGGATAATTGACTAGCTCTTCCATTTCAATTAGCTATCATGCTGATACACTGTCTGGTGACTACAAGTCATATGTATCCTGTTATTGTGTATTGTACATGCCAATAGACATACCTGATGTTTGCATAACATAACAGTAATGTTATGTAAAATGTTAGACATATCTACCTACAATATTATACATTTCACATTTTTGCCACACTATCCCACAATGCAAATCATAACTGCATAGCAGGACCACCTTAGACATGTTATTCTCAGTTATACGCCCATACATATACCTACTGTTACAGTATATCAACATATACTATCCCCTGTTATGGCAAGTACTTGTTGGACCAACCCTGCCACTGACAGCGGCTGGAGTGGAATTGTTGTGTTCAAAGTCCTTATATAGAATCCCTTGTGGTGTATGAGGTGTTTACCTTGTGGCCTACAGCAGTACACACAATTTCTACGAGCGTTACTATGCTCAACAATACATCACTACATAATACCTTTTCCCACTATATGCATTGCGTACACTTTAATTATTACAGAACAGGTACTACATACACTGACATACTGCGTGTTCTTCATACCTTATTAGTATCCCGAGTTGACGGTAATATAAGTCCTATTCGTTTTCTGTTGTAATGTTTTTCTGGTATATACATACGGTTTGAATGTATGACAAGCTATCCTTTTATACTTAGATATCAGTAACATGTGGTATCCTGCCACCAATTGGTGTTCCGGAGTAGATGATTACATGCACATCAGCTGTGCAGCTACTCCATTAGCCAATGACATGGCAATAGTGGGGTATAATTGAATACTCCACTTGGGCGTTGTCCCTTTACCCTACCTTCGAGGAAGACAGCCTGGATGTGTTGTTTGTGATGAATTGCAACAGCTATATGGAGACACACATAGATATATTAACTTCATGGCCCCTGTGGATTGTGTGTAATGGCTAGAGGATGCAGTTCTACATGTGAGTCTAGCTGTTATATCAGCCATCTGATATGGGATTATTGCAACCAAACCATGTAACATCGGCGTCTGTTCCATTGTACAACAGCAACGATTTCACATAGGGCCATTATTGTGTGTCTCTGACAAGGTATGTTAAGGCTTCTGCAGATGTCATAGGGTCAGTGGATGTTTGTGATGTTATTACAGTCTGTATTGCAATTGTTTCAGGTGTGGGCGAGATGTAGGTGGGTATACATAGCAGATGCAGGTGTTTAAGAACTGCATTTATACATATTCGATATGTGTGTGAGGGCTCCTTCCCTATTTGAAAACCTATCCTTTAGTAGACTAATACTATGGTAATTGCAGGCTTATTCATTAAGCCATTGTTAATTGGTTCCTGTATAGCATGCAGGTGATGTTGGTCCTTCAATCCCTTTGGAAATACATTGGTATGTAATGAAATGTTGCTACATGAAAGCGGTCTCCTGTATTTCTGTCACAGATATTTGCACTCATTGGAGTTGTGTTGGTGACTTAACCTCTTTGGCTTTGGTTTCCACCTTTTCAAATGGCCATAGTGGGACATTTGCAGGACACACATCAGATTTTAGAGGCCGACACATACCCACCATTAGTACAAAGTATAGAACTTTACATATATGCCTATATAAAAGCTTATATTCTTGTAGTGGTTTACTTGCTTATCCTGTTTCTTGTTACATGTAGGTATTTTAGATACAGATGACTATTTTATGCAACAATTACATTAAATATGGAAAATGCCAAATGTCTCGATATTGTAGGACATTAGTATTTGTACTCATTTTGGTCAGGACACTACCGTACATAGAGGGACTGTCCCTCGCAAGGTGGGACAGGTGGTAACCCTATCTTTGGCTCATGTCCATAGCACATATTTGTAATAGTGTATAGACATATATACTCTCCATATCCTTTGTTCATAGCGTTCGTCGTGGTGGAATGTGTGATTGCTATGGTCCATGTTATGCACATATCTGAAGACTTCAACCACTGTATACGACATACCCATGGATTCAGGAATGCACACACTTCCAACGACCACATTCCTGTTCCCAGACTCCCAAACCCCACAATACCGAACACTCAAACTCATGACAGTCAAACTCCCGGAACTAACACAAATACAAAACACACACACACGCACACACAGACACACTGCTTCCCATCACATCCAGAGAAACCATCCTACACTACGTATGGCCAGGTGGCCATGCCCCCATACACCCCCCATGTGGGTGGCTGTGCCCCCCACACCACACCTACTTTAATAATCTACCTCTGAGATAGCACAAACAGACACACGAAGCAAACTCACACCCACACATTATAGTCCCCCGGAAACACACACCACACTCACAACACACACTTAAACACACTACAGCAAACAGAAACACACTTACACACAGTACCTACCTGAACCACAGCACCAGAAGCACTAACTAAATGTCCATTAACATTGTGATAATAGTACTCGCGGTTCTGGTGTTTCTGTACTGTGGTCTTTCGGTGTTTAAGCCTCATGATTACGTGCATCGGTATGTAAAGCATTCGGTATTTGGTAGCATCCTATTTATATGTACCTCCATGGTTGTGTAGATGTTGTTACCCTATCTACATATTTGCATATATATGTATATCCATATATATCAACATATATCTCTCTATTACCCTTTCTCTTTCTATATTATATATATATATATCTATATCTATATATATATATATATATATATATATATATATATATATATATATATATATATATATATATATATATATATATATATATATATGTGTGTGTGTGTGTGTGTGTGTGTGTGTGTGTGTGTGTGTGTGTGTGTATAGAGAGAGAGAGAGAGAATACACCTTTCATTGGGTACATGGCGGTGTATACTATTTCCTGAACTCCGCCCTTTTGTGTTTTAACCTGTCACAATACATACCTGCCTTTGGTACATCTCAGGTAGCTTAGTGGTAGGTTATTGTGAAGATTGTGTACATGGTTGCGTGTTCTACTCCTGGCAGTGGTCATTTTACCTCTCAGAGCAGGCACTATTAGTACAAGGGTAAATAACACACATTTCAGTGGTTCTGGGCATCTTTGCCCATGATCTGCGTGATATTCAGCAAAGGTTAGACCTGTGTTGCGCATATCCATGTAGTCATGTTTAAACGCCGCTTACCGGCACTTACCGGAACAAGAACCCACTAATATGTGCTTAAACGTGCACTAATGACCTGCATCCAACATCCATTATTCAGGACATCAGAATTACGTAACAGCCCTTACAGGTCGTGGAACCGAGACCATGAACGAGACAGTCAGTGGCTTTACCACTGAGGCATCTGGGATATGTACAATTGTTATGGTGTTTAGTATGTAGAGTGTACTACGGCTGTTCCGCCATACTGTAAGCAAATGTGTAACTCAGATGGTGTACATATGGATGATACCTGTTAATGCTATGTCCAGGTGATGCTTAATGTATATGCTCCAGCTATGGGACTCCATGTCACAGTGAGCCACACACTGTAATGTGCTACACCTTGCCACAACCATAACTGCAGAATGCTGGGGTGACAGATACCTGTCATGGGTACTCCCCATGCTTTGGAACTACATCCCTGATTACATTATATGGAGCCCCTCATTAACACACCAGGGAATCCTTGCAGAGTGGGTGGGAAACAGTGGTTACATCCCAGGGATCCCACAATTAGCTCTGCTCCACAGAGGGACAGTTAGTTAATCAATGGGGTGGCAACAGCAGACACATTTTGGCTAGGCTTATGAATTGCCTCTAACAGTTAGCCATGTACCTACCGATGTACCTAGGAACCTATACATACAGTATCAACACATACTGTTAGCTTAATTTACTGTTCAGGTATTGCCTTACCTTGTGCCAATAGCAGTTGTGTGTGCAATAGTTGAGGGCTGCCTATGTAGGATGCACACAGTAGACCACCTATACATGACAATTTACAGGTGGTCGTGTGTGTGTGCCATCCCTTTTACTGTGTGTGCAGGTGGAGAAGTGTGTCAGTCTGTAGGGGCCTACACTGTCAGTGTATGTGCTATACGTTCCCTCTTTGCCAAGGCATGGGCATACTGGGCATGCCTCCATCTGCCTACTGGGGCTGGCACAGGGTGTTCATGGTCTGAATCCTTCTGTGCCTGTGGTGCCCTTGGCAAGTGCAGTGGGCTGTGAGGGCCTTCACCATTATGTCCCTGCTGCAGCTGTTTCCGCAGGATCATAGTATGTAGCATGGCACATACTATGAAGATGTGGGCACACATGCCTGGAGAGTACTGCAAAGCTCCACCAGATATGTCCAAGCAATGGAGCCATGATTTCAACATCCCAAACACATGCTCTATGATGATTCTGGTTTGTGCATGTGTCTGCAGATCCCATTTGTGTAGGCAGAAAACCGTGTTGGTGTCCACAGAAGAGGTAGCCAACATCAAAAGGGGCATGTCCACTTTCTTTTAAGCTCATTGGAGCACATGCTTGTTTGCATGGTGCTCCAATGTGCTCAGCAAGGGGGTGTGTACACTGGCTGCTTAGCATTATTTACCTTCAGGTTGCGTGTTTCAGCAGGTTTGACCATGTTTGCATGGTACGCAGTTGTAGTGAGGGTGACCTTCCATGGGGGTGTGTACAATGAATTTTGAGCATTGTTTATCTACATGGCATGCATTTTTGTGGCACGCCACAGTACTGAGTGAGGAAGGCTGTTAAAAAACAATTTGTCTGAGAAAGGCAATGAGAACTTAATTGCTGATAACCCCTGTTCTACTTGAACTAGGGCCATTAATAGTCCTTAGTGATGCACTTGGCAGGTGGAATGCATCATAGGTAGCCAATAACAAAGGCTGCACCTACAGCAGAGCATTATAATGGTTGCAGAATCCCTACAATCTGATTCACCCCCATACTCTGCACCACTGGAGTACAGTCTTGGGATGTTTAACTGAAGAAATGCTAGGGATTGCTGCAGGCCTGCTACATATACATGCACTAAATGCTGATATCAGTGCTGCCGCTGTTGACCATAGGCCTAGACTGAGAAGAAGAAGAAGAATGTTCAGGCCCAGGGTAACCTTCCAGGAGCTACATGAGCTGGAGATTGTACAGCATTACAGGGTGCACATGGACATACTACAAGAACTCACTGAGCTCTGCTGACCTCAGCTTAGACCCATAGCCAACAGAGGAGACCCCATCCCAGTGGAAACTAAGGTGTGTGTAGCTCTTAGCATACTAGCTATGGGTGCATTCCAAAGACCAACTGGGGATATGATGGGGGCCTCACAGGCATCAGCATCCAGGGTACTGCACCTGTTCTTGGATGCCATGCAACCACATGCCAGTGAGCACATTTATTTTGCCCTTACCTATGAGATGAGGCCAGCAGTATGCAACACTTCTACTGTGTAGCACACGATATAAATATGACCACAGAGTTCTTAGAGTTTTCAGGAAGTTAGTCATATGAAAAAATTGAATTCCTAGATGTCCTTATATAGAAACAAGGAGATGCGATAGAAACAGAAATGTATAGGAAGACATGCAGAAAAAATAATATACTCCATCAAGACAGTATGCATCCCACACATGTATATAGGAACATCATGCAGGGACAGGGACTCAGAATATCAAGATAGACTACTTCGGATGATACATGTAAAGTCACTCTTAAGAAGGTAGAAACAGAACTATTAAATTGAGGTTATTAAGAGAAAGAAAGTGGCAATTCAAAAGATGAAGTGTTTATAGATAGGAAGAACAGAGGGAACCGTTCTTCAAGTGCAAGATTAATAAGGAGATAATTCAAGGCACAGTAAGAAATAGTCGATCTCAGGATGTTAGGGTTACTATTCCCTACTCTAGTAATAGTAAGACTATACATGAAATAATCAGTAAAAATTGTGGGATTTTAACCACTGATGAGAAGATGACTAGTTTAGTGGGACTGAGTCCAAGATATGCCTATGAGATTACTAAATCTTTATAAAGAATACTTTGCTATGAAAAGGAAAGTAATAATAGAATTCAATCTACACATCAAGGAACCTTTTCATGTAGAAACTGCAGATTTTGTACATATATGGCGAATAGTAACACCTTTATACATCCTGTAACTCTCAAGAGGTATGAATTTTACCACTACGCTGACTGCAGAACATGTGATTTTTTTGTACTTAGCAATCTCCACAAAGTGTTCTTCATTTTATATAGGAAAGACAAATAGGACTTTGAGGGAGAGAGTAAGGGAACATCTGTATGCAATAAACATAAAAGACAAAACAAATGTTTTAGCATAGCATGTGCTAAGCAATGATATCGCCCACAAGTTTCTTTTCTTATGTTTAGGTTTGCACTAGGCTAACTGCTCTTGCGAGCCATTTTAAGCCTAGCCAATTATCCCCTGTGAGATTCAAACCCTGTACCTTGTGTTTGCAAGGCAAACACCTTAACCCTTAGGCCATCCTCCCTTAGTCATTAAATTGGTTAATAAAAGCATTAGGTTAGGGAACTTCAAGAATCACACAGAAAAACAGGAGATTACATGGATTATTAGGCTACAGGTGGACAAGGCTTGTGGTCTAAATTATAGGGTTTCTCCGAAATAATTTTAATTGATAGACCCCTGGCACATTAAAAATAAATAAAAACTCTTTTCCTTCAAGTTCATAGACTGTTATAGCATTATATGAACAAGGTTGTAGAGGATTAATAATTTTCTTTTACAGCAGTACTTTAAATATTTATAACAGTAGAATATATAGAATATAAGAATATAAGAATTTTGATATGGGGTAGTATGTATAGGGATCTACAAAAGTTATTAACAGTATATTTAACAGTATATTTATTTGATTTGTAAGAATATTGATATTAGACAATTGCCCCATCACTATTTCATTTTATCAATATTTAGTTTTGCTGTGTCTCTAGCAATAGGTACACTTTATTAGTATATAAATGTTTTGATGTAATGTGATTACTTTTATAAATTTTACATGTTCAAGTTCTGGAGAGTTTTTTAACATATTTCAATATGTTTTAGCATAGTTTTCGAGTCTTCATTTATTATGAAGTTAGAGGGTTAATTTAAATCTGAGTGTGTTAATCGATGCAGCAATATGATAGGCTGTTGTCACTATTTATTAAGATAGTTTAACTGATTTTATTATGTCTGAAGAAGCGTTCATGTCTGAACACGAAAGCACTTACTTTTTGATTATTTTATGTAATAAAGTGTTCTGTGCCCATACAGTGGTGTCACCTTGTGAGTTCATTTTACATTTGGACTATATCTTCTCTTTGAGGTGCTTTATCCTTGCATTGCTCTGTTTTGGAGTGTATCACACTATCCTGAGGTACTGGGTGCCATAGACTGCTCTCATGTACACATCAAGGCACCATCTGGAAAGGAGGGTGCAATCTACATCAACCACAAGGGGTATCACTCAACCAACTGCCAGGTCATGTGCAATGCCCAGGGCCAGTGTGTGCTGGCAGCCCTGGCAGTTATCATGACTCCCATACCTGGAATGCATCACAACTGTACCAGATGTTTGCTAGGGGGTGACATCCCACATGGCCATTTACTTGGGGATGCTGGCTACGCACTGGAACTGTGGATGATGAGACCCATCAGAAATGCACACCCACCCACTTAAGAATGCCATAATGAGGCACACCCACAAACTAGGAAAGTCATACAGCATGTGTTTGGGCTGCTGATATCATGGTTCTGGTGCCTCGATAAATCTGGTGGAGCCCTGAAATACTCTCCAGCCACATATGCACACATGTTCACAGTATGTGCCATGGTGCATAATATGATCCTGTGGAAACAGCTGCAACAGGATCAGCAAAGGAATGGGATACACAGCCTCCACCAGTGCCTAGGTGACCACAGCCACACCCTCAGAGGGACCCCAAGGAAGAAAACACTGAGCTTGTCTCTGTAGGCAAATGTGGGCATGCCTAGTATGCCCTGGCCTTGGCCAAGGGACAATTCACAGCACATGCACTAACAACCTAGGGCCCTAGGGACTGACACCTTTCTCTGACTCGCATACATATTACTAAAAATGATGCCAGCCAGCCCACACAACCTGTACTTCACCATATGTTGACTGTGGACTGTGTGCATTAGACAGAGTCAGCCCTGAACTATAGGTCTGTCAACTGCTGCATTTGCAAGGTAATTCACACAGCTACTCTCCATTTGTAAGGGGTACTAGAATATTGTAGCATATGTATGGACCTGCCACATGTATGCACGGGAGTATAGTGGGCTACTGTGCTACTCACAGAGATCTATCAGCCACTTGGGAAACAGGTAATCTGTCCAATAGTATGTGCCCCATAATATTCACTAGGCCACATGACTGGAAACCTCACTACATTATTCAAGGGAGATGCCAATCAGTGGGGTCACAGAACAGTTGCACAACATGCCAGCAGAGCATGGGCTGCTTGTCCACCACCCCTAACTCATCAGTGTACCCATATAACTGCTGTAGCAGTATATTTGCAATGATATATCAGCAGACCACCCAATTCCAGGGCTGTGACATAGAGACAGAACCAGGTCACATGTTTTATGTCTCCCGTAATGTAGGGGTGACAATGCATACATCTGTATGCTGTTGATTGTGTGATGAAGGACACATACTGTCTGGCAGTGACTCAGTAGGCAAGGGACATTAGTGTGCATGATGGTGTTGATGGTTTGAATCTGGCAGTAGCCATATTTTTTGCATTTTTTTTTTTACTCAAAATATTTTTATTTCAGGAAATTATATATAATTTCATGACATTTTATAAGTGACATTCTAAATATCTATATACAATATATACATCAGCCTGACATCAATAATAGTTACAGGTGAATTCAAATAATACATAAATATAACAGTCTGCTTATCAGAGTATGACTGTTCATTGGGGTAAAGATTCAATCAATGACAAAACTTTTTTCCATGGATTGTTAACGAATGGTCTTGGAAAAGTCCTTAGTTCCTTCATTTTCATCTCCATCAAAATTGAGGTCTTCAATAAGGTGTAAAAATCTTCCAAAGTTGATGTTATGTTTGAGTACCATCTTCTGGTTATATATTTTCTTGAGAGTGCAAGTACTTTCCATAAGATATAGATATTTGTTTTATTCAGATATGGACCTTCATTCTCATTCAAAAGGATCAGTGTTTTAGATAAAATGAAGGAATTATTAAACAAAGCCTGCAAAAATGTATTAATTCCATCCCAATATGTTTTGATTTTAGTACAATCATAAAAAAATATGATTCCAATCTGCTCTATATATCTGTTCACATCTCCAACATAGACATGGAGGACACATGGAGGAACTGAACTTGATAATTTTATCTGGGGTTAAAAAAGATCTGTGTGTTTATTTCCAGTTAAAGATTTTCCAGTATTGTGTATGGGAAGTGTATTTAACTAATAGAATATTTACTTTAATTTCTTTATTCTGTTGTAGTGAATAACCTTTCAAAATATATTTCCAATAAGAAGCTTTAAGTATAGTTTTATAGTTTATTAGTTCTTTATATAGGAAGGATATACTATTTTCTTTATTATGGTCATTATATATAATTTCATATAAGTGATTTATGAATTTTGGCATAGCTTTACAAGAAGAACTATTACTTTATCTAAATCAATCTTGGGAATACATTAAAATGTTTTGTACAGTCAGCCAATCCTGTGATTGGATTTTATAAGTTGTTTTTATCTATTGAATATCTAAAACTTTTAACTCTTTTATGCATTGTATCCAACAGAAAAAAATTATTTTGTTCCCAAGAAGTGATTATTTCTCTATATATTTTGTGAGGATAATCCATTGTTATGGTGAAAGGTATTAGGAGACCAATCCAAAGTTTCAGGTCCATATTAGCATTTATAGGTTTCCTAAATGAATTAAAGTAGTAATTAATCAGATATGTTTTAGTAGGTCTTGCTATATTATACTGCATGCAGATACCTATTAGGTATCAAGGTTGATTAGCTTTATGTAATATTGGAAACTTATTTAAAAAAAGTAAACTCATTTATTGATATAACAGTTAGTAGTTCTTTCCAATTGGCCAAATGATTGGGATTTATCCAGTGTATAAAAGCTTTGGATATGGATGCCTTTATATATGTTTCTGTATCTGGAAAGTTTAATCCTCCTAGTTTCCAATGTCTAATATAATGTACTAAGGGAATTCTATTTCTCTTAGGGAACCATAGAAATTTTAAGAAAACTGAATTAATTTCTTTGAAAACATATCTGTTGGGAAGCAATTGAATAGCTGCAGCCGCATACAGAATATTGGGTAGTAAAACCATTGTTATTAATTGAAGTCTATCTTCAAAAGTTAATAATATTTTACTCCATCTATCAATACAAATTTATTGCAATGACATTGTTATAGTTTACTGATGTTATCTCATTAGATCTTTACATAAGACTATTCCTAAGTACGTTAGAGTGGATTCTTGTTTCCCTATAATATGGTTTTCTGTAACCTGTACTTATTTATTTTTGTTTAAGTATAAACATTTAGATTTTGACTTATTGAAGTGAAGACCTGAGATCAAGTAAAAATTTTCAATCACTACTTCTAGCTCCTCCAAGGACTCTTTAGACTTAATTAAGGTTAATAATATGTCATCAGCAAAAAACATTATTTTAGAATTATATTGATTGCAATCATTCACCCCTTTTATTTTTAGGTTAATGCATATTGTTTTTGCAAATACTTCAATGGCTAGAGCAAAAAATATTGGTGACATAGGGCAGCCTTATTTAGTGCCTTTTGTTAAATGACTAGTTTCTAATGTGAATGGGCTTAATTTAACATAGGCTAAATTGTTTGTATCTATATATATATATATATATATATATATATATATATATATATATATATATATCTATATATATATATATATATATATATATATGTATATATATCCTAGTAAGTGAATGAAACTGGGGGAAAGCCAAATAGTGATAGTATTCTAAACAGATAATCCCAATTTAGAGTCAGAAGCTTTCGCTATGTCTAATCCTACTATAAATATCTCTTTATTTTTTTTATTCACATAATCTATAAAAGTAATATCCTCTTGATATTATCATGTGTGTCTATTAAATATAAATCCTGTTTGGTTGTTGTTGATTGTTTTAGATAAGGGTATTTTAATTCTATTAGCTAAAATTTTTATTTTATTTTATTTTACATTTATTGACCGGGCTAGTCCAGCTGGATATATGTCCATTTTCAGTGGAGGCCCAGGGAAAAAAGCTCCATAAACAACAAAAAATAGGCCAAGACAATGATATTTACAATAGAAATTGGTACATTACAAAGCTTTATAACATATTACATATCTAGGATTTTATATTCTGTATTCCAATAGGGAAAAACCTGATGTAAATAAACCTAAATGCAACAGTAGTTTGTATTAATAATGCAAATTATATCTAAGAGATACTATAGATTCTAAACTCGCACAAAAATATCAAAAGAAAAACTTTAGTGTTAAGTGGTTAGAGTATTCAAAAGCAAAGTACAAGGATACAATTATAATGCTCAGTCTCACAAGAGTTCTGGTCTTATATGAAAATGGTTAGTCATTCAATTGTATATATATATATATATATATATATATATATATATATATATATATATATATATATATATTTACATGAGGAATAATTCTCAGAATAGTCAAGCACACTATTATCAGCAAGTAAACATAAGATAATGCTCATAAGAGGCTAGGAATAAAGGGAGTCTAGAAATGGGTATGGCGGTTAGTCTGGGATATCACAGGGGCATAGCAAGTGTGATTTTAGGTAGGGTTTGAGCTTGCTTTTAAATAGGTTAACTGAGGATAGTGAGGTTAGTTGACTTGGGAGGCTGTTCCAGGTTTTACCTACTCTATTAGAGAACAGGGTGTCACCAACTGAATTGTTGGATTTAGATATTTGTAAAAGTAGTTTGTTAGATGAGCGTAAGATTTTGAGATTGTTATAGGGGGTGACTATGGACATAAGTATGGGTGTATTCTGAGGTAGATGCAGGATCTTGTGGGCTACTATTAGTTGATTGAAAAGTATTAGATTTGGCAATTCTAACCTTCCAAGTTGATTCAGGTTGATACAGTGATCAGTTCTATAAGAGGACCCAGCTGCAAATCTGGCAATATTGTTGTAGGAGGATGACAGTTTGATCAGATTACTTCTGCATATTTTTGTATAGATAGGGGAGGCATAGAGGAGGGTAGAGATAAGGTGGGTGTGAGCAATGGTGACCCTGGCTACAGGAGTTAGAAATTGACCTGAATATTTTCTTATCATTATTCAGTAGTGATATGGGGCTATATGAGGTGCATAGATATGATGTTTTATCCTCTTTTAGAATCGGAGTAATTAAAGAGTATTTCCAAGAGGGTGGTATTATTGCATTTGCTTGAACTTCTATTAAAGTTTTATGAAGTAGAGAGGTTATCGTTGGGGGAAAAAGTTTATATAATTCCATAGTGATGGGATATAGGCTTTTGTAAGTCTGATTTTAATTCTTCTGGTATATTTTTAATATTAGTAGAATTAATAACTGTGTTTAGTTGGTCAATATGGGAATTCTCTTTTTTAAAATGCTCCATGTAGTGATATCTGAATGCAACAAGAACATCTCCTATATCTAATATTTTTTTCCCTTTCATTTCGTGATAAATGTTGTTAATGTTATTGGATTTGGCTTGTATTGGCTTGTATTTTGATTCTTGTAGATAAGTTATGTAGATATTTGGGAGAGGTGGATAAGGAGATTACTTTTAATTTTTCTAATGCTAAACTAGTTTTATGTGTTAATATTTCATTATATTTATTATTTAACTTCTTAATTTTCTTTTTGATTTGTGGGGAGTCTTGATTTTTTCATTTTTAATTGACATGAGTTTGGATTGTGCATCTAATAATTCTTTATCCCATTTTTTTATTTTATTTTTGTACCAAGTAAGAGTTTTACCAAATATATAGGCTTTTAATGAGTCTCATATCATTATTTTATTGATTGCTGTTGTATAATTAGTGTCTAGAAAAAAATGTAATTCTGATAACAGCCAAGGTTTAAATTCTTTAATTTTTGTTATAACATCTTTTGCATTTGAGGTAGATGAATGGCGGTATTCCCACAGACCATCATAACCACTTAATCTGTTACCTCAGGAATGCTGGACAAAGCTAGATTGAATGGGGGGACAAAGAGCCAAACCCACAGCAGACATTATATACACTATGAGTAACCTAGAAGGTGGCTAGTATAACAGCAGGTCGCAACAGATCAGATTAGCTGCAGGATGTATAGACCATCACTTAAATGTCTCAGTAGTTACAAGAATTCCATGACTGCATTTTACAGTATATTATCAGAAAAAAAAAACAAATGCATGAGGAACAGAGCAGACATATGGAGCAAAATCCTGGACATCCTGTAAAAACATGTACAGGGAGAGGTATGCAACTGTCACCCTGTGTGTGGTGTTAAATCATGTACCCCAGTCACATCATACCTCTCAACTGCTAGAGCAAGAAATCTGACCAAAGTCATAAATAAAAGTGGGACAAAGGCCCCCAAATAGGGACACATTATAAATATTGCTCTTACAAAAGTAGAATGTTGATAGAATAACAGGTCTTGCATTAGCATGAATATCCTGATGTGTATGGAGTCTGAAACTCAAATGTCTGTCATTATTTATTAACTTCAGTCTTCAATGATTTGCCACTAATTTGCCAGAAAACCACACTATGTAAAATGGACCAAAAATATGAGGCAAAAATTCTAGCTAGTCTGTGAAGCTCTGTACAGTTGTGAGGTATGAGTCACATATGAAGGTCAGCAAACAGTTGGGGAATGCTTTAGACAATATCAGGGAAGTGCAGTACTTTGGTAACAGATGCAGCAGCTAATGGCCTGCAGCACACACAATCCCAGACTGGAGTACAGGTAGCTGTGGCCTGGAATCACCTTGAAAGTACTGGCAGTCACACTGGGCATGCTCCTACACTTAGCTAACTTGGGCCCAAGTCTGTTGCCTCTTCCACCCAAAGACCTGCTATGTGGAAATATGTCTGTACATACATACAGCTATGTATGCATATCTGTCTCTCCCTATCCCCCTCACACTTGATTAGTGTATCTATCAGTATGTGGCACACACGCATATGTATGTATATATATATATATATATATATATATATATATATATATATATATATAAAATAAGATATTTATATTGATATATAAAGTACAATGATGCATAGACTCTCCAGATATATGTACATAACATATTTGCATAACTTGCAAACACAACAATAGTTAAGGAGACATCCCTGTTATACACATTTAAATAGATATGTATGGAGATGTACAAATGTCTGCACATACCCTGGAATGCTAAGGTTATCTGCACTTACACATCACAACAGTTGCCTGATGGAACCAGAACAAAGCTGCAAAAGTACATAATCTACTCACCCACAGACCCCTGTGCCTGTTGACTGTCACTGTGTAAGACAGACACAGGTACGTAGGTGGTGTAATGTACAATAGGTGAAATGTATGCCTTGGCTATATTGTCCCTGGCCACATGTCCGCCTATCAATCTGCAAACAGCCACATATAGCTAGACTGGTAACTGTGCACACATAGCAGGGATATTACCAGGTATCCCACTCCCAGGACACTAGCTACAATAACAGCAGCAAGCAGTATCACACTGCAGGCCACACATGCTGTCTAACACAAGGCCACTTTGTGTACTGCACAAGTACTGTGCCTGCATCTACATATACCACAGACATAACCTGTGGCATATGCGAAAAGTACAGTGAGCTGTAGTGTGTAATACTAGATAGTTAGGGGATCTAATCTCCCATCATCCAAGTTTTGTGTGTGTGTGTGTGTGTGTGTGTGTGTGTGTGTGTGTGTGTGTGTGTGTGTGTGTGTGTGTGTGTGTGTGTATGTGTGTGTGTAAATATATTCCTTTCAGCACCATGGACATGCCCATGTGTGCGTGTGTGTGTGTGTGTGTGTGTGTGTGTGTGTGTGTGTGTGTGTGTGTGTGTGTGTGTGTGTGTGTGTGTGTGTGTGCATGTGTAAATATATTCTTTTCAGCACTATGGACATGCCCCTATGGGCTATCTCTGTCCAATAGTATGCATTGAATGGCAGTGTGACTGGCTGCTGGCCTCTAAATTTCCCTCCTCTACATGGCTGCTGATGTCATCCACCTTAAAAGCACTGTCTGACAGTATAATATCAGATAAACTCAGTAATCTCAAATCATCCAACTTGTGTGTTTCTATGTATGTAAATATATCCCATTGTGGCACTACAGGCATGCCCATCTAGCCTATGTCTGTGCAATGGTTATGCATTTTAAGGCTCTGTGACTAGCTGCTGCCCTCTGTATTGGCCTTCTTTACAAGGCCTGCTGATGTCATCCATCTTAAGGGCGCTTGCTGAAAAGCTAATGTCAGATAAACTCTGTGGGGCATGTGATAAGTACTCCTAGCTGCACTGTGTAATAGTGGATAGGTAGGAGTTCTAAAATCACATCATTCAACTGTGTGTGTGTGTGTGTGTGCATGTGTGTGTGTGTGTGTGTGTGTGTGTGTGTGTGTGTGTGTGTGTGTGTGTGTGTGTGTGTGTGTGTGTAAATATATCCCCTTGAAACAGTATGGATGTGCCCATATGGGTTATCCCGGTGCAATAGTTATGCATTTTACGTGCAAGTGACTAGATTCTGGCCTCTAAATTGCCTCCTTCACATAAGCATAACTGATGTCTGCCACCTTGTAGATGTGAATGTTCAGAATACCCAGGTGACATGTATCAAGGGCTGCAGACCTTGTCACAAAGTATGAATGCATGATTATGCTGACTCACCCCATTGCCTCTTATACACTTATACACATATGCACCTAGGGAGCCATGAACATATACTGCCTTACCCTGCTGACATCATTTCTCTGCTGTACCACCATGCCATCCTGTGCCACTGTATTGCCTCCATGTGTCCACTGTTTAACCCCTCAGACACCTGGAATGGACACTTACACAGGTCTGTGACACACCTGTCATTCTGTCACTCTACTGCCAGTTTAACATCATGCAACAAAGATACAAAAAGTCTGATGTGTAGTCATGACACATGCCAGCATACAATGCTTGTAGTGGCCCATAACAAGTGCCATGGCAAAACAACATTGCACTACACAAGTGCATGTAAAGTAATATAGTCACCCTGTGCATTGGATCCATATTTGCATTTCCCTGTATCAATGTCATGGATGGCAGGGATGTGGCACAGGTATAATCACATGCACAGGGTGTGGTGTGGCAGTTCCAGAGGGCTAGTCTGTGCCAAGCAGGTGACAGCATGTGCGTGAGTCAGGAAGAGGTGCAGGTTAGATGTGCCAAGGAGAGCTACTGTGTGTGTCTGTTGGTGACCTGCATGCAACAGTGGTGTTTGAGTGTGTGCACACAATCAAGCCTAGTGCTAGCTTTACATATTTGTATGTTGGACAGCTGTGGACCATACATGGTAGAGTTGACAGTTCAACATCTCCAGCTAAGAACATGTGAACTGGCTCTGCCAGGAGTAGCACTGGCACCACCTTGTCTAAACGAAAGCGCTAACAATAAAACATTCCATTTGAAGGTATCACAGCTACTTCGTTTCTGTTATTATCACCTTGGCCAATGTCAGATGCGGTGCCAGTACCTGACAGTAACTGCAAAATGCTGGGGCTGTGTCCCACAAGGGATCTCCCAAGACAACATGCCCATGGCCTTCCATGTCATGGTGTGGAAAGCACACTTCCCTCTGTAGTGCTGTAGGTACTGCCGGTATGGGAGCATGACTGTACATGGCCATCTGGACTACCAGCAGATGGTGTTACTGACTTTTGTCCATGTGTCCGACACCCAACTCCAACCAGATGTTCCAGCACAGACATCATGTGGTCAAAGACAGACATTGTCTCAGTCTACTGTCTATCCATGACAGCAGGGAACTAATCCAGGGTGTCCCCAATGTGGTGGAGGCAGTCACAGAAATCAGACTGTGCTGCATCCATAACCCTAAGAAAGCATCTGGTGTTGTGTTCAAAATGTGCCTGTTCCTCCATGATGGACCAAAACATGTGATGATTAACCCTTGATGTGAAACCTGCATCAGGTGATGGATGGACAGCAGTCCCCCTATGAGCACCCATGTCAATCTGCCTGTGTGGAACCTCACCAGCTCTTTGGCTATGGCCAGTGTCTACATTAACTGAAGCCATAGTTGTCACACTGCCCTGTTCGATGTCACCACGACTGTCTGCTATCTGTGGCCTCTGGAGACTGGGTATGTGTGTGGACTTACTGACTGCGTGCGGTGACAATGGGGAGCAGAAGAGGGATGTCAACCTCTGAGACAGATTCAGCTACCAACAACTCTGCCTGTGCCATACTATGGCCACCATCATTATCAGCATTCGATGAGACATTGACATCAGGTTATGAGGGGGACACACTCCAACCCCCCAATCACCTGTGAGAAACAAAACAAAAGCAGTACATTACTACCTGCACTATTATGTATGGTAATCCACACAGACTCATACAGATGAGGATCCAAAACTGCATTACAAGTCCCACATCTTCAATTCTCTGCTCCCTGTACAACAGACAAACTCACAACAACATGCAGAGACAACCCAGGCCATTTATAACATGGCCATCCGTCTATATATGATTAATGTTCCCAGTACCATACACCTGTGAGGTATCTGATATTTCCATGTATGTGATAGAGCACAACATAAAACCCAGTACACCTATACTGAGAATGATAATGCCAGTAGAATTATCACTGCCTCAGGTATGTACAATGAATTTTGGCATTTTCCCCCATTAATTATGACTTTGTCCTGAGTTCTTGCTATAGGAGGTTGACAGGTATGTTACACATAGCTCTCAACCAAACAGGGACAAATGTCAGCAGACACAAGGACTTAGCCAGATTACATAATGGAAATTCACAGTCAGTTTACAATGTTAGAACTAATTATGTGAGACATGGCCAGAATGATAGGAGATGAATTACAGTACAACATTTGATGTTACAGGGGTGTACACCCTCCCTTATTGTCACAATGTACTATGTGTAATCCACTAGCTTTCCTACAACAGCCAAACTTTGTAGGTGGGATTAACAGGGACAGAGCTGAGATGTGACTGAAATCAGGGACAGTTAAGAGGCATGTGTTTAGGTGTAGGTCAGCAGAGTATCAATGACATGTCATTACCATAGATCTAAGACAGGATTAGTGCTGCAATCTCCATTCCCCATACCTCCATCTTCCCATCTGCATCATGTTATATGTAGAAACTATTACATACCTGGTGGACTGCAATACTCCTTTGTTAAACTATGCTTCAAGTAATCTTTTGATAATACACTCTCTGTGTTTAAGTCTCATACAGAGTTGTTCCCCATAACCAGCTGCTTGCCTTTGTAAGGTACTGCTCATTAGCAGGTAATTGCCTCTGCACCACTCTGTGGCTCAGAATTGCTAATTGCAGTCAAAACAGCTGTATTTCACTATCATTAGCTAATGACATGCCACCACAGTGCAATATATAAGGTCTTCATGTAGGCCTTTCCCCATCTTAGTTTTTGAGATGGACATTACTGAGGTGTGGAGATTACAGCATTGCAGAGGGTAGGTACAAACACTGCCCCCTGTAGATATTTATGACGTATGCCCACAGTTTGCCTCATGTGTGTGGTCCATGTCCCATACCATTGCGGTCATCAGGCAGTGAACTGGCAATCATTGTAGGCTGAGGTCAGTAAGGGATGACACACATGTGTGTCACACTACATACCAGTCAGACTATGTACGCTACTGCAATAGCTGTTATTCTATCAACTTACTATCTTTGTAGGGGCAAACTGTTACACATGTCTGTATCTGTGGGCCTTTCACACCCCCATTAAGTATGGCTGTGTCCAGATCCCTTGTTCTATGGGGTTGGGAGGTATGGTAGGTCTGTAGCACCTATCTTTACATATAGCTGTGTATGCTACAAACTGCAGCTGCTGCTGTAACCTACAACACATAGAAGGAAGTGTGAGCATTTTGGTGGACAGCAAGCTGTGTGAGTAACTGTGTCAGCTGTGTCAGGCTTGTCATTATGGCAGAGCCAGGGCAAGGGTATTCTATACAATGCAATCCGGGCATGTTCTTAAGGTATGTCTGTTATGCAACAGTGTGACTAACAGAGTAGTAGGCGACATATAGTTAGGTTATATGGATATGTGGATTGTGTCTCTGCTTGTAGGCATTTGTCTTGTAAAACTGGGTAGCAGTTAATTAAGTTGCAGTAACCTGTGGGAAGTAAGATTGCATGACTCAGTCATTACTTGCTGTCTTCACAATAATGTAATTGAAGTGTGACACAACACTGGATTCAAACCCAGGACTGTGTGTGGCAAAATGTAATACATACAAGGCATTTAACAGACTGAGCTACCAAGGCACTACAAATGGGTGTGTATTTGCAGAATACATGTGCATATATACAGGCTGTGAGAAACATTCATTTCCACATCCATGAGTATGTGTGTGGCTTTATATGTTTGCATTCCTGCACCAGGGTGCCAGTTGTACATGTACTTTACCATTGCTGCCTTAGCAGGTGTCTTTTCACAAGTTGCTGATAAACGTGCATGTATACCTGCTATCACAGGCCTCACTTGCATCCATTAGTATGTCTTCATTATTATTTATTATTGCACCAGAGTCCAGGGTACAATCCCAGTTTTCACTTTAGTTTTTTTTTTTTATTTCAGTTACATGTGTAATATAAAGTAGCAAGCAGTATGTTTTGCAGTAAACAGCTGTTTAACCTAAAGCCTGTGTAGTGTAGTGTAATGGGTTAATCCAGTATGCTATAGCTGAGAGGGGCCTGTGTTCAATGGTAGAGGTGCTTGTTTCCTACATGTGAGTAACACTGTAATAGACTTTAAAGCTCATTTATGCTCAGCTCAGTGCAAATCTGTGCTAAAAAATATAAAGAAACTAAAAAGGGGCTGCTAGACAAGTGGTGAAATGAGAACAAGCAGGAAGAAAAACAATGTGAAAGGCAGTTAGGGATGTGCAGGACAGGTGTAGGAAAGAACTATAGATGTCCAAGTCTTGTAAAGCAACAGCTTTGCATTTTGATGTGCCAATTTGTCCAAAGTAGTTGTGTCCAGTGGATATGTGTGAAAAATGGAGAGCTACATATGCAGCAATATTCTTTTTTGTGGGACAGGTGCCCATTTTTTAAGGAGAGAATGGAATGCTGGGAAAGGGACATAGGTACATGTGGAGAGATAAGTTGGGTAGAAGAGGGTGCAATAGCAGACAGATAAGACAGCAGATGGGGCAGTGTGCTACACATGTGGGTGGTAAGCACCTTGAATAGGGAGGGGTTGTGGAATCGGAGTTGCGTGTGCCTTCAGATGGAAGCAGCATGACTGACATCCTTACTGATCCTTCACTGCCCCAAAGGTGACTGTGCTGGAGGTTGGATGCAAGTGCCAGCCTGCTTCACAAGGTTGCCACTGTGGCCACAATCTGACACAGGTGATGTTCATAGGTCTGATGAATGATCCTGCACACAATGACTGGCAGTTCCTGTTGGGTGACTGCAACCCCTCTGCCACTGCTCCCAGGAGGAGCCTGGGTCCCACCCCCTGAGGCAGTTCCATCTGATGCCACAAGCACTGCAGGGGTAGTGGAGGGGGGGCATCACTGGCCTGGGTCCCAGACATGCTAGGACCCAGTGCCATGGTGAGCTGAGACATGGTAGGTTGATCACCGGGAACCATCCTACTCTGACTTGCTGTGGTGATGGAGGTACAGCAATAAATATAGGCTAGTTATGGGCAAAACATAGTTAGTAATAACAGCATGCCAGAACAGTGGAAATAACCCAATTACATGTCGATGCATATGTAACAGAACAGTCATTATGTTAACAGCATGCCAGTAACACTTACAGCATAAGGCCATCAAAATAGGTAATTCAACAGGATATTTTAACATGCAACCATTATAATACATAACAATAATAATACACATGCTCAAAATACAGCTAATTTAACAACATATGTAAATAGTAAACCATAACCAATGGATAACAATAACAATGAAATGAAGATAAGGGATGGGGAGAGAGAGGAAAACAGCCCACTAGTACCATTATAGGCTATTAACTTGCATCCAAAAGCACAAACCCTCACCAATGCCTGCCATAGTATCCTTCAGAGACAGAACTCCAGTGGATTATGCTGTATTCCCACCTCTTTGGGCTTAATATAGCCTGTTTTCCTGCCCTTACACACCACTGGGCACTATTTAAAAATGTGGTGTGTTGCTTAGCAGTGTGGAAACCAGCTCATCTAAGCTGAGCAGTGCAAAAACTTGAAGATGAAGACCCGTATGCTTAGCAGTGGTTAGCAGTGATCAAACTAGCCAAGCAGAATCATGCAGTGCATTAACATTATCAACCATTATTGTGTTTAGGAGGTGCTTAGCAGGGCTTAGCAGGGCTTAGCACAGCTGAGCAGAGTGCAGCGGGCCAAAATATAAATAAAAGTGGTTTAATTTGTACTGCAAAAATAAATGCTTATTTTCCCCTGCATTCATTCAAACCTTGCACCTACTACTCATAATACCATACTGTTACCCATTTAGCAACAAGGACGTGTGAAATTCAGCTACACATTTATGTATATCTCTCAGCTGCCTATAAGCACTGCTGAGTCCTGTACCACACAAACCCACTCAGCCATGCTTAAACATGACCTTTAAATAAATAAATAATTGCATCTGGTTTCTATTTTTAGATGTCTGGCAGGTGTCTCAGAGCTACTTAGCATTGTTGCACTCTGCTCCACACCGCATAAATATCCTTTTTAAAATAATAAAAAAAGAAAAACAAATAATCACTTAATACGATAAAATAAACAATTGACATTATACAATTGGACAGTGTGGGGAGTGTCTTACTCATCTGTGGACACAGTTGGCACTACACTCTTTACACTGATTCAATAACTGTGTTCCATGGGTTTCCCTCAGCAACACACCATGATTGATATGCATGGTGGCTGCTGAGGGGGAACTGTGTATATGGGCATGATAACATTCTGTGTAGGTTCTACACTGTGCCTACATGGATTATATTAAATCCTGTGGTATATGATTTTTACAAGAAAGGAAATCCTAACCTGAATGTCATGGTCCATAGTTCTGGCCTAGACACTGCATCTTTACCTGAGTAGCCATATGCCATGCACAAGCTTGCTGCATGAGATCCCTTACTACTGCTCCTGGTCAGTCTTCATTCCTTGTAGTAGGACTGGAACTGAGAGCTGCAGTGACAGCAATGGTCACTTCGCCACCAGATCAGCACATGATTATGTTGTGCAAAATGCAACATGGAGTAAACATCTTACATGGAATAACTGGGTCATAATGAAAGGCACCGCTAAACTCATACAGACCTTCCTGATGACAATACAGGTATGGGATATGGCTGTATTGAAGTTGTCTTCTGCATCTCCACTTGCATTTCTCACCAATGTCATGTGCCATGGCTCCAGTGTATATCCAGCATCATCCAAAAGAAAGAAAGAAAAAAGAAAGAAAAGGAGATGGAAGGAGACAAAACAAGAAAAAGTGCTTTATTATTCAACAACACATTTTACCACAAATTACTACATAAAAAAATAGAAGAAAGAAATAAAAATTTCTACTTCAACAAGATAACCACTGGGCATCTTACCATGCAGGAAGAGGTGGTAGAGTAAGCTAGCATGCCAGATATGGGAATCATGTGCACTGCCTGGATGCTGGGTTGGGACATTGCTGATGGACCCACATGCACCACATACTACCTGAAAACTGATGTACCTCCCATGGACCAGATGGGGCCCTAATTGCAGCATGGGTGCAATCTATTGCACCAAATATCTCAAACAAATGTGCCACCCCATGAAAGGCATGTATAATCTGACCTCGGTCTTGACGTGATACCAGGAAATAGATGTACTCATCCACATGTGACAAGAGTACATCCAGGAACTGCCAGATTTTCCTTGAGGGAGAAGACTGAGATACCCAATGTATTCTCAGTCTGCCTCTCGAAGGTCCCTGTGACAAGTATAGTGAGGGCTATGTATACCTTTTATTCAAAGAGATAGGAAGTCCATGCATCCCTCCAGGGTTCCTGTGGGGCCCATAAATGCACATTAAGACCCTTACATTATTCCTTTCTGCTCTGAACCAGGTTGTCAAAGTTCTAGTGAGCTATCCTCAGCCAATATCTCCAGCTTCTTGAATAGTGAGTGCTGCTTGGCTCAAGCAGGCCTGGCTTGACAAAGACAAGTAGCTCACATCAAGAAATAGCAGGGCTATTAGCAAGTGATAGAATCATCACAGATTGCAGAACAGATGGAAAAGATATATTTCTGCCTTTTTGCAATGAATCTGCAGATGGAGTGGAAAACAAGAATGACTGACTATGACATTCAAGTAGGTGTGAGGTGGCTTAATTTTTCATTATTTTTCTTTACATGTCATTCTCAATTCATGTGTTTATGCTCATTCACGGTCATCTTGCATTAGTGTAAGTGGCATTGATTAATCATAGCTTTGCTGCACACATTCACAGACAGTGGGAATAGGCTTAACCATTTCATGTACAGAATCTGATTACCACCCAGGATATTAATAGAAGGCCAAAACTGCTTAACAAAAAGCTTAAATGCATAAATCACCTACTAAAATAATGGGCATTCATGGATATCAGAAGCTGTTCCTTGAAGTGTTTATTTACTTATTTATTAAATAAATGTAACTAATGTCTTTATTCAGTTATACTAGAAATACCTACATCAAACACTTTGACAAATACTAAGCTACAGCATGTTTTGTGTATATTTTTTATATCAGATAATAATTCAAAACAGTTCAATTCACAGTCTAACATGAGATTTATAACAATGTCCATTCCATATAGATATTCAATGTATATGTGTGTGTGTGTGTGTGTGTGTGTGTGTGTGTGTGTGTGTGTGTGTGTGTGTGTGTGTGTGTGTGTGTCTGTGCATGTGTGTGTGTATTTGTATGCATGTGTGTATATGCTAAAATGTTTAACAGTCAAAATATCTAAAACACAAAATATGTAAACCCATAATATCCAAAAATAGACCCTATTTTACACAAGGGGCAACCTCCCTGCACTGGCCATGTGGAAGACTGTACCCCCTGCCACTATCTATCTATCTATCTATCTATCTCTCTCTGTATATATATATATATATATATATATATATATATATATATATATATATATATATATATATATATATATATATATATATATATATATATATATATATATATACTGGTCAGCCTCAGTAAGAAGCTGAGATCCCTTATAAGATCCTCCAAAGCTAGTTATGAAAACAAAATCACCACTGATTCTAAGGACAACCACAAAGCATTCTATAGCTATGTCAAGAATCTCAATTACAGCAGCCAGATCTGCTCTGAGTTACAGCACAACAGCACGAAAATTACAGAACCAAATGATATTGCCAACATCCTGGCAGATAGGTTCAGTGCTAACTTTACCCCCCCCCCCCATCCCCTAAAGGGCCCATATTTACACAGGAAGAATGCAGAGTCCCTGTAATCACAACTACACAGGTAAAAGCTGCGCTCTCTAAAGCCAAAACACAGCATCCATGGGACCAGACAACATCCCAGGCTGCATTTTACATGAACTTCAGAACAAACTGGCTTCCCACCTAAGCACCATGTTCATTCAGGTCTATATTACATTGACGAACACTTAAATGTTCGAATCTCTAAAGGTCGACCTTTAGAGATCGAAAATTTAAGTGTTCGAAAATATAATAAAAGAAAGAAAAAAACGGTAAACAGAAAGGGTTTTAGCAGGGAGGCAAGCCCCCCTGCACCCCCCACACCCCCCTACTTAAATATACCAACTCCGAGATCGCACTTCAGTGCACGGCAGAAAATTTCCCATTCCCTACACTGTAGCTCGATCTTGGAGTTGGTATATTTAAGTAGCAGGGGGTGCAGCCCCCCACATGGGGGGTGTAGGGGGCTTGTCCCCCTGCTTAAACCCTTTACTTTTTTTTTTGTTTTAGTTTTTTTTTTTTTTTTTTTTATTTTTAAAGATATTCAAACACTTAACTGTTCAATCTCTAAAGGTCGACCTTTAAGCATTCGTTTATCTAATATAGACCCATTCAATCATAGCCTCACATCAGGCTTTGTGCCCACTGAATGGCATACAGCAACAGTTATCCCACTCCACAAAGGAGGAGCTACCATTGATCCCGGGAAGTATTGCCCTATTAGCCTGATGAGCCTGGTCTGCAAGGCCATGGAACGTATCATCATGGAACTCATAAGCAAAGACATTGGTAACCTCCAAACTCTGGATCCCACCCAGTTCAGGTTTGTGAAAGGCAGATTATGTCTGCTGAACCTGATTGACTTGTTTGAGGCAGTCACCAAAGCAGGAGATGAGGGTAAGGTGGTTCACACAGCCTATCTTGACCTCGTCAAGGCTTTCAACACCATCCCCCATTCTGGAATTAATACTAGACTCACTAAACTAGGTATAAATCCCTAAGTCACAAGATGGGTTGCCAACTGGCTCACTGACATAACCCACACTGTAAAAGTTGCACACTCCAAATCTGACCTCAAACCAATGACAAGTGGAGTACCACAGGGTTCAGTCCTGGGACCTCTCATGTTTGGTATCTACTTTTCAGAAGTACAGGCTAACACAGAAGGCCTCTGGCTAATGAAGTTCGCAGATTACTGCAAACTAGGAACCATAGTCAAGCACCCAAATTATGTGGAAATCCTACAGAAGGGCCTCACTGAGACAGATGCCTGGTGTCAGAGCTATGACCTCAAGCTCAATGCCAAAAAGTACATTGTCATCCCCTTTGGTAAAAACTCTGTACCCATGAACTACTACATAGACAGCAGTCTACTTAACACCGAATGTGTGATAAGAGACCTTGGGACCCAGGTGGACAGTAGTCTGTCCTTTGATAGTCACATCGCCACAGTAGTCAGGAAGTCCTGTGTGGCACACCTCATCATAAAAGGATTCTCATCCAGGAAAAACAGGTCATTGTTCCCCTCTACTCAACACCCATTAGACCCATCATAGAGTACAATGCCCCTTTTGGAATGTACCTCACAAGACATCGGCAGCAGCTGGAAAGGCCACAGAAGTACCTCACAAAGAGGATTACTGGCCTCAAACAGATGCCCTACAGTGGTAGTCTCAAAAAACTCCAGCTTTACTCCATAGCATATCACCTACTCTGAGGTGCTCTCTGCCTAACATATATAAGCTATGTCAAACCCAGAGCTGTTGGACATGCTACACCTAAAGAAATCCCAATCCCTCCAAGCTACATGGTCTAGGGACCTAAACCTTGTCACCACAATAAACAAGACATGCTAGAGGGATAGATTCCTGTCCCAGAGACTTCCCATACTCTGGAACAGGCTACCCAGCTATGCCATGCAAAGTTCTTCATTAGCACTCTTCAAGAAAAATCTTGATGAGTGGATGGTAAATAGGAAATACACCCCAGGGATCACTTCTGTGTCTCTGCTTGACAGTGGCACAGGAAAATAACTTTCTTGGGTGGCGTAAGCCAAGGAACCTTGTTGGCTAGACTTACGAAGGCCCATGGGCCGATAGCTTAGTACCTACCTATGAATATATATATATATATATATATATATATATATATATATATATATATATATATATATATATATATATATATATATATATATATATATATATATATATATATATATATATATATATATATTATATCTACTTCAGTAGATTGACTTTTCTAAACACCAAAGCCCATATACCCAAGACAGCAGCACTGAACAGATTGTGGTACTGAATGGCAAAATATCGTAAGTTTAACACAGGAAAAGAGTCAGTTGGCCAACATGGTGACCTTTGCCCTTTTCCACACTGTAGTGCGATCTCAGGGAGTTGGTATGTTAAGTAGGAAGGTGTGGGGGTGAAGCCCCCCAGTTGGATGGGTTGAATTTAGTGTGGTTTGTTTTCATGGAGGTGTTGAATGACTGACTGTTTTCCTAGTGTGAGGTTACGATATTTTGTACATTCGGTACCTTGGTCTATTCGGTGTTGTCATCTCTGTTATCTTGGCTTCAGTGTTAAGGTAAGTGAATCTACTGAAGTAGATCTATATATATATATATATATATATATATATATATATATATATATATATATATATATATATATATAAAACTATATATATATATATATATATATATATATATATATATATAATCTTTATATATTTATAAATATATATATATATATATATATATATATCTTTATATATTTATATATATATATATATATATATATATATGGGTCTACTTTACATCAGCGAAATGCCACTTACCCAAAACCTGTTTCACCTTTATGAAAACACCGTCAGCTGCAAAACACCAACGTCCCAGAACACCGACTTTACACTGCAGGTAAGTAACCACTCGGCCATCTGAAACAAACATGTAAATGAAAGAGAACCAAACCCACACACCCCGACTTAATATTCCAATTCTGAGATCAGACTACTATTGGGGTAAGGGTCAAAGTTCAACAGGATGGCCGAGCGGTTACTTACCTTGAGTGAACAGTCGGTGTTCCAGGATGTCAGTGTTTTGGTGCTGTCTATGTTGTTGTCTCAGTGAAACTGGTTTCAGGTAAGTGGCATTTTGTTGATATAATGTAGACCCATATATATATATATATATATACATACATACAGATTCACTTCATAATCTCGAAATACTGAAATCTCGAATTTCAGTATCTCGAGACCATGAAGCCGAAAATCCATAAACTAGAAACCCCAGAAGCGTGAAACTTAAAATCTCAACTTCTACACTAAACATACCACAGACACAAACACAAACATACACCTGTCTTCACATGCACAAACACCTACCCTACATACAAGCAGGGGGGCAAGCACCCCTGCACCCCCCATGTGGGAGGCTGTGCCCCCCCCACCCCCCTTCTTAAATATACTAACTCCGAAGTCGCACTACACAAACACACAAAAACACCACCACACAAGCTACATTTCCCTCACACACACACACACACGTCACACTAACAAAACACACAGACATACACTAAAGCCCCTACCTGAAACATGTGAAACACAAACACTTACCTACATCTCCAACCACCCACTCACTCACCTCAATACCAGAACTGCTAATTCAAAATCTCTAAACTTCGGGATTTTGAATTTCACGCTTCTGGGGTTTTTGTATTCTGCACTTTCGCCCTTCTGGTCTCAGGCTACTGAAACTGAAATTCGGGGTTTTCAGTAGTTCAAAATTCTGAAGGGAATATATGTGTATATATATATATATATATATATATATATATATATATATATATATATATATTTTTTTTTTATAGATATAGTGTAAGCTTAATGACTGGCGTAGACCAAGGACACAGTATTTAATTGCCTAGAACCTCTTCTGCACTGTGCTTTATGGATATTTCTTTACTAGTAGTTCTACTTTCTGATGTATTTTACCTTATCCACTATGTCCCATACCATTTACATTAGCACAATAAAATCAATATGTGACATTTCTGTAACTGAGAACTATTATGACTGTTTATATGGTATTTTTTTTATCCAATTATGTTTACTCTTTATGTATATTTTTATATCATTTTCTTGTATTCTCATATTTTTTTTTGCACATCTGAATAGTGGTTGCATGTTTATGTAAATGTGAATGACAACTGTATGTGTATACACACATACATATTCTGACTGATGCAATGCCTGAAAGCACTAGGTGAAAACTTAGTATTCATTTTTAGCCCTCAGTTGCTTAAGATGTAAATGTATGGGAATCCAATAAAAGTTCAGTTTAGTCAGCATCTATAACAACCACAGAGCACATTTACTAAATGAGTGTTCAAGCACTTTGTGGCCTGTATTGCTCTTGGGATTTAAGCAGTCTCCTTGAAGTGCCTTTGTAGCTCAATGAGCAGCTGTAGCATTTCTGCAACCAAAATATTACTGTCAGCACCTTTGCAGAATGAGGCCCCAGAATCAAAAAATGTGGTTAAAAATTTTACTTAGATAATTAGCACTGTAACTCATTAACAACGTATATCATTACCAAAAGAGTGAAAGCTGATCACATTTGTCTATGTTAAAACCAGTGTATAAGAAAGAAAACAGAATATCTGAATTATTTCAAACTTTTAGAGGTAAAGATTATAACAGAATAATTAACTTTTTACAATGTTACTTGAGCTTTCATTTTGTTTGAGGTGGGCTAAACTTAGAAATTAAACTATATTTAACTTCCATTCCACTGTATTGAGCGGTTTTGGCCTTTCAGTATTGCCAGCACAAAAAAAAAAAAAAACAACAAAAAAAGTGTGGAATTCAGCACTATATATATGAAACTAAAATTGGAAATACTTTTTTGTGCCCTTTCTTGAATTGGTTTCTAAGCCTTTATAGTTACCAATAAACTATATTTTTTTAAATGCATGGAATGCTGTCTGCTCCATGATTGAGCTCATAAGTCTAAAGTTGGTTCCAGATGTGCAGGGTGCATTTAAATCAAACCAGGACTGGATCATAGTAGACAGTGGTCATGCAATGATCTGTGTTGGTTTACTCTCTGCAATGATGTGAAAAACAGTCCTCTGGATTCTCTAAAGCTTGCACGGTGTGCAAGATTGGTGCAGGAGCTCAAGCAGGCAATGTGTCTGCCGTGTGATCCAGGAACAGCCTGCAGGGGTGTGCACGAGCACTCCTGCACTAATCCTGCATGGACGAAACCCTTATATGCAAATCACCCCATTTGCAGGAGAAATCTATGTAAATGAGGTAATTTTGCAATCCAGGAAGCTTGCAACTGTCCCTGCAGGACTAGTGCTATCTGCAGAAATGTACTTGGTTAGTAACCAAGTACATTTCTGCAAAATGCAAAACGGAGCTGTGACAGTGCTAGATAAAGGCTGCATACCATGTAGTAAGCATGCCAATGGCCAAGTATAAGCCATTGGCATTGCAAACATAAAAAAATACAAAAATCAACTTTTATTTTTTTTTAGCTGATCTCGGCTGTTTAAGCGTAGGGCAGTGGCGCGCAAACGGGATTGGGGGAAAAATAACAAAATTAACCTAAATTAAGCATCCTAACTAAAATCAGTATTCTACCATGCAAGTCAATGGCAGACAGAAGACAATATGGCCAGTGAGTAGTGGTTGCTAAGGGGGGAGGCTCAGTGTGAGACATGTAACTATGCATTAGCAGGCAATCCTATGCAAATGAGGGGAAGGATAGTGAATCCCAGTTTTCCCCAGCATGTGAGCCAGGTCCCAACAGTGTAAGAGTAGCAATAGCTTGGTGCAAGCCTAGGACTTAGGTGACATCATGGGGGGTGTCAGGCATACTGCAAGTGGATTGGAGCCGTGTGGCTTGGGTTTGCTCCTAGTTTAGCACAGCTAGGCTAGGAGGTGTGTCTAAACCTGCCTAGCACTCTTTACAAAGCCTAAGCAGGCGTGCGCACTGAGCACCAGGTTTTACTGGAAGAAAAAATAAGTTAAACAAGGAAATGGCTGCACTGTGCACATTTGAGCACTGTGTTTGCGTGGTGTGCCCCTGGGCTTAAACAGGAAGGCAATTAGAAGGGAAAACAGCAGTAGGAAGGTAATCAAGGAAAACTAGCTTAGCTGGCAGGTGAAATGTATTAGAATCAGCCAGTTACACAGGCAGCAGACCAGCCCAGCCCAGAATACTACTATAAACTCTGCAAACACCTTCCCCTCTGGTGTTTCCTACACTCTACACCACCAGTGTAAACAAGCAGGGAACTTTTAACACTCACAACAGAAAATGATAGGGGTTGCAATAGCTATCATACAACAACTTGTGGAAGTGGCTGAGGGTGGTGAGGATGTGAATGCTGTCGACCAACCCACAGTGAGGAGACAGAAAAGAGTGTACAGACCCAGGGTAACCTACCAGAGGCTACATGAGCTGGAGATAATAGAGTGCTTTAGGGTGGACAGGGACCTCCTACAGCAAATTGTTGAGCTGTGCCGGCCACACCTCACACACAGAACTAACAGAGAGGGAACCCATCCCAGTACATACCAAGGTATATGTAGGCCTACAAATACTAGCTACAAGTACCTTCCAAAGGCCAACTGGGGATATGATGGGGATTTCACAGGCATCAGCATCCAAGTTATTCCACCAGTTCCTGGATGCCATGACAGCACATGTCGGTGAGCACATATATTTCCCCAACACCCGTGAGGCGTTGGCCAGCAATATGCAAATGTTTCACCAAATAGCAGAATACCCTGAGGTAGTGGGTGCTATAGACTGCATGCACATATGCATCAAAGCACCACCTGGTGAGCGAAGTATGGTCTACATCAACCACAAGGGCTTCCGCTCCATCAACTGCCACAGGAGAAACCCAGGGAATAACACCTCTCTCTGACTCTCACATAGAGTAAAAGGGATGCCAAACATTTCACTACCTGTGCTTAACCATGTGTAGGGAGTGTACTATGTGCATCCAACAAAGGCTGCCTTGCAGCACCATCCTCAATACTGGGACACCCACAAGGTAAGTGACTCACACATGCCAGTCAGGGGGGTTCACATACACAACAGTCACAGCCAGCAGGACAGGTGTAGACAAACACAAACAAAGGCTATGCTATGGCCTCTGAATGAGGCCTATGGGTAACCCCCCAAGCCTATACAGACAGACTACAGCAGGTCAGGCAATGGGATGTCAGTTCTGAAAGGTAGGAATTCAGAAACTAGTATGTAGGTAATTAAAAGCTAAGATCTGTAGTTCTGGTATGCCTCTAGTCAGCACGATAGGTAAGACTGCAGAATGAAATGGAGTACTTGACATACCAGTACAGTCCTAGGAAATGTGTACAGGTTTCATGTGTATTCTCCATCCTACGTAGAAATGTAGTCACAGTCAGGTGTGTCCCCCAATCCTGTGAAGAAATGTAGAAATAGTCAGGTGTGCCCCCCATCCTACAGAGAAATGTAGTCACAGTCAGTTGTGCCCCCAAGCCTGTGTAGAAATGTAGAAATAGTCAGGTGTGCCCCCCCATCCTACATAGAAATGTAGTCACAGTCAGGTGTGCCCCCCCCCCCAATCCTGTGTAGAAATGTAGAAATAATCAGTTGTGCTTCCTCATCCTACATAGAAATGTAGTAACAGTCAATGCCAAATGATAGCTGGATACCTTGCAGAGACAGCATGCTACCTGGACTCGATCCACACATCCAATATAGACAGGCATACTGGGCATGCCCACAAACTTAGAGAAATGAAGGTAATGTCAGTCAACAACATACTGAAAGGTCATACTAGGCATGCTCACACACTTAACCACATGAAGGCCATGTCTGCAAACACCAGTGGCCCAGACATATCTGGCATCCGCAGATGTTAGTGCAGACACTCCTCAATATGCACTACTCATGCTTTGCACACACAGTGGATAGGAATACAGGCATATATGTAAGGACAACACACTATAATAAGCCAAAGGTAGATGTACATAGATGTGTGTAAGAGGGTGACTGTGACAAGGAGCCATCCAGGCCTGTCCCACCTAGCACACAGCCAAAGGGCCACAACCACACGAGGGTCAGATGTCACTCACTGCAGATACTGGCCACTATCTGTCAGCATTACAGATTATGTGGTGTACGTGCCAGCTGTGCAACATGACTGTACAAGGAAGTAGTCATCTAGCAGCTGTAACACACGTACCTGTGAAATATGACCCAAGTTGTGCCCGCATGTGGCATGTCAACCCCTAGATGAATGGGTTATGGCCCATGCACATACACTGCCCTCCCCATATCCCCACTATGACAAGCATGCTGAGGTCATCCACTGTGAAATGCACCTTTAGGAGAGTTTTAGCCCAGTAGTCTCCATGGCACATCCCATAGCTGCGTACTTGTGTAGTGTGATAAAATAGTTAGGTAGGAGTTCTGACCCCAGTCTTGGCAACTGTGTGTGTGCGTGTGTGTGTGTGTGTGTGTGTGTGTGTGTGTGTGTCTGTCTGTTTAGAGAGCAATGCTTTTTAGGGTGGTCGCACTCCCTACAATTGAAATGCTCTACATTGGTAAGGCTGCTAATGTCATCCACCTAGAAATACACCTCTGGGAAGGTTGTAGCCCAGTAATCTCCATAGCGTGTCCTGTAACTGTGTACTGCTGTAGTGTGATAAAGTAGATAGGTAAGCTCTGTCTGCGTAGAGAACAATGCTTTTTAGGGTAGTCACACTCCCTACAATTTAAATGCTCAACTTTAGCAAGGCTGCTGATGTCATCCACCTAGAAATACAACTCTGAGAAAATTGCAGCCGAGTAATCTCTGTAGCATGTCCTGTAACTGTGTACTGTTGTAATATAATAAAGTAGCTAGGTAGATGTTCTAATCCCAGACATGGTAAGTGTGTTTGTGTGTGTGTCTGTCTGTGTAGAGAGCAATGCTTTTTAGAGTAGTCACACTCCTTACAAATGCTCAACTTTGGCAATCCTGCTGATGTCATTCATTGTATAAAACACCTTTTGGAAAGGAGATCTCCAGTAATCCCCAGGGTGCGTCATATAACAGCTCCATGCTGTAGTGTGATATAGACCTCTGTTAGGTGTTCTATACCCACGCATGTCGGTTGTGGATGTTTTGTGTGTCACTGACTGTCTATAGAGCAATGCATTTTAGCCTAGCCACACTCACTACAATTTGAATGTCCTGCTTTGGCAATCCTGCTGATGTCATCCAATGTGATATACACTTATGGGGAAGAAGTACTCCAATAATCTCCATGGTGCGTACTATAGCTGCATAGTGCTGTAGTGTAATAAACTACTTAGGTAGAAGTTCTACTCCCAGACATGACAGGTGTGTGTGCATGTGTGTTTGTAACTTGTATCCCGTGGGGAGGTGGGTGTGAGTGTGGGACACCTGGGCCCAATGTAGAGTGGGTTTTGCTAATTTCTTATAAGGTGGCCCTAGTAAATATCACAATGTCCACTGTAGAGGGATAACAGAGGCTGGGGTGCAAATCCGTACCCATAAATGTGACATCAAGGCCAGGCAATCACAGTTAGCAACCCTAGTATTACCCAGAGCACACTATCAACCCATGCGTTACACACCTACACACACACACACACACACACACACACACACACACACACACACACACACACACACACACACACACACACACACACACACACTCACACACACATGCCTAGGAAACAGCCAATATGTGGGTAGTACACTACATACCGGGGCCACTGATAGTAACTATGGAGTGATTGCAATGGGCTACACAGGGCATGGCACCTTGTCCATCTGTCCAATAGGCAAGTACATGCAGACAATGCACCTTCCCCATGTTGCCCACTGAACACCTGTGGTGCCATCACATGTGACCCACAAAGGACATACCATGCCTAAAAACATGCCATGTATGGACAGATGCCACAGACACCAGGGAATGCTGTTAGCTTGCTATCAATGTAGGTGCAGGGTAAACCTGCTCTCCATTACCAGTTTCCACCTCAGGTGGCCAAGACTGGCACATCTGATGATAATCTGTGTACCCAACATGGGCCAGGCACCCCAGGTACAATTCCACATGTCACTGTACATGCATGTGAGAGGTGTGCATATCCCAGACACCGTTCATGTCATGGACTAAGGAACACATACATGGCAAGCAAAGCACAGCATTGGCCACATGCACTAGTCACCCAGGTGACTGGATGGCGGTTACAATACCCACCTGTGTGGGCAAATGCAGAAACTACAGCCCTGAGCTGCAATGCAGACCATTGTCATGTTGCCTGATGCCAAGGTATACCCAACATCTAGCCTTGTAAAGCCATCTGGCACAGTCGACCACCACACACCCATGCAGAAATGCAGCCATGCATGTCAGTACTGGCACCCTGTGCATTTGTGTGTGTGTGTTGTATGATGTGTATGATCACATCCACACTCACTACAACCCCCATTGGCATACTGAAGCATGCTGTCTGATGTCAGACACCTCCCCATACCTTTTGCCCATATAACCTCTATATGGCCCATGTGGTGCATGTGATACCTGCACAGTGATGTGCTGTGGCAATCTCACTAGTGATGAGTTATAATCCTTGCCCTGTCAAGTGTGTCAATGTGTGTGCATCCCTGTGAGAATGTGGCTGTGTTGACGCTGGCACCTGTTCATGCGGACAAGCACGTGTACTTCACATGCCATATAGCTACCATATCCCTGTTGCAGATGTCACTCACCATTACATATATGTTCTGTGGAACCCACAACAGGTAATCTATGTTGTGCATCCAATAACTGCATAGAACTGTGATAGAACTACATAGTCATCAGGGGTTTGATACCCTGTGCTGGTACATGTGTGACACAAACATGCTTAAGTTTTACTCTCCCACCCCTCCCTGACTTGTCTTTGCCTCTGTCTGCCTCTCTCACTCCCTCACTGGTGGATGTGGAGACCTACACCTGCTTTGCTTAGACAGCAGCATGTGTATTTTAGGTAATGCACGAATTGTAGCCCTCCCCTAGCTGATTGCATGTGGAACAGCTGTGGTAACATTCCCATAGCCAATTGCATGGAAACACACTCCAATATCTAAAACATCATGTTGGTGTTGGGCCTTTTCATTCACTGTGAGCAGAAACTCGATCTGTTGTTTGGCAAACAGCATCTCACATGGACTGGAGATTTACCTCTGACAACATACACTGTGGAAACAGGCCAACACACAGGAGGCTGCTGTGCCTGACATGACTACAGAATGTAAGTGTTGCTATTTTGCATTTGGAGTATTGTCGGTTTAACAGGGTGTGTGTGTGTGTGGATATGGCTGATCTACATGTTTTAATACCTGTTGTGACAGTGCTATGTTTTTCAGGAAACCCTCATCTGTAGGGTCATCTGCAAACTGGGCAGTGTGTGGTGTCTTTGGTTTCATGTGTTACCCACAGAGCATGTATCTGTGAACTGCAGAAGGTAGTGTGAGGATTACAGTCTGTAGATGGTGAAAGCTGTGACAGTTACTGACTTCATATACTTCATAGGACATATGTTGCAACAAACCCTGTTATAACAGTAAATGTATCTTATCACATCAACATGTCAATATTGGCCCTGTGTATTTGCTTCCAGCCACAACTCAGTCAACCTTTGTACATATGTCATGCATTAAGAGGTGCATATGTGCTATACACCATAATTAGTGTCATCATATCTGATAACAAGCCAGTGAGATATCAGACTGCTACACATGATATGTACAGAAGGGGTTATATTTGATGAAATAACCTGGACATTCTGTTGTTGTTTGTACAGTACTGAGGTCTGTGTACTTATGGTGAATGTCAACAGTGTGTGTATTGTTAATATGTACCTTGGCCTGTGTACAGACTGTGGTAGATGTCATCGTCCTAGGTCCCGTCCTATCTGATGTTACATGCTGCTCCACTGTATGTTATCATATTGGCTTACATGTTGGTGGGGCCATACACACACATGTCCCATACCACAGACGGGCATCAGATCACACTGTGTAGTGGCCCAGTATATGTAGTATTAATGTGTGAGTGACACTTATGAGGATGGTGTTGAACAGATTGTCCTTATACTGTAATATTATGCTAGCTTACCATATGTGGCTGTGGCTGTGTTCATACTGGTTGTGGTTATGCACTTTCACACAGGTGTATCTTACCCTGTGCTGTGACATGCCTGTAGAGCTTGCTATATATGCAGGTACATGTGCATTCCCCATAGGAGATGTAGACCAGTGTTGAGCCAGTATGGCTGTAGCCTGCACAGTGCTTTGTTACATGCCTAGCAGCTTAGTGTACTTACTCAGTGAGGTGTCATGTCCAGATACTTGCCAGGTGTACTGCTGCCAGGCTTCCCTTAACATTCATGTATGTCAGACAGGGCAGTGGGATGCTGTACAGATGTATGTCAATATCTAGTGGATAGTATGTGTCCATGGCACCTCTGTACCGGCAGTTATTATGTGTCAGGACAGACAGGGGTGTGTGAATGCATAACCTATGGGGGCGAATGTATACCAGTCATTATGTGTTATACCCATCTACATGGGTGTTAACATCCATATTGTCAGGTGTGGTCCACATGTTCTGCACTAAGGGGGTCTGTGTATACCTCTGGACTGTACAGAGTATTTCAGAATGTCCACATCTATTGGCCAATATCTCTGCTGTAGTCCACAGGAGCATTACATGCTTGCAGCAGTACTGTACTATGATGTCCTTAAAATGTCTGTCAGTATTTATTTTTTATTTATTTATTTTACATTTGTTGACTGGGATAGTCCGACTGGATGCATGTCCATTTTCAGCAGAGGCCCGGGGAGAAAATCTCCAAGGGTAAGCAGATACAGCATTACATAATACCAGCATTACATATTACAAACAGACTATTTACAGTGATTACATAAGTAAGCAAGTTCAACAAGTTCCACAGGTTAGAGTTAATCCCTAGTGTAAATCAAGATTAAATTAAATTACACAGTAAGCTGGTTAACAGATTTTTACACATTCTAGAGAGAGTTAGCCAGGCTTGATACATTGACATAGCCAGTTAAGTGCCAAATGTTGTTTGAGTCTAGTTTTAAATTGACCTAAGGTGGAAAGTAAGGTAATATCAGCTGGAAGAGAGTTCCAGGGTCTACTTAGAGTTTGCAAAGAGAGTCACCAGCTGTGTTATTAATTTTGCTAGTCTGAATTAGTAGTTTGTTAGAGGATCGAAGCGGCCTAGGATTGTTATTGGGAGTGATAATATTTTTAAGTGCAGGAGTATTGTCTGGATTATAGAGAATTTTATAGGCCATAATCAGTTGGTTATACTGGATTAGGCTGGGTAGTTCAAGCCACCCAAGCTGATTTACATTGATGCAATGATGTGTCCTAAAAGGCAGTCAAGTGGCAAACCTGGCAATGTGGTTGTAGCAAATTGAGAGTTTGTTAAGGACAGTCTTGTTTAAATTCGAGAGTAGAGGGGATGCATACAGAAGGGTTGAAAGAAGGTGAGAGTGAGCTATGGCAATTTTAGCTGGAGGGGTTAGGAAGGCTTTTATTCTGTAAAGTGTCCCTAGTTTTTTATTGATGGTTTTGATAGTATGGTTAACATGTAGGTCAAATTTTAGATTATTATCTATGATGACACCTAATAGTTTTGTAGAGGGGTCAGGGGAGATTATTGTGCCATCATTTGAATTTATGGTAAAGGTGAAAGTGGTAGACCTACATGTTGGTGAAAATAACAGCATGTTCGTTTTTTTGGGGGATTTAGGATCAGACGATGTTCAGAAAGCCAGTTTTCTATTGTATTAAAGGTGGTCTGGGTAGCTGACCATAACTCTATTGAAGATGTGGCTGAGCAAATCAGAGAAGAGTCATCAGCATATTGGATACAGCTGACTTTTGGGATGACAGTATAAAGGTCGTTAATGAAGATGGAGAACAGCAAGGGCCCTAGTATAGAGCCTTGTGGTACTCCAAGGATGTTAGGTAGAAGGTTAGAGAGTTTGTTCTGACAGATGACAGCCTGCTGTCAACCATTCAGGTAGGATTGAAACCATTGAAGGGCTCTAGTATCTAGACAGAATGTTTGCAGGGTGTGGATTAAAAGTTGGGATCAACCATATCGAATGCCTTGGAAAGATCCAAGAAGAGGGCTGAGGATATAAAATTATTGTTGCGATTATGGTTTATGGTGTTGGTAAAGGCTAGGAGGGCTGAAGTAGTGCTGTGATGAGGACGGAAGCCATGATGAGTGTCTGCCATAAGGTGATTCTGGATGAGTTGTCTATGAATACATTTTTCCATAATCTTTGCAAGTGGAGAGAGTATAGCTATTGGCCTATAATTGGAGAATTCAGTAGAGCTGCCTCCTTTGTGAAGTGGGATTACAATAGGATATTTTCCAGGTGGTGGGAATTTTAGCTTCTACTATGGTTTGATTGACTAGTATTGAGATGGGGTAAGCAATAGCATCAGCTGATTACTGTAGGTACTTGGCAGGGAGTTGATCAGCAGAAAGTGTAGTGGGTTTTAATTCTTTGATCAAGGTACGGATAACTGAAGTGGCAACTGGTTGGAAGCTGAATGCGAGTAGGTTTCTAGGGGTGGTACTTTCAGGACCAGGGGAGCTAGGAGGTAGTTGGCTAGCTAGGGCTTGAATTGTCTCAGTAAAAAAATCAGTTAAAACTGTCAGAAACATCTTCAGGGGTTTTAAAAACAAAAAGGCCAAGCGGTTGTAAAGACTGCAACTCCAGTTTTATTATAAAAACAATTAAAATTCTTAAAGTGCTTTTCGTCTGTTCATACACAGACTTCTTCAGAAGATACAATAACATTGAACAAACCTTATTTAAATAGTCAACAGCTGAAAACGTGCGGGAAAATTAACTAAAGTGAATTAATTAAACAACATGTACTTAAACTAGAACCTTGATCTTTGTTTAAAGGTACAATACTCTAACTTAGACCATGCACTATATATACACATTAACCTAAAGCGGTGCATTAAAATATGACCAAAATTAATGACATTACTCTCGAAGTAAACAAAATAAAAATGCACTGTTATGTATAATGTTTTAAAACTCACATCTATCTTTGCAAGCTTACCTAGAATTTCGGGCACATTCAAGTGTGAAAGTTGTAATTATTGTAAATTCATAGACGTCACTAACTTTTTTGAAACTGATGGACATAAATACAAGGTGAAATCTAAATTTAATTGTAACACCAAGTTTATTGTTTATTTAGCTAGATACGTAGTGTGCCCAGCATTTTATGTGGGTAAAACGGAACGTAGGTTCCGTGAGAGAATTTATGAGCATATTTATGCCATTAACCATAACAAAATAGACAATGCATTGGCAAAACATGCCCATCTGAATCCTCAACATCAGTTCAAATTCATGGTTATAGATCAGTTTGTGAATGATATTAGAGGTGGCCCGGCCTCATTCAAACTTGAAGAACTGGAACTAATGTGGCAGCTAAAACTAAATGCATTTAGCTTTCCGGGTCTGAATGAATCATGCTCAATCATGAGCATATTAAAGCTTAAAAGCTTGCAAAGTCTAGGAGGGGGGATGCACCATACATAACCTAGGCTTTTACAAAATGTGGGGGTTTCAGGGGTGAGCTGCCTTAAGGTATCTGGGTGTACAATACCACACGTCACCTATCTTGACATTACTTACATAAAGTGGGTTACTGCAGACCTACTGCCTCTTGCCATACAGACTGTTCTGTTTGCCAGTGTGCCTATGATAGTGTCAGTTATGCCTTGTTATGCAACAGTTACATCCCATTTGGTCAACTGAAGTCTTTACCACCTAGTGATTGTGTACAGAGTATAGATAGAGGCTGCAGGACTATACACCTGCATCACTTACTGTTGATTGTGTGGTATCCTGTGGCCCAGTATGTCTTTACTATTGTACGATTTGAAGGGCTTGGCCTGGGTAGAAACAACTGAGGACCTTTCCAGACTACTGTATTAGTATAACTGTTTCACAGTTGCATTACTCTGTTGATATGGATGTCAGTGTCTGAACAGCTATATGACATGGCATATAAATCTGTAATAGTACACAAATAAAGGTATTCCATTTCTGTAAACCTGTGTGTGGTGTTTATCCTATGACTTCTCTGTGGGTATATATGGCAGGCAACGATTGTCATCTGTATGGGTGGCTCATCCAGTGTCCAGTTGTTAGGGTGTTAGTTGTAGGCATAGTGGCTGTAACATATTGTGTGCACCTACTACATAGGTATCTTACTGTACATATCTCTGCGTGTGTATGTGTAGTCACATGTATATCTATATATATATGCATATGTATATATATATATATATATATATATATATATATATATATATATATATATATATATATATATATATATATATATATATATATATATATATATATATCTATATAGATATCTATATAGATATGTGTATATCTGTATCTGCATATATGTGTCTGTGTATCTGTATCCTGGGGATGTTGATAGCTTTCACATTTTGCATTTTATATGGGAGCCAGACTGTACTGCATGATATGTTATCAATACCAGCCTGACTTCATATAGGTGGGATGTAGTACTGTTAACATCCTGTGTCCATGTCATGTCAGGTCCTGGTTATGGGATCTGCAACACTTGGTAGTGTATTGCAGGGCAGATGTGTTTGGCTGTGGGGAGGGGGGGGGGGTAATGCCAATTCATACAAAACGTATTGTTTGGGGCCTCTCAACCACATTAACGGTTCATGTGGACATATACGCTTCTGTTAATCTACCATTGCTATCTACAGATGTATGGCCATATATACCTATATAGATATATATATCTGCTTACATATATATAACTATGTCTGCATATACCTACATAGATATATATCTGCATACATATATGTAACTTGCTGTGTATATGTAGACATATAAGTGTAGACATATATATGTGTCGATGTAGGTATATATTTCCAAATATACATATATATATATATATATATATATATATATATATATATATATATATATATATATATTTCTAAATATATATATATATATATATATATATACATATATAGATATGTTGTATCTGTTTAGATATTAATATATTTACACACACACATACATCTAAATGTCGGTATACATTCTCTGTACTGTTGAATTACTGGGCTGGATGATATGTTTCTGAAAACATCAGGGTTTTGTATATCTGGTATAACTTAGTGGTAAATCACTTTGTCTATGGTATGTAGGGTCCTGGGTTTGAACCTTGCAGAGGATGTTCATTTTGTTGCTGAGCAGAAAAAGGGCCGTTGGATACAGAGTGATTATGGCACTTTAAAACAGTTGTAAGTGTGTTTGCGCATGTTTGTGTGGAGGTAAGCACTGCTAACTTCCAGTTACAGTTTCTTATACTCATCTTCTAAATTGCTTAATGTGTGTAGGCATTGTTTACCCCTGCACAAACAGGCTTAAGCCCACTTTTTGCTGCTTAAAAGTGCTTACGTCCACTTATGCCCGCGCTAATATCTTTAAAAGAAAAGGAAAAGGGGTCGATAGGAAAGTGGTGAAAAAAAGGGGCACAAAGAGGGAAAGACAGAAGGGAAAATAGCCAGGGATGTGCAGGAAGGGTGTAGGGAAGGTCCATAGCTACCCATTTCTTCTACAGCAACAGCTGTGCCTATACACTGTATTTGGAGGTAGTTTTGGACACTCAATCCCCTGGGAGCAGGGTGAGGACAACAGTAATAAGTTGTGATGCCCATTTGACCAGATTATTTATGTCCAGTGGATACATGTGAAATGGACAGCTATGTATGGGGCATGATTTTTTTTTTTGTGGGAACAGATTGCCCTTTTTCTTTTTTTTTTCAGGTGAGAGTTGGATGTTGTTGAGGGGTAGTAGGTATATTTGGGGAGTTAGGTTGGGTAGGTTAACAGACAAGACACTCAAAATGCATACAGGGGCAGTATATGACACATGTGGGGGTAAACACCTTGATGGGGAGGGGTATTGGGATATGGAAAGCCCACAAGCCCCCTAGTGGTAACAGTGGGACTGAGGTCCCCACCCATGGGCAGTCACCACTGCACCTGCACAGCCCTGATGGTGGCTGTGCTGGGGCTGAGCCATAGAGCCAGGCTGACTCTCTAATTGCAACATGCCACCCTCGAACTGGCGTAGAAGATTACTGAACTGCTCATTGATCGCTCTACGCACCATGACCCTGACATGGCGATGGATGATAGGTGCCTGTCCGCACTCACTCCCAGGAGGGGCGAGCCCCATCCCCTGTGGCGGTTCCACCTGAAGTTGGTGCAGGACCAACGGACAGGGAGGTCTGGGGTTGGGCCCCAGACATGCTGGTACCCCGTGCCTCAGCCAGCTGATGTGGAACAGGTGGGTCCACTGGGACCGGCCTTCCCAAGCTTGCTATAGTGTTTAGATTTCAACATCATATATGGGTTAGTAATACTCAACACATTCCAGGGTTAGGTATAATAGCATGCATAGATATTCCCATTAACCCAGACACCAGATACGTAACAGTTGCATAGAAAACAAAACACATGCATATATGGGACCTCAGTGGTAATAAGAACAGCATGCAGATACATTGATGGCACCATGCCAACAATGCTGAAATAATTCAATGTGGCACATGCATGGGAACCATTAAAATATTTATCAAACAATTGGACATTATCAGTGTCAGTGCATACCAGATGGGGTGGGTATGTTGATTATTGTTGGAGATAAGGTGTGTGGGGGGGAAAGATGTCAATTAACAAGTAGTATATTCCTGTACTCCACATTATTTTCCTAGTCAGTGCTATTATCTGTACCTTACAAGTCTTACTACACTACCCTATAGACTTATATTGGACACTGATATGGCTGTCGACATTATTATACATGAACCGGATTTACCTGCAGTATACACCTCTTACCTGGTATACCTGTGGAGGTAATGTTTGTTAACACTGACTAACTGTCTGTACACATACGCCCGGATTCTTGGTTAATGCTTTGCACTATGCTATCCAAATCTTTCTGCACAGACTCTGGCCATGTGTTGACCACATGCTGATGTGCCTGGACATATCTTGAATATTGCCCTCTTCCACTTTTAGTGACCTGACACACACATATACACACTTTCCTACACAGTTATATTATGTAGCACAGTGTGGGTGACATGTGACCAGTGATACTTTATTATTCAGAGAAACTGCAACACTCACAATCCCCTACAATACCAGGCTGGATAGTACCAGTACAGGTTATATCGCTCTGTATTTCTCAGCACAGTGTTCATATCCAATATACCTGTGGGAGCAATGTTTGTTAGCACTACCTGACTGTTGCCACACAAGGTTCCAGATTACACATTAGTATTATGCACATACCTCTCACTCTGTTACTGTGCACACTCTGGGCACAGCTTGACGACATGGGAGTGTAGATAGGACATACTTGAAATATTACACTCCTAACAGTTTCAGGGGTTGCTACAGTGACAGGTGTGTTCTCATGATGGTTGACAATCACTTGTATTCCCTGTTTGCGGGCTACACGTCTGGTTTCATTCCACAGACTTACCAGGGGAACAGGCAGCAGATATGGGCACATATACTGGACATTCTGGCCTCATGTGTACAGTTGTGGGGCATGAATCTGTTTGCAGTCTAATTCCACTCCCAGGATACAGATCATGGCTATGTCTGCTACAACTTAAACACTGTCCATCACAGTTGTGTCTGCTATAGTGATATTGCTGTATATCTCCAATCTGCTTTCTGTCTCATTAATCCTCTGTGCTTATGCATTCTGACCTTGTATAACAACACTCTTTTACAGATTTCCTAGACAGTTATATGTTGTAGGACAGTGTGGTGACAGTGATGTGTAATACCTCATTATTCAGAGCAACTGCATATCATTCTTATATTTCTGGGCACAGTGATGGTATCTGACAGACTTGTGAGATGAATGTTTATTAGCACTACTTGAATGCTCCCACACACAGTACCAGGTTCCATATTGCTATTATGCACATACAGCTCATTCTGTTACTGTACACACTCTGGCCACAGCTTAACAAGTTGGGGTGTAAATGGGACACACGTGGCTTCTTAGTCACATAAGGTATTGGGGAGTTGCTAGTGTGCCAGTTTTGTAGTCATAGATGTGTGTCAATCAGTTGTATTTCCTGTTTGCTGCCTATATGTCTGGGATCATCCCACTGATTTCTGAGGGGGACAGGTTGATAGGCAATAGATATGGGCCACTTTATGGGGTATGATTCTGTATGCAGACTACTACCACTGGCAGGATTTGAACAATGGCTGTGTGTGCTAAAAAAACAACAGTTCACATCTCAGTTGCATGCACTATTCAGTTTTTGTTGTCTGCATTTTCCCTGTTTACTGTCTATGTGTCTCTCAGTAGTACTAAATGGCCTCTGGGGATTACACCTGTCATATACAGGCATTCCTACACATTTAATTTATGGTGCATGGTGTGGGTCACAGTGCTTAATACCGTAGTACTATTACATGATTGCAAATCTACATTACCATATGATACCAGAATATACACATGCAGTCCAGCAATTAGACTTGTTTTGCCAGGATATTACACCTCTATTGCCATACAAACAATATGAGACTCTTCCTGCCATATTCTCTAGTGTATGCAGTACTTGCGTTGAACAATACAGGTTTTATACTAGCAATTAATTTACTGTTACTTTTATTTTTATTTCCTATGACAGTAAAAGCATGAGTATTACTGACTTGCCTTGCATCGCAACCACACCAGGTGGCAGATGTAGGCCTCTTGGTTCGCTACCCGCTCCATTGCAGCTGTGGGGGACATAAGTGGAATATTTAGCCATACCTATCCATGATATACCTGAGCTGGCACTTATTACACACATACTGGGGTGATACTTATACACATCTGGTACATCCTCTGATGCTCTAGCCTCTTGGAACCACTCCTCCAAGAGGTCCCCCTTCCACCGCTTCAGGTCAGCATAATGGTGCCTGACATGCTGACCAGTTTGGGGTATGCCAGTGGCACTGGTGAGATCACCGGCGAGACGGTCCCAGGCCTCCGCCATATATTAGGAGCCCTGGTACTGGCCCTGCAGCAGTCTCTCTGCATGGTCTTTAACTAGGAGTCCTGCCATGACCTTGGACTCCTGGATCCACCAGCGCTGTGCCCTGAAGCACACTCCTTCTTCCCTTACTGCCATAATGCCTGCAAGGGGAAGCTACAACCAGTTATGAGCTGTATTCCTGCCTCCTGGGTTTAGGTAGGGCTAATTTCCCATACTTTTCCATGATTGGCCGGTTTTGGAAAGGCTAAGCTATGGGAAAACCTGCTTACATAAGGTTGGCATTGTTTAAAGGGTTATACCTCTGGGCACAAAGAGTTAGCTGGACTACACATTGCTCACACCTCCTTAGCTGGCCTGCACAATGCTTAGCATTGCTTACATTAGACCTTCATTATAATGCCTTTTTGGCATTGTGTTATTATTAATTACACCTTATATGTATGCCTGGTATCCCTGATTGATGTGTACATGCACTCTGTGGAGTCCTTGTGTTTTAATGGGGACTTCAACACTCTATTACAATTACACCTCATTTCTGGGCTTACTGCTGTACTCCAGTTACCATATTTATGTTATGTAGTCAATTATGGCACATATGACTGTATACTGATGCCTTTCACAGGTTCAGTTTGGTTATACTATGGTGAGGACATGTTTACTACTACCTCATTCTTCTGTACTTCTGTGATGGCTTGGTGGATAACTACTAGAACTATGGTGTATGGGGTCCTGGGTTCGAGACATGCATGCCTGTTTATTTTGTTGGTGGGCAGAACAAGGGCAATTAGATACAGAGTGATTAAGGTACTTTTGAGCAGTTGTAAGCGGGTTTGCGTGACGGTAAGCACTGCTAACCTGTCGTTACATCTGCTTACAGAGAGTTAGTGTTAGAATTGCTTAGCCATTGTAGGCATTGCTTACCTCCATGCGAATGGGCTTACACCTGCTAACTAGTGCTTAATTATGCTTACTACTGCTTATTTGTGCTTAGACCTGCTTATTAGTGCCTTATTCATTATGATACTGGCACCTCACATGTGCATTTACTGCAGTGCTCCATTTCATAAATATATGTTATTTAGTGGGTAATGCAACAAAAATATTGGTCATAACATGCTTTGCCACGTAAAATAGAATGTGCTGCAGTGGGACTCAAACTATGAATGCCTGCTCGGTAAGAGAATGCTCTGCCCACTACACTATCACTGTATTCTTAATTTGTATATATCTTCCTTGTTATCCTCTTCAGCCTTTTAAGCTGCTTTAACTGTAGCTAAGCGATGGGCACACCCACGCACCTATGGTTAGCTTCAATCGGATTTTAAACAAAACATTAGGGTTTCTTCAATTTATTGCTACATTCTGTTGCTGTTATACACAAGGGGGACTGTTGGTGGGGATATGCGGACACCTGTGAGCAGTCTTGCTCATTACATACACCTTTCTACTGTTCTACATTGCAGGGGCATGTTTATTCTGAGAGCTCAGCTCTCAGACACACCCCCTGCACTCTTACATGCTCTGTGTAAGCCTAATAACTCAGGCCACACCTTATTAATATGCATGGCATACTGCCGTCCTGCTCCTAAATGGTCGCTTTCGTGCAGGACTCTGCTAGTCCTGCATGGAGGTTTAATAAATCCGGGGGAGTGACTTTTACACTACTTGTGCTCAAAAAAAAAAAAAGTTCAGTGGTGCAGACAAAAAATATCATTTAAAGTATTACAAGTGGGGGTTCAGGGGGTGCTGAACTTGTAACATATATATGATCACCTTTTATACAGCAAAAATGAGCACATGAAGACCTACTGTACAGAACTTACATGTAAGACTGATGCAGTTTTTAAACATTACATGTAGCAAAGATTCAAAACCCCACAAAACAGATAATCTGAATGGTTGTATAGAGAATAGCATTCTCTGATGTCATACTAAAAAGTGTACATTTTATCAGTGTACAAAATATAAGATGGGGTAGACACAATTCACTTCTACAGCTGCCTTTTAATAATTAAAGTGCTCAAATGGAAACAAAATAAAACTAACATTAGTTTAACAAATTAAATTAACTTACCCAAGCCAGATTACTGATTACCCATAGACAACTTTTCAGATAGTGCAATTAAAAGGCATTTATTGGTTAGGTACCACACTCAAGCAGTTTCACTCCCTATAAGGATAATGTAGATTTCTTTGCATGTAAAACTTATTTTACTCTGAAGTAGTCTGTGGATACTTGCATTTGATTTTTGACTGAGGTAACACCAGCTTGGAGGTGCTTATGTAAATGTGAATTATATATCTCCTTATACCTTTTTAACATAATCAAACCATTGTGTCCTAATTCTGTGTACACCTCCTGGATCAGAAAATGCAAGAAGAACCTGAATTCCAACCTTTTTTTGCACTTTGGCTCATTTGGACAAAACTGAAATTGGTGATACCCACTGACAATTTCCATTTAATTGGGGCTAGTGATTCCAATTCTTAGAGATGTGGATCTTTACTTAAACTAGAGACAAAGCTCTCCTCTACATAAAATAGTTAATAACTACTGTCCTTATCTCCAGCAGATACTATATCAAAATGCTATCCTATTCACCTTCCCCCCGAGTCTTCTAGCTCTGTTGCACATATACCTCAAATTACCACTTCACTGTCACAGAGTCAACAAGATGCAGTCACAAAGAAACAAATGAATTGCTCAACTGCAACACAACCATCCTTAAGACTAAATATTATGATAAAAACCCTCAAACCAGTGTCCACATGATCAGTCATACCGACTATACACTCAGAAAACTGGATAGAGAGCTTCAATGTCCTTCCCCTCTAAAAATAAGGTAGTAGATTTTGCCAGGACTATTAAGTATACTAGGAGCATTGAAACTGTGCATGGTGGAATCAATGATACTATAAGTGCTTATGTTTCTATCATGCACAGAGAATATCATGGAGGACCTTGAAGATGCCCTTACGCAAGCTAGGAAACTTTGCACTTAGTGAACCACTTGCTTCAATGAATGTGGCACCTAAGTGCATGAAAAGGATTATTAGCTTCAGCAATTGTCTTCTTTCATGGTTTTGATCTGGAGAACTTATGTATGTCACTCCTTGAGAGGAAATGGGTTACACCAAGACATGCTGTGCATTGGATGGGCTAGTTCTTTCCTCGTAAGGAGTTAGGGTACTAAGTGCATTCCTTTCATCCATTCTAGTTTCTTTTTAAGTCATGTAAAATTATTGGACAGTCCATCTTAGACTACACAGATAACAATGAGGTGAATATGGGACTTATTAATGGCTGCAGTTTGAAAAAGAGCTATATAGAGGATTATCTTCCCTTTGCATAAGATGGGTTAACCCCATCATAGATATGGCTTTAAAGACCTGTACTACATTCATAAATACCTGGTTGCAACTTCCAGTCAGTCTAATCCAGTGTATAAAAAGATGACATATCAATTTGCATAAGTCAATCTTTCCAAAATATTGTTATAGAAACAAATAATGGGTATGAAATACTCCACACCAAGACCACAGCAAACAAGTCAAATTACACTTTTCTAACATGTTATCATACACATTCATGTCACCTCATTAAATTACACCAAATTACACTTTTCTAACATGTTATCATACACATTCATGTAACATCAAGAATAAATGTGCCTCCTTGATAAATATATAACACTTCCCATAACAGAAAATACTTTGCTACACAGTGACCTAAAATTATCCCTCCATTGACTATGAAAAGTAGGCTTCAGCCAATTATCAGGCGCAAAAAACTTCTATACCTTATAAAATGTAATAACAAAGAATAGATGGAAAAATGCAGACAAGGGTATAACTATACTGGATTTCATCTTGCTAAACATTTCTATAAGCTATGCTAAGCTAAATATCACCACATCCTGTTTAACTTAGATATCATCCTAATAAATGCCTGATCCTTGTCAGGATACATTGACCAAGGCCCCTTTTGCCTGAGATGGTGGTAGCTTTTGGTAGTTCTAAAAAATCTCATGGCACTTGTTGAAAACAGTAGGATAATTAAAAGTAAAAGGTGAAATTCCCAAGTACCTGGCTAAATTTTCCCTTTTTAATATGAATACCACCTGAGTCTCCCTTGAAAGGAAGCCATTGGCCTTGCGGGACTTATCCAGTCATCAAAGTGTAAATCAATCAATCAATCAATCAATTAAATAAACATCACAGTAAGCTGTGCTAAGGTAACTATCACCCACCCACTTTATATTGGATCTTGATAAACATCCCTGTAAGCTGTGCAAAGCTATCACCCCACTCTCTTTTTGTCCTGACCATAGTACTCTGACAATCTTCATATACACTTAACCAAATCTAACATAAAATGACACCCTCTTTAAGGATGTTTCTAACGGTTACTATGGTGCCCTGCACAATCAGTTTAACTAAAACCATGTAGCACACCCCTATCCCAACCTAACAGAGAATTGTTCATTGCCCTCTGTATTTAAAAAATAAAATAATAACTTCATCCATGTGATGCACTAATACAGTGAAAAATTCTGTAATAAACCTAATTATGGAGTTATAAAATCAGCAAATTATTAAACCAAAAGATAAAAGTGTACAGGGCCATCTGACTTTACCCCACCAAGCACAATGCAACTAATTTCATCTCCATTTAAAAATAACTCACTAAAACAAAAAAATAAGAACTTCACTCATGATGAAAACCTGCTCTCAGTATGGGTGACTATGATGGGAAATTCCACAACCACAGACTGTTGTACCCTAGCATAAAATGTTATTACTATAACAGAATCAATATATATGGCTAGCACTCCTGTATGCAGTTGTATAACAAATTTCAAGCCACAAAGGGGGACCCCATAGACTCTTGGGACATATTTATAGGGATAAAGATGAAGGTAGGCCCTCAATAATGTCTCAGTAAAGTCAGAAATGTAGTTCTGTGATCCATATGAGGTACTACACAACCAAATTTGTGCAATCACAAATAGCCTAGTATATTCTCTGATACACATTTTAAGATAGCATTACAGAAAATCTGTTCTGAATAAAGTAGCTGAAATAATTTCACACAGAAACAGCAGTTAGAAGTTCACAGGAAACTCTCTCTACACAGATAAGTTACCCCAGGTCTGCCCATCTGTCACTCTGTCTGTGTAACACACTGTGGGAGCAGTTGACAACTCAGCACCTGGCTTGATAAGAACGTCCATTACATATTAACATATGTTTGATGCCATGACCACATGGTTAATTAGCAATCTTTGGTTCAAGATGCTCTGATACCAAATACACTTATGAGCATCCTTATGTTTGAACAAGGTACTTGTTATAGCCAATCCAAGAGCAGTGCATGAGTTCAAAAACAGTTAAACTCTCAGGTTCTTATTAGGCAAGTCATTTATCCAATCATGCCTCTTCAGAGATCTACATTGATCTGCATATTGGCACTGAAGACTGCCAGAATAACTACGAAATTACTAGAAGGTACCACAACCACAGTCTGTAAGAATAACTGTTAGATGAATCAGCATGTGCAATTAAGCAATAACCAATGACATTGGTGTGGTATATGAAGATTTACCCATGGTTGTGGTTTAATCATGAGGGTGAAGCCCAAGTGACTAAATAAAGCCAACTGTGTGTAAATCTTAATATACCACACCATGGAGTTGGTTATTGCTATTATACAATGACATTATTTAAGAAAAAAAAATACTTATTTTTTTAAATACTGTCTTTGTAAAATGGCACCATACTGATCTTCCATGGCTTGTAATATCATGGTGCCTTTATTTGATGTACTGCGCAAGCATATGAGACATGCATTCCCATGCATACCCAGTAAATCAGAAAGGAAGCAATGGAGAAAAGAAGGTCTCTGTTGTTCCGTTTTTGTTTTCTTTTTTTTTTTTTTTTTTATAAAAAAAAAAGGTTTCAGACAGTTTAGGGGTAGGAGAGAGACAGAATGGAGGAAATACAAAGAAAATCAGGTATGTGTCTTTAGTTTTAAATAACATACCTGATTTTCCTAATATTTTCTCCATGCTGTCTCTCTCTTATGTCCAGAGTCCGGAATACAGATATATATATATATTTTTTTTATATTTATTTAAAAAAATAAATAAAACTTACAGAATATACCAACTGTCCTTTTTGCGTTGGTATATTTTTGGATTTACAATGGGCACGCTTGTTGGGCTGGCCAACCAGTGTGCTCATTTTAGAATATGAATGGCCAGTCATTGTATAATAGAAAAGTTATCCTTTCTGCAGCTTGTAGTCTTATTGTGTTGACCTATTTATATACTCCTATAATCTCTAATTGCATGGCATGCAATTGAGAGATTGTTAGTATGGCACATCTGCCTTGTGCCTTTTTAAAATACTGACTACAGAGCTGGAGGGTCCATACTCATATAAGAAGGTTGGGGTGAGAAAAAAAAACTGGTGTGTGTGTGCGTGCGTGTATGCGTACATGCCTGCGTGTGTGTGTGTGTGTGTGTGTGCGTGTGCGTGTGTGTGTGCGTGCGTGTGTGCGTGTGTGTGTGTGTGTGTGTGTGTGTGTGTGTGTGTGTGTGTGTGTGTGTGTGTGTGTGTGTGTGTGTGTGTGTGTGTGTGAGTGTGTGTGTGTGTGTAGAGACAGGACCAAATGAAACTAGGTTGTAGTCTTCATAATCCTACACAAGTGTTGCTTACTTCTTCAACATTTATGTGACACTGTATGTCCCAAAAGCCATTGCTTCTAATGCATCTTAAACCACCCATTCTCCATGCACCTTAACAGACATCCCACCCACCATCCACCCTTCACCTTGTGGCTGCTATTTACAGAAGGCCTTTCCATGCAATTTATTTAGGCTGATCAAGGCACAGTTTAATACAAGTGAGTTTCTGATATAAAAAAAGAAATAAAATGCCAAGTTAGCTAATGTGGACATTGCTGGGCCTTGTTATGTGATGGTCAGTACACTACATGTAGTTCAGAACCCAAAATGACAATCTCATTGAGTTTTCTGCCTTTCTACAAACATAGGCTTAGTGCTACAGCTGTGTATTCTAATTACCATCAGAACCTGACAACTGGGGACAATGGAACCACATGATCTTTTGAGTAGCTTTTAACAGAAACCTTAAAAAGCAGAACACACCTTTGTCTCTTACCAATTGAACATAACATTACAGTGAAATAATTTGTTGATTTTGTCATAGTTGCAATGGTAAATGACCAGAGGCTATTGGCATATGTATTTTAACTACCAGGTTTATAGTTGTTTACCAGATTAAATACCCACAAGGGCCTTTTTAAGCCCAGCCATGCATCCCAAATCTCTGTCAAATTCTGGTACCCTTGAAAAGTGTAAGCAGGGGCTTGGTAGATGAAACATTTACATACAGGGGCCTGGGAGATGAACAATTTACAGGTTGCTTGTGCTCATTAGAGAAATAGGTGCCAAGCCAGGGATGAATATCCTGTTCCCCATCCAAATGTCCAAGTTACATTTGAATTGGGTTAGGAAGGAACTCTGTTTCACATGGCTGGGGAGCCTGTTCCACAGACTGGGTAGTCTCTGGAATACATACCTGTTTCTCCAGCAGGTCCTTTTTATATCACAGGCAAAGTTTACACCTTTAGAATGGGTAATTCTAGTGCTGTTTGTTTTATGGATATGCAGGAGGTCCATCAGAGTGGAGTCTGACAATGACCTGTATTCCAGGCATAAATGTCCCCTTAAAAGCCTGTAGGAGACAAAATACAGGGATAGGGCCTTGAGATAGTTTGCAGATTACATTTTACTTAAGCTCTGTATTCTTTTACTGAGGAACCTCTTTGGGTGTTTTGATTGTTGGATATGCCTAGTTAGGTACATACTAAAGGAGGAACTATACTCAATGACAGGTCTGAAAAATGCCAAATACAGTGAAACAATGACTTCCTTGAACCTAGATGCCATACCTTTGTTTATAAGTTGGTTATATAGAATGATTTCCTCACTACTGTAGACACATGGTAGTCAAAGGCTAGATTACTCTCTATGTGTGTCCCTCACTCCATGACTACTGGGTCAAGTCTAAGGGATGTGTTGTCAATACGATAGTTACCAGGGGTGGATGACTTTCTGAAGGATACTATTATGCATTTCTTGGCATTTAGTTGTAGTCTATGGCTCTGACACTAGTTGTTTGTCTGTGTCAGCCCTTCTTGGAGAAAATGTGTTTCAGTATGGGATTCAATGACAGCTCCTAATTTGCAATCATCTGCAAATTTAGTCAGCCAGAAACCATTGGCTTTGGTTGTGACTTCAGAGAAGTAAATGCCAAAAACGACCAGTCTAAGGATTGATCCCTGAGGGACTCCACATGTGAATGGCCTCTTTGTAGAGGTGGACTCCCCAATTCTAACTTCCTGGGTCCTGTCTATGAGCCAGCTGACTATCCGCCAGGTGACATACAGGTTTGTACCTGACTTCTTGAGACTAACAATGCCTGAGTGGGGTATTGTGTCAAATGGCTTGGCCAGGTCAAGGTAGGCAGTGTAAACCATTTTGCCATCATCTATTGCTTTGGTGGCCTTCCCAAAGAAGTCTACCAGGTTGAGTAGGCATGACCTACCCTTGATGAAACCAAACTGGGATGGGTCCAGTGCCTGGAGGTTTACTGTATCATTATTGATAATTTCCATGATAATTCTTTCCATGGCTTTACATATAAGACTAGTGAGACTTATAAGTCTGTATTTTCCAGGGTCTATAGATGGCCACCTTTGTGCAAAGGAATGACTGTTGCTGTTCTCCATTCATGAGGCACAAAGTCTGTTTGGAGACTACAGTTAAACAGTAATTCCAGACAGCCTGAGATGTCATGTTTCATGCTGTTTAGAAGGCATCCTGGGATTTTGTCTGGGCCCATTGATGCAGTGTTCTCAGCCTTCGAGAGAGAGAATTAAGGACCTGTTCTGTAGTGATAGGATAAGGAGTTATATTTGATGGTATTTCCTGAGGGAAGTTTGAGGGGAGAAAGGGGTAAAGTTGGAGCCGAATTTGCTGGCCAGTAGGTTTACTGTATCTTCTGGCTCAGTATAAGCAGCTCCATTTACAATGAGCTCTGCACACAATTGTGTACTGCCTTTGAGGTTGTGGACATAGCCAAAGAATGCATTGTGGTTGTACTTGGCCATGGAGGCCAATTTTACCTCAAATTTGGTTTGGCTAGTCTAAATTTGTCCCCTAAGTTGTTTGCTTAGTTTGCTGAGAGTGCTTTTATCATGCAGGGTGCTGCACCTCCTAATTTTGTCATGATTTTCTTCCTTCTGTTATACAGTCGATTGATTTTGTGATGACAGTAGGAACTGTTTTTTGAGTTAGTTCTGTACTTCTTCCTGATTGATACAGCTGCATCTATGCAGATATTAACGTGCTTGTATAGGATTTTTGTGAACAGCTTTGTATAGGCAGTAGTGTTTTCATGGTTTATGGGGTCTTGAAATTCTGCCAGGTTATTACTTAATAGCAGGAAGTTAGCCTGAGAGTAGCTCCTGAATATTTCATTTTTTGGTCTGTCCTTACCAGAGAAGACATTACACTAGGTTGTGCGAAGCACTCTCCTATATTAGTGAGGAGCAGATCCAGTATGTTTGCACCCCTTGTTGGTGTATTAACAATCTGGTCCAGGGAGTTTGCATTTACAATATCCAGGAATCTCTGTGCCTGTACTTTTGGTGTCATATAGGATTCCTAGTTAATAGTGGGGTAATTAAAGTTGTTCATGAATATGCTATTGGGCTGGATGGTGAGCGCTTCCAATATGTTTATATATATGGTATGGTTGTACTTGGTCATAGAGGGGGAGCTTTAGGTTGCAAGGAAGTGGTATTGAATTTTGTCAATGGAGATTTGAACATGGAGTAACTCAAGAGCATTGTCCTGTTTGACCAGCCTTGAGGTATATTTACTTTTCATGCAGTTCAAGACACCTCCACCTTTAGAGCCTGTCTGTGTAGTAGCTAGTCCAAATGTGTGGAAGGCATTTTAACCTTGCACTGTCAGTGTGCTGTACATGGCTTTAATCTATGGCTCAGTGACTGCACAGACATCAGCATTCTCTAGGGTGAAGAGAGCTTCTAGACAGTGGAGTTTTTTGTTTAGATTGAGAAGTAATACCTTTAGATTATCTTGGTTTTGGTTTGCTATGTTTCAAGTACTTTCAGTTTGACATTGCCTAAAAAGGCACTATAGGGGAAGACAATGTTTTAACTAATATTCAAAAGCCTGGAGGGGAGATGTGCAGGCCATCCCTGGCAAAGCAATGTGGTCTGTTGACCATCTCCTTCCATGGTGACAAATAATGCACCCCCTTAGAATGACACCAGAGATTAAGACAATTATTAAAGTCTGACATTGTTTGTTTGTATTATGGTATCATCCTTGGAGATGGTAACATGCTGCTCGATGCTAGGCTCATACCAGCCTGGGACACATATTCCATGAGCTCCATGACGTTTTTCTTCATATAGTCTAGGGACATATGTCTCAGGTTATTTACATCCACATGAACTATGAATGAGTCATACTGGTACTTGTGGTCCAATGCCCTGCTTATGTGCATAATGTGGTGGATCCTATCCCCTGATAAGCAACTGACCGTGACTTTATCCTTACTCAGCCTGGTAAGAAGGACATCAGTGTGTCTCATGACGAAGTCTCCAATGACCAGAATGTTGGATTGTGTGGTGGCTTGTCATATGGGCTTAGACTTAGAGGTTCCATCAGATGTGGCTATATGTGTTGATGTAAATGTTGTTCTGAAACAGTGCATTCGGGGCTGCTAAGTGTACTTGTTATATGTACTTCCTCTAGGAGGTCTTTGGGGTTTAGGAAGGTTACCTTTAAGTGCCTCAGCAAATGTGGGTCTGTATGTCTGCTTTGAATTGTGCATGATGGGTGCAGTGTGTATACTGCTGACAACCTTATTGACATTAGGAGTACTTATAATGTGAGAACTTTCCCCCTAGTGACATTGTGCAAATACATCTCTCACAAACCGTATTAGTTTGTTTGAAAATTAACTGGTTGTCAGTAAACATGAGGCAATTTCTACATTGCCTCAGAATGTCCATATCCATCAAGCTGGTAAGGGAGATAGTGGGAAAGTTCATATCCATGGCAACAGACCCTTTTTATTGATTAGAGAGTTAGACTGTAAATATAAAGCAATGTCAGGAGTATCCGGTTGGCAGTGCTAGGGCCAGTGCAAACTAGTTGACCTGTGTGCAACTGTGTATTGGTGAAATTTCAATTGTGCTTTTACAGGAGAAATGTCACTCAAGGTGCCTGTGTCTATACAAGGCACTGTCAAACACTTGTGGGGAAACTAATAAGTAGACCCTGAAATTTTAAAGATGAAGTATTTAGGCAGATATTCTGAAGTTACAAACAAATCAACCAGTACTTACTGAAAACAAAGAATTAGCTTGACAGAAATGATTTAAAGAGGGGAGTCATGTGAATAGCTCCTGCCTAGCTACTACTTGTGCTGTTCTCACCACGACTTCACTCTGCTGAGATATAATGGTCATTTGCTTCTTCTCTTACCAGAAGCAAAACATTAGCACCAATCCCAAGATGAGAAGCAGGCCACAGCCTGTTTGGTGACCCGCAGTCTAGTCCCAGATGATGCAAAGGTCTGTAGACTTGTAACTTTTTCTTGGTAAATGCCTTGAATAGCAACCGGACCAATCAAGAATGTCAAGCAGAGACGCACTGCCCAAACAGAAACTGTCAGGAATCAATGTACTCTGCTCATTCACTCACTAGGAGAAGAATATAAGCAGAAATTCCAAGCTGGCACCTATGAAGCAGTTATTAGGTTTCCCGGTCGGTGATCAGCAGTCTCCAGGAAATAATGTCCCTGTGCTCCTTGTGTCTCACCAGGAGAAAACAGAAGCACTAATCCCAAGATGACTACTGAGAGGCAGAATGTTGGCTTTCCAGTAATTGGTTGTCTTGCAATAGATGTTGCAGATTTTAAAGGTAAGATGGAAAAATGGGTTAATATTTTATTTCAGTGTATCTCTTTGTATCTTTCAATGCTCCATCCCAGTTTTTCAAATCAATTTGTTTTATTACAGAACACTGGACAGGAGTTTGCATGTCATAACTTCTAGTTTTATTTTTTGTTTTGAAGCATATTGTTCCAAATAAAATAGTTCACCTTTGTAAAAGAAATGAAATTGGGGAAATTTTGATCAAGATCAAACTTTTATTTATTCAAAGGGTGAATAGCAGAAAAGAGACTTTTGCATATGGACTTTGCTGCAGTTGTAAGCATGAATAATTGTGTGTTTATTTTATCAGTAGAATAAGGCATTTGTCTTATTCTGCTTTTATATGTACATGTCAATCTATACCATATGCACTTACTGAAATTGTCCAGAATCATTGTGGTATATATACATATACATACATATATATATATATATATATATATATATATATATATATATATATACATATACATACATAGGGCAAACAAAACAGAAGCTGAAGGTAAGAATGACAGAACACAAGGAAAACCGTAGAGTGAACCAAACAGTTAAAGTGTCCACAATCCAATGCTATCAGTGTAGAATCAATGCCAAAGCAGAAAGTCCCGACTTGTATAACAAATTTATTGAAGCGCTTTTCGAATGCCTTCCTAGGCAACCTTCTTCAGAAAATAATGAATTAATTTTACATTTGCTTTAAATAACATGACATCACTTATTGCGTGAAACAATTGCAAGTAATTAAGTTGATTGCGTTAAAAAAGTTTGCAATAAAGAATTATAAAGAATTTTAAAGGCAAAGAAACCCTTTTAACTTATTACCCATGTGAATATAGTTAAAAACATGTGTATTTTCTAACAAACTACAATACATTTAAAAATCAAAAATAAATACACATTGATGTATTTTATTTTTTTTTTTATTTTACAGTAAAAATAATAAAAATTGAAATGGAATTTGAAGTATATAATGACTACAAATATGTTTAAAGTACTGCCAACCTAAAAACAAGTAATCAGAGTCATCCTAAAAACCACGTCAACTCGAAAAATCAAATATAGTTCTCAATACTTGTAAAATATAATCACAAAATCTGTTGACACAGAAGACCTTAATACGTGCATACTAAATATTTTTAACCAAAAAAAAATATATATCAAATGTTAACTTGATAAGTGAAAATAAACCAATGATATATATAATAAATATAATAAAATAAATAAATCTTTTTTGACATATGTTGAATTAGTGCCATGCTCAGCTCTTCAAGCTCAACATACGTAGAATACATGAGATGGAACAAGATTCATTCAACCCAGGACTGTGATATGCTTCCAACTTAATCTGCCAGTGTAATTCTCTCTCTAATAATCTAAGGTGAGTTGGTCCACCTCTAACATCATGTGTAACCTGCTCAATGCCTATAAATTTGAAACTGTGCGTAGGGAATTCTTGAATGTGTTTTGCTAAGGCATTAGCCTCTTTACCTTTTCTAATCGCATAAGTATGTTCATAAATGCGCTCCCTGAGCTTACGCTCGGTTTTGCCTACATAAAATCCTAAACAGTTTTGGCATTGGGCCAGGTACACCAACATAGTGGAATTACAATTCAGTCTGGATTTCAACTTAAATTCTTGATTTTGAACATGAAATCGGTTAGACTCAAGGATGAACCAACAATAATTACAATTTTGGCACCTAAACATGCCAGGTGATCTAACAAGGGACGATTTCTGTTCAAAGAACGATTTAAGGTTCTTAGCTCTCCTATACGTGATTTTGGGAACAGAGCCTAACTTTGAGAAAACTGAGGGGTCAGCACGAAAAAGGTGCCAATTTTTGTTAATAATGTGACACAACATTGAACTATCAACTGAGAAGGTGGTAATAAATCTAGGCAATACTACAGAGATTGGTTCAGGATTGCTCTCTGTATGCTGTGCAACTATACCCACATTAATAGGAACAACAGATGGCTTAAATGGTAACAGGGGTTCATAGATATTAACTGACCTCTTATGTGTTACCTCACTGATGAGGTCATCAAGTAGGTTCAATGGATAAGAGCAACTTAGGAACATCGATTTCATCAAAGAACATTCCAGAATGAAATCATCATCTTTACTAACCATTCTTGCAGCTCTCACCAGTTGCCCTTTTACTACTGCCCACTTTTGTGAAAAGGGGTGACAACTGGAGAAGTGCAAGAAGGTATTGGAGTAGGTCGACTTCCTATGTATACAAGCAGAAAAACAATCTGATTCCAGGTCTTTCGTCAATGCAATATCTAAATAGGAAATCCTTGTGGTGCTGAATTGAAACGTGAAATACAAAAAATTGGTTGTATTATTCAAAAAACTCACGTATTCTTCTGCTTCCACCTCTTCTCCTTTAAATAAAATGAAAATGTCATCCAGGAAACGAGTGTAAAATCCTACCCGTTCAATGTAGGACTGATGATTTAGTACAAATCGATGTTCCCAGTCTGCCATCACCAAGTTGGCAACACTTGCCCCACATGGTGACCCCATAGCTACACCAATATTCTGCATATAGAAATTGTCCCCAAACATAAAAAAGTTGTTAGTTAGGACCAAATCCAGTAGTTCACCTACAAGAGCGATGTCATATTTACTAGCTTCATGTGCTCTCATTCTAGCAAACACCCAATCGATTGCCACATCATGTGGGATACTCGTATATAGATCTCTAACATCGATAGTCAACAAATTAAAGTGACTTTGGTATTCGATGTTGTTCAATTTAGTAAGAAATGACCAGGAGTCTTTGCAAATCTGAGACTCTAATTTGACAAATTTCTGTAAGATGTTATGGATGACTTTAGCACACGCATATGCTGGGGAGCCACGACTATCGATAAGAGGATGCATAGGAGGATTGATAAAGTCCTTATGTAACTTTGGTATTCGAAAGAGATAAGGAAACCTAGGAAATGACGTATATAAGTAGTCATAAAGTTCCTGGTTGATCCTACTTTCCAGAAACATTTCTTCAATATTATCCTTGATAACTTTATAAGAGTGGTTCACTTCGTTTCTAGAACTTAAAGTGTAGGCTGGTGGTTTTAACATAGATGTCATACGTTCGAAATAATCGACCTGGTTAAAAATCATCACCCCTCCTCCCTTATCTGGTTTGCACACTCGAACATTCTGCGTCCGAAAAGTAGAGAGGAGGTCCATCTCTTTGGTACGTCCTATTATTGGACCCCTACTTGGCAACTTCCTAGTACTCCTAATATCCACTTCACATATTTGCTCAAAAGTGGAAAGGAGAGAGTGAAGCGGGGGATTATAAATGCTAGGTACATGAAGCTGGTTAACACCCCCTATATATACATCACCCCCCATCATTAATTGAAAATTGAGTTTCCTAGTGAAAGATTTAACGTCTAATACAGTCTTAACTATGTCAAGGCGTTGCTTCGGAACATATGTTTGGCCTTTAGCCAACAAATCTGCCATTGCAGTGGAAACTGCCATATGAGAAAAGTTATAAACCTTGAAGTCACCAGATGAATTCACTATCACCTCTGGTCCTTCCGAAAATACTGAAGTACCATTATCTAAGTTGAGAGGCACATCAACCGAATGATCTAATGAACAAGTTGGTGTCATGTCAATGCTATCACTGTTAGAAGAGGAGCACTCAACTACCTGTTGTTCCTCCTTTGAATCGGTCGATTCGACCAATGGTTCCTCTGTTTCGGTTTGGCCCCTAAAAAATTACTATTGTTGTTGTCATTATTGGAAACTTCTTGTGTTGCCCCATTAAACCTCGCGTTTGCATTATTTCTATTCAGTAAACGTTCACTTCTACGTAGTTCAACTGGCTGGTACTCAATGCTTTCAAATTCCCCCTCTTCACCTATTTGGTCAGGATTATGTAACATTAAATCAGGCTGAGCCTTAGGTGTTGAATTCACTTTAGAGTTGGGAGGTCTAAAACTACCTTTCCAAACTTGACCTGAAGGAGGGCTCGGGTAAGCTACCCCATCCCTATAAGCCTTAGTGTCCCTGTCCAGTTTCTTGACCTTAATAGATTTAAGTTTGTTCAAATGAGCATCTATACCATTGAAAAGCTTAGCATAATCATATGAGAACTTTTCAAATAGGAGGTCAGTTTTAATGGTGTTGTCTAAAGACGATGCCTCCGTATTTAAATCATCAATTTGAACAAGATAATGTTTAATCATTAAATTTAAAAGGTCCGCCCCATGCTGGTCGAAGAGACACAAAAGTTCCTGAAGAAACATAGAGTTAACAATTAACCCAGTTGGGAACTGGTAGTGTCTCAAACCTTTAGGCACAATCCTCCGTGCCAAACATTCATTGAAGTAAGCTACTTCAAGTTGCAATTTCTTGATTTTTATTAAAATAGAGTCTAACTGTTTTAAATTATATACAATGTCAGGGTCTCTATTGCTTTGTTGGAGTGGATCACAAAAAGCATTAGAACCAAATGAAGGGTTATGTGAAACCCAATTGTTAAAATCAGGGAAATTCTGGAAAGTATTACTCACAGGAACTGGTGGATTGTTGACTCCGACGATTACCCCTGTAGGTTGAGTCCCAGCACAATTTTGACCCTGCAGGTTAAAATTATTTCCAGTAGTGTCAGTAACATTAATCGAGAGCGGTGGTGGTTGCTGCCCTCTTGGTTGCGTTATACTTGATGAAAGATGTCGAGAAAAGTTATGGTTCACTACTTCACTTTGGTGTTGGTGCACTTCAGCCGTAAAACCTGCCGCCGGAATTCTCCTCTGCGAGTCAATAGATGGAAGTAATGGACCCTTTGATAAACTAGAAACATTTTCCGTTGCCGAAATACTCCTCTGTTCAACAATAGAAACAAATGGTGGACGCACTGTAGTACAGCCACTGTTCTCAAGCGCACCTTCATTGCTTACTGAAGCATCAGCTGTACGGAAGTTGGAAACATTCAAAGGGACACCTCGATTAGAAATGGTGTCTGCAGCGGCTTGTTGGTGGCGGAAACCTCCTGTAGTGTTAATCCCCAAAGCAGCTGGTAACAAAACTGTTAATGGAGGTAATGTTGTTGAAACATCATTTAACACAAACTCTGTCGAGTCTCGGTTACCTGCCAAATTCGACGTTAGAGTAGGTAACGAAGATTTAATTAAGTTTTGTGCGCTGACTTGCTGTTTCTCAAGTAGGTCAATTCTATTTAACATAACATCAATTTTTGAAAATAATAGTTCCAGCGATTTATCGCTGATGTTATGAGTTGAACCATTAATAAGAACAGGACTGTTATTGCTTGGCGGATCCGGTTTCAATATCTCCGGAGTTACATTCGGGAAATCACTCACCGGTTCGCCCGTACCTTCAGACGCCATAACCAGGAAAAAGATAAAATACTAGTAAACCACAAAAGGAAAACCGTAGAGTGAACCAAACAGTTAAAGTGTCCACAATCCAATGCTATCAGTGTAAAATCAATGCCAAAGCAGAAAGTCCTGACTTTCTGCTTTGGCATTGATTCTACACTGATAGCATTGGATTGTGGACACTTTAACTGTTTGGTTCACTCTACGGTTTTCCTTTTGTGGTTTACTAGTATTTTATCTTTTTCCTGGTTATGAAGAATGACAGAACACTTGCATGATATTTGGTGAATGGTACCTACTGGAGTAGTAGACTTGCAGTTTAATGAAAAATATACAGGCAGCGACAAATATTCAATAGTTACTGCCTTAGTCAGCCCTTCATTGACTAGAGGAAGAGGAAATGTAGTGTTTTAATTGTTAAAATGTGAAGCACAATTTCTAATGAAATATGAAATTATAACATCTAAAGTATTAAATATGTATTTCAATTGAATGGCATTGTAATTTATAAAACCAAGTGATTGCCCTTTAAATAGTTGAAATTATTTTGTCTGAATAATTATTAATTAATAATGTCAATATTTTTTTTGTCTTTTTAAATCTGTAATTGCTATTCTCCAAGATTATAAAAAGCCAAGGAACCCAATCTTATCAAAGCTTCCAATATACTCTTTTTCTGACTGTCGGTGTTTTCTTTAGTTATTCTTTAATAAAAGTATTTTTTTTTTCTATTAGCAGACTCCAAAGTTCCAAGAGCACAAACTGGAGTAATCTCACCTACAATTAAATCTGTGTTGCTTAACTATATGTTCCTTTCATTCTGTGTTTCCTCCACTTCAGTACGTTTTCATCCCAGGTTGCAGGTTCACTCTTCACTCATGAGTTATTATGTAGAGTACTTTTTTGTCAGATAGCCTGTATTTTGTTATAACATGTTATATTCACTGTAAGGGATTTAAAGTAAGAAAAGCTGGTCATGGAAAAGTGAGAACATCATTAACCTGGGTACAGAGGCAATTTCTTCCAAAGGAATATCTGTTTTATTGTTGTTATTAACAACATATATTTTATGCATTTATAGTTTAGATGTACACTTTCAAAGAAAATCAAATCTGATGCATCACTAATGATTAGACACAACTCTTTAATAAATAAGGTATATAGGAATGAGAACAGTGAGTGTAATGTTTTGTAGTTAAGTTTCCTAAACTCATAATTGAGATTCTGTAAAACAGCAAGTACAAAAATCCACGTTCTGCTTTGGTATTGATATTATGGGAGACTTACAAAGTGGAATAAAAGAGGAATTAATAGTTGTGCTAATTCCTTTCAATAATTTGTCAGCGCAAGTATCTGCATCCTCTTTATCCAAGTGTATATCATACCAGTCTGCATTTACCTACTGTATCTATAAACATTTACCCTTCTTTGCTTCGGATGTCATAAACCTGCATTTTATTTTTGCTTTGTTAATATAGATGGCCATATTCCAAAATAATATGAACTTGGGGCAAGACACTGAAATAAGTTTGTCAGCACATGTTGAAACTGATACTCCAAAATTAAAAATCAAAACTGATAGCACTGGAGGTATGCAGATCACAAAAACTACAATGCTATGTTCGCCAGGATGATCAAAGAGCATAAGAGGTATGCTTCTGTAAAATTTGTGCAGACAGAAGCAAAGGCAGAGGAGGAAAATAGAAAACATACACATACCAATAGCAGAATGCTTTTGTTTCCATCAAAGTAATGATTGATGGATGAGGAACTATTACCCGCTGCTGAGGAAGATGAAGTATGACAACAATGACCTCATTAGCATATCCGACTACACCTACACAAGCTCTCTGACTGGGAGGTGATTTGTAGATAGCAAATGAGCAAGGGAGATGGTACAGTCTCTCTGCCAGATGTCTGCATTACTCATGATGCCACTCAGATGTTATGGAAACTCCATCTTCATTGAAACAAAGTATCTAGAACAATCCAGCAGTATGTGAATGACATCCAGGAATACCTCAGAATGCTGACTTATGCATTCTAGACACATGGTTTACTGGCTTGGGAAACAAGGCTAGGAACTGTGTAAAATTCCTGTCAATACCAGATGAGGAACATTTGGTCATGAAATGATTCTGTTTCTATGATTTGATATCTTCCTAGTGTATTGGTACAACTGGCAAGATCCACATCATTATAAAGGCACCTTTATTTCTTTATTTCCCCATGAAAGGAAACTGCAGAAAGATACAGCAAGCACATGACTTGCATTGTCAGAGCTATCAGTTCATGTATTATGCAGAGAGAATTTTAATCCAGCTATTGGTACAGCGGCCGAGCAGTACGCCAAATGGACTCATAGTGTGTATGTGCTTATTCATGAAAATAGAAGAACTGCATTTGATTTGCATGCTGGTGGAAGGTGACAGTAAACCTGGCTATACTTACTTTAATCATGTGCCCTCCTGATTGCCTTTGCAAATTCCCTCTCCACCATTCATCCTTGCAATCTACTTCATGGCTCCACAGTCCGCACATTGAAGAAGTGCTTTTTCTGCCAATTCAAACAGTTGACTCATACAAACTGAGATCTTGAGATCCCATGTTCTTCTTAGACCATTTTAGCTCATTTTCTTTGAAGTCAATGAAAAACAAGACGGCAGTGATATGTCTATAACTAATATTCTTCAGTCTTCAGTACACACACACACACACACACACACACACACACACACACACACACACACACACACACACACACACACACACACACACACACATGCATGCATCTGAGGATAGTGTTCTACAATTTCCCACTTCTTTTAAAAATGCTTTTAAATACTTCCAGTAAAACAGGCTATGGCAGCATGTTCAACATTGTAGCTGATAACATACTGCTGAAAATGCTGCAGCAAGTTCTAGTGCAACTCATTTCAGATGAGAAAATGAATCACTACATGCAAGTAGTATAAGAAAAACATGTTTTATCTTAAAAAGTATAAGCTATCCACTCTAAATACTAAGAGCTAAAGGGTTTTCAGCAATTCCTGAAACACAAACCTTGGATTTAGAGCATATACACTCATACCTCTCAACTATTATGATTATGGCATAATTCTGCCCTCAGATTTAGCTTTGCTCATCCTAGATTTGTGATGTTCCTTATAAAGTCAGACCTGTTTATTGGAGCATAAATTAATAAATATGTAAACTAAGCCTACACAAAGATTCACTACCACTGACAATATAGGATTGAGTATATAAAGTCTTTTCTTGAAACAAAGAAAGTGCTCCTTTTTCTGTGCCTTTACTATGATTTAGGGGTCTACTTTAAAATATCAACTGCACAAATAGCTGACACTCAAAACATCTATCGGAAAATTTCAAATGTCTGGAACAATGAATTTTGGAGTAGCTGATTGTTCAAGGTCACAGTACAGTGAGGCATTGCTCTTTCCCCTCTGTTGTGTGATCTCAGATTTGGTGTATATAATTAGTAAGAGTGTTGAGGATACAAGCATGGTTAACACCCCCACCCCCCGGAAATATATATATATATATATATATATATATATATATATATATATATATATATGTTGTTGCGTCTTTTTGGCTTTTCCCGGTTAGGGGTCGCCACAGCAGAACTCCGGTCCACTAATGATTGGCAGTAGATTTTTACGTACCGAGTTACCGGCCCTGATGCACAACCTTCAACAAAGGTATGCCCATTCACGCATGTCTCGACACAGAAGACGCTCTAGCTGAGAATCAAACAGGACAATGTCTTACTGTGAGGCGACAATGCTACCACAGCACCACCACTGTATATATATATATATATATATATATATATATATATATATATATATATATATATATGTTTTTTTTAAATGTTTTTCAAAGTTTCAGACATTCAGTGTTGTCTGATCCATGTTTTGAGTGTTGACTATTTGTGCAGTCAATATTATGATATAGAGCCAATTTTTAAAGGCCAGTGCTATGATTTTTAAATGCTGAGTGGTTAAGAAGTATGCACGCGCAGTGTCTTAATACTACCCTTGTATTCAGCCTAGTGACATGTAAAACAGATATTTTAGGAAAGTTAGGTATACCTCAGTCTATCCATGCAAAGAAATTAAACTGTGGATAGTTAAGACAATGGACAAACAGCCTGCAGTTATGGAGTTCTGCCAGTTCCAAATTTTTGGAGCTATAATTGAAGATGGTTAAAAGGAGGGAATTAGTCAGATTCACAAAAAAGATTTAAGTTCACTTGCTTTCCTGAATGATGAGATCACGAGTCGTTTCTTTCTCAGAATAAAAGTAACAAAACTGTGGAATTTAGGAACTGCAGAAAATCAGATCATCCACTGTAATAGTTGAGGGTCAAAAGAATACAGAAAATAGGTTAATCCATAAAATAAAAAGAATTAATAAAAAAATGAAGAAAAAAAAGAAGAAGAGTCAGAAGTGTAAAAAGAATGTAGGAAGGAGTAATTTTAGTAGTACAGTATATTTGCTCTAGTTCCCTTTTTAGCTGAAAAATACAAGAAAGGAAAAGTTAAGTGCACTTACTAATGGTAATCTGAGGAAAAGTTATTTCATAGTAGTATTCCTTGAAATCCTTTCTCCCTTCTTGTAAATGGAAGCTTAAAACCCCCAGGCTTGATATGGAACATGTGATCTTGGACAGCATTTGCACTACCACCCCGATTCACCCCTTCCTGCTTTTTAAACCATGTGCTACTCTAGAAGAGGCATGTTTGCATTTTCTTTGATTTGGAAATTTGTATCCAATTAAAGGATAATGCTGACTTTATTTATATTTGCTTACCAGGGTAGTGCACTGATAAATATTGGCCAATTTCAGGCTCAGCCCTGGTAAAATACAAAACATTTCACAAACAAATAAATACAGAAAGGTAAGCAATAACAGAGCAGTTCAGACTAATTCTATCGAAACACTGTGTATATGCATTGTAGTGAACAAGCACAGTGCAATGTGCAATCAAGCAGAGTGCATTTTACGATAAATACATTTGTTTCTAAAGTGCATCAATCGCCGGTAAATCTTGCAAGAGGAGAAGAGACTGGGAAAGGAACCAGATTAGGTGATCTGCCCTGCGTTGAAGCAAGACAATTTTGCTTGGATGAAGAAGTGTTTCTTTTTGAGTTGCATGCTGAATTTCGAATGAGCATTGATTTCCTTAATGGTGATGAGGACAGCTTGTCAAAGAAAAGGTACCTGACAGGAGAAAGCATGTGCAGTACTGTGGAATTTCGTTCTAGGAGTAATGAGAGTCGGTGTGTCTTGTGAGACGTCTCAGGTTGTATGATGTGGTTTGTTCATTAGTCTAGCTGAAAGGAGAGTAAATGTGTTGGAGTTGGAGTAGTTTGTAGAGCTAAGATCCTAAAAGTAGGTAGTAGTGCAGTTTGTATATCGGACTAACAAAAATATTAAATTTTTATTAGAACACCCTATTTCTAAACCAGCCACCAATTTGAAGGGTACAACTAGGTGTGGTGCTTGTGAATATTGTAGGTATATTTTAACCTCCCCTGTAATCCATATTGAAAGAGCAGGGTTTGACATCTAGTTGGTAACAGGTTCCTGTATTACTAGGGGGGGGGGTGGTTTATGTTGCCATCTGTCAGGATTGTTCTGAGTTTTACATAGGTAAAACTGAGAGGATGTCAAAAAAGAGGATCTACGAGCACCTCTATGATGTAAGAAGGCAGGATGAAAACAATGACTATTCCAGCATATTAAAATTAGCCCCAACCATATAGTCCATTTTGGTATTTTAGAAGTGGTTGCTAAGGATATCAGGGGGGAGTGACTGGAAGAATAAGTTGGAAAGGGCTGAAATTAAGTGGCAAATGCGTTATAACTCCACTGTAGCACTAGGATTAAATGATTTTATTTTACTTAAGCCTTAATTAAAATATATGGCAAAAAAACTTTGAGGAAATGTATATATTATATATATATATATATATATATATATATATATATGTAAAAAATATGTTTGTTTTTTTAAAATGGTATTTGCATAATTAATTATATTATTCCTGTGATTGGTTCTTTTGTGTTTTAAAAAGGGTGTTTTTAAGCATTGTCACAGTTCTGTAGAAGTCTAGGAAGGACGAAAGCGCTTGGCTGTGGATTATATATGATGATTTTTGCTACATTATTTATGGGGTGATTTTTCAACTGTGTTTGTGATTAAATACTGTTTTTTTATAAACCCTTTGACTTGGATTATTGGTTTCCAGCCACTCAGGGTGTTGTTTTAGTTCCTGTGTTGAAGCAAGACAATTTTGCTTGGATGAAGAAGTGTTTTTTTTTTTGAGTTGCATGCTGAATTTGGAATGAGCATTGATTTCATTAATGGTGATGAGGACAGCTTGTCAAAGAAAAGGTACCTGACAGGTGAAAGCATGTGCAGTACTGTGGAATTTCGTTCTAGGAGTAATGAGAGTCGGTATGCCTTGTGAGAAGTCTCAGGTTGTATGATGTGGTTTGTTCATTAGTCTAGCTGAAAGGAGAGTAAATGTGTTGCAGTTGGAGTAGTTTGTAGAGCTAGGATCCCAAAAGTAGGTTAGATCTTTGTTTTATGGGTAGACATTTGGCTTTTTGTAAGGTGACACAGTGATGCTTACAGAGTGAAGAGTGTGTAATGAATTAGCAGGTGCTGTTAGAGATATTCTGGAGTGTGGTAATGTTTTTCTTGGAGGCATAAGCAAAAATTGGGGCCCATATTCAAGTTGAGAAAGCAAAACTCCTTTGCCAGTGGCTACTGTGTCTGGCTGGGATAGAAAAGGGGAGATCTTTTTAACCCAGAAGAAGAGGGAGTTTTATTTGGTTCTCAATTTGTATATGTGGAAATGGAAGTTTAGTCACTGATCAAGCAATAGTCCTAGGTATTTGAAGGTGGAGGTGATCTCTATGGAATAGATGTGCAGGTCAAAGATACTTAAAGAGGTTGGTGCTTGGTGAATTCTTTATGGTTTCTGAGACATCAGTGGATCTCGTTTAAATCTGACTGGAGCTGACAATGAATGTTGGTGTGAGAGTGACCTGATCGGTAAATGACCATGTCATCTGCACAGAGGATGAGTGGGAAACAGGGGAGGGCACAATAAACTTTGTTAATGAATATGGAGGGGGGAATAGATTCTTCTGGTACACCATTGCTAACTGGTGCAGATTCTGATTGGAAGGATTCTATTTTAATTTTGAATTTTCTGTCAGTAAGGATTTTTTATAATTATTTAATTATGTCCAGACTAATATCAATTTCAATTAGTTTATTTTGGAGAAGATAGCAATCAATAAGATCAAATGCCTTTGTCAGGTCTATAAATAGGGCACCTGTAAGGAGGCCACTATCAGAGTTTAGCAGGATGTCATCAGTAAGTGACCAAACTGGTGTTATAATACTTCATCCAGGGCAAATCTGTGTTGTTTGGAGAAGAGCAGGTAGTACTCCTGGATATAGAGGGGCTGTTGAGTATAGTACATCTTTTCAGGAAGTTTGCTCAGAATTGGGAGGACGGATGTTGTATGGAAGTGTGAGGTATGTTTTATATTGGTTTGCATTGGGAGGGGTTTAATTAGAGCAATTTTCCAAATCTGTGGCATGGTGTTTTGTGTTGAGACATAGATTATATATGTGCATGAGAGAAAAATGTAGATACTCTCTGCAGTGATATATGAACCAATAGTTTATTTTGTCAGACCCAGGAGGTTGTGTCAGCGGAAATGTTTTCATGTATAATAGAGATGTCTTTTGGATGTGTCGCTCATTTGTCTGTAATACATATAACAAGAAGTTTGGGGGTTTCGTTCAGATGCTTTAATATGCAGAAACACAACAGCAGGATCATTAAATATGAATGAACTAGTTAACAAACAGAGCTTACATACATACATGTTTACATCTCAACAGCTAACTACAAAATGGCAGACAGGCTCACACATGCTCAATATTTACACTCTAGTGCAAGCCCTTGGATAGCTTCTTAAAGGTATATACACACTCATTGATCTGCATTCTCCCTTGTAAAAATACTGCCCATCATGCAAAAGAATATCAGAGATAGGCATGCATTACTATGCACATTAGAAACAAAACACAATGTTCTTGTTCAACTTGCTTTATATCTGCTACAAGGTTTAGAGATTCGACCATATCTCGTAACATAACAGTTGGAACTAGATTTAGCAACAGGGACAGTCTGTGGTGCACAACTCATATCAGGGAACTTCTGGATTTGTCATGGGAATAGCAATGCACTCTGGAACTTCCTCTGGAATTGGAACACTGGGCAACTCTGAGATAAAGAGTCTCTCTCACAGGCTATTTGCTATGGTATAGGCTCAGACACTGGTCTCAAATGTTTCCGATTCCACCTAGAAGTTGCTCCTTCTGATTGTACAATGTACGATCTCAGCTCTCGACCAATATTCTTCATGACACCAATCTGATCATAACCTATGGACATCTGCATCCTTACCACTTCTCCCTCTCATAATGGACTGAGTGGTCTACTGGTCTTATCATAGTAAGACTTCTGGGATAGGCATTTCCTCAACAGATTGTTTCTCACTGATCTGTTATATTTGACACATGGAAACAACAATTGACTACTGATTGGTAATGTGGTTCTGGTTTGTCTCTACTGAAGTCTCTGAGCAGGTGAACCAAGATGTTTATCATGAGGAACATTTCTGAGATTTAAGAGATTCAAGAAAACATCAGTATTATTTAATTTTGTCTTCTCTAGTAACTGTTTTGTACTTTGCACTGCGTGTTCTGTTAAACCATTTGACTGCGGGCACTCTGAACTACTTTTGACATGAGCAAAGTCCCATTCTTGGCTTGTAAACTGCATGCCATTGTCAAAAATAACTTTGTACGGACTTCTATGTACAGCAAAATGATGCTTCATCTTAGCAATGACAGTACTAGAAGCTAGGTTAGAAAGTAAGTCAATCCTGAAGCAATTGAAGTAAGAGTCAACTATCACCAAATAATGTCGACCATTCCACTCGAAGATATCAGTGACTACTGTTGACCAAGGTAGTTCCACGATCTGGTTAAGATGAAGTGGCTCTTTCTGTTGATGAGGTTTTGTACTATTACATACTGAACAAGAAGAAAGTGTTCACTCAATCTCTTGTGACACAGATGACCAAATACTAGCTCTCTCACCCTTCTTTTGGTAGATTTGGTTCCTGGGTGACCACGATGCAAGATAGTAATGTACTCAGGTTGCAAAGACTTTGGAACAATAACTTTTGGACCTTTCATAATGATACCCTAGTCAGACAAGATTTCATCTCTGTATGGAAAATAAGGTTGCACTTCATGAGGTAAACTAAATTGCTCTGATGGCCATCCTTGATTGATAAAGTGGTTGAGCCTTTGCAAAACTGGATCTGTGGCTGTGTGTTCTCTCAGCTCATCAAGACATGTAGAAGAAACAATTCTCACATCCATGACTTCAAAATTATCAAACAATTGAGAACCTTGATTATCATTCTGTTCAGTGGTATTTCTGGGTGATCTGGATAATGTATCAGCAAGATAAAGAATTTTTTCTTTCTTGTTGATAAGATTGAAATTGTGGTTTTGCAATCTCAGCATCATATGTTGCAGTCTGGCTGGAGCTGAATGTATTGGCTTTCACAGGATAGTGACTAATGTTTGGTGGTCTGTTTCGATTTGAATAGGTCTATCATAAAAATAATCATGGAGCTTCGAACATGCAAACACAATTGTCAAAAGCTCTTTCTCAATCTGGGTGTTCTGCTGTTCAGTTTGGGAAAGAGTTCTCAATGCATAGGCAATAGGTTGATCCTCTTGTAAAACGACTGCACCAAGTCCAAATTTTGAAGTATCGCAGGAAGGTGTAACTGGCTAGTGAACATCATGGTATCTGAGCATTGGCAGACTGGCAATTCTCTGTTTCAGGACATCAAATGCTCTCTGGTGTTGCTCTAACCAAGACCAGGATACATCTTTACATGTCAGCTCTTTGAGTGGTGCTGAAAGTTGGCTCAAGTTTGGAATGAACTTGCCTAGGTAGTTGGCCATGCCAAGAAAATGTTGCAGGGCTTGAACATTGTCTGGAGCTGGCATCTCGAGAATGGCTGATTGTTTTGAAGGACCTGGCCATAGGCCTGTACTCTTGAATAAATGACCAACATAAGGAACTTCTTGTAGTCTGAATTTGCATTTCTGTGCATTGAGCTTAAGATTCACTTGACGTGCCCTTTCTAGAACTTTTCTGAGGTTTTTGTCATGTTCGGCATCATCATGACCTCCTACCAGTATGTCAACTACTATAATAGCGCAAGGATACCCAGAAAAAATTTGCTCTATTGCACGCTGAAAGTCTTCACTTGCAAAATTTATCCCAAGTGGCATTCTGAAAAATCTGCACCTGCCAAAAGGAGTACTGAAAGTAGTGAGCATTGAGGATTTTTTGTCAAGCTGAATTTGTCAAAATAAACTCTTTGCATCTTAGACAGAAAAAATAGTGGCATTTGGCATAAAGTATACAACTTCTTTGACTGTGCGCATTGGATGATGAGGTCTTTTTAGTACTTTGTTCAAATCTCATGGATCAATACATATTCTGATGTCATCTGAGCTTTTCCCCAGTCAGCTGGAGTTTCAACTGGAGAAATCACACCTTGTCGCACCATTTTATCTAACTCATCTTTGACTCTGTCCTGCATGGCTGTTGGAACTTTATGTGCTGGCCTTATAACTGGAGTACTGACTCTGGGTCTAACTTCATGGAGTAGACAACTGGAAGTCTGCATAGTTTATCTTGGAACAGATCTGCATAGGTAGAAAAAATGTGCTGGGAAAAAGTAGTGGTCTTTCAAGCTAACATGATGGATTTGCTTATTAAATGAAAATACTCCCATTTTCAAAGAATCTTTGAGCCCTAATAATGACTGAATATGCCTCTTGACTGCATAAAATAATACGTTGTAGCTTCTTCTAAGTAACATGAAAGCACTACTGAGCCTTCAGTTTGTATTTTTTTTCATCTCCGTACGCAACATGTTTTGCAGACCTTGACAATTCAAGCCTTTCACCTCTACATACCCTCGCAGATATTTCTGCAGACATAACATTGCACTTGGAACCTGTATCAACTTTCAGCTCTGTGGGTTTGCCATTTATCCAAGCAGTACAACATACTTCATTCCTTGCCCATAAATCAACTGCATTGAACATTTCAAGAAGCACCGATCAACATAAAGAGTAGGCTTGTTACAATCTAAGTGATCAACTTGTTTCTTAAAATGTTCCTTTTTAATGAAAGAATGTGGGCCTTTTATTTTACAAAATATTTTGAAATTATATCATTTATTACATTTGTGGCATTGTTGACCAAAAGCTAAACATTTCTCCCATTTACATTCATGACTTCCACCACAGTTACGACAGTTGTCAATGAAACTGGGTTGGGGACCATGCTTTTAGTTTGCTGACCCACTCTTGTGCTTCACTGAGACTGTGCAAAGTCTGGAATGTGCTAGAAAATTCTGGAAATTACCAATGAGTGCTACAGGGGTTACAGCTGGCATGTGCTTGGGCCTGTTTCTTTTAACCATGTGCAGCATACTATCAACATAAGCTTTACCACTGTGCATTCTACAGCTGCTCTCATTTGTAAGCATATCTGTGTGCTTTTCTGTAAGTTCATATATCTGACAAATCTCAGTGGCCTTATTCAAAGTTAAATGACTGTCAGAAAGCAAAATTTTTCTCACAGCATCATATTATATACTAGAAACAAGTCTGTCTTTTATCAGTTCATCCCTTAAGTCACCAAATCTGCAAATTATAGCTTTATTTCTCATGTCATTTATATATGCTGCAAAAGGTTCACCAGGCTTTTGACCCTTGTTTAAAATAAGTGCCTTTTCATTGTAACATTTATTTGGTGTTTGCACATTTCTCTAAATTTGCATTTTAAGCACTCTGGGCCCTCTCTTGACTCAGCCTGTACAACAATATGATGGTTTTCCCCCTCTCCAACATAAATAACAGGTGCATACACAAATGAGGATTCCCCTTCTATAGCTTCTGACCCAGCTAAATTAAATAGAATAAATGCCTTTGTATGGTCATCTTTATCAGAAAATGCAGCCTGTGTGAAAATGTTGTACTCTTGCTCATACACCCTCCAATTCTCAGCAATATTACTGTCAACACAAGTGCACTGGGTTTCCGAAATCCATCTGCCATGCCCACAAAATATGCATAAACACACTGAAAAATATGGCACTTGTAATTATGTAAGAACAAACAGTGCTGTGAGCTTGTAACATGTACAATAAACTCTTCAAAATACTTTACTTTGCGAAATATGCTCTGTAATAGTTGTACTCTGTGGAATATGTCTTGTAATGGCTGTACTCTGTGAAATAACTTTACTGTAACACTGCACAAACATGCAAACAATTTATACACTTCTGAAAACTCAGATATCTTTGCTTAATAACGAAAATGCATATGCTTTCTGAAAATGTGATTGTTTCCCTTTATTTTAATCATTTTATGCAATTCAGACTTTATTTCAAGCATTTCCATAGTAATTCAAATATTTTTATTAATATCGTACATATTTGCTTATGCGCATGTTGTTTAGAATGTTCTGTATGTCCCATTTTATATTATGCAAAAAGAAATTGTCCTGAGCAAGATTTTAATACCTGAAATTTGTTTCTGACCTGTTTTGTGAAGTATGCACAGTTTTGGGATAGTCCACTGCTGTATATTCCACCAGCATCTGGATACATGCCTTAAATAATTTTTGCCAAGCCGTTTTAAACTTCATGCCCCTTTAGTATGCCGGTTCTGTCTTCAGGCCCTTTTAAATATGCTGTTTCTGGTACCAGGTCTTTCAAATATGTCACTTCTGACAGCATGTCACTCATTTATTTCTAATACATATAACAAGAAGGCTTGGGGTTTCATTCAAATGCTTTAATATATATAAACACATCAGAATGGAGGGAAGCATCATTAAATACGAACAAACTAGTTAACAAGCAGAGCTTCCATACATACATGTTCACATATCAACAGCTAACTACAAAATGGCAGTCAGGCTTGCACGTGCTCAGTATTTATAGTCTAGTGCAAGCCCTTGGATAGTTTCTTAAAGGTATATACACACTCATTAATCTACAGGATGTATGCATTTGAAGTGGAAGAGGAGGGTGAATGGTGGTTGGGTGGGGAATACATGATCAGTGGAAGGTATCAAGAAACTTTTGTTGTACCACATTGAATGGTGTTTGTAGACCGGTTATCATCAAGAGGTTTTGTTCAATTTAAATAGGTTAATAATTTTTCAAACATTTTTGGGGGAATGTAAGTTGGTAATTTGGATTTATTGGCTTGTTTATGCAAGACTATAATGGAAGTACAGTTGTCAGTTGTGGAGCCCTGTTTCCATTTTTGCCACACTTCATCCCTTAGAATTAAAATATTCTTGATTTCAGTGGACATTTAGTTCTGGTGGGTTTCTAAAGCCAGTGGGTAAGTAGGAAGAATTGATTTTGCAGCTGGAGTGAAAGGTTTGATAGGCTCCTAGCTGCTGTGTTAGGGTCATGTAAGGAAATTATATAGTTCCATTTGTGGGCTGTGATAACTGTTCTCTGTTTGTATACATTTGTGTTACTCTGGCTTTTTAAGACTTTTAATACTGGTGGTAGTTTTATAAGATGGTTGACAATTATGAAAGTGAGTGGGCAGTGGTCACGTAGAGATGGTAGCAGAATGTTTATGTTGGAGATGGAGTTTGGTATCAATCAGGTCAAGTGTGGAGTGTTTGAAGGATCTGAGGTTAGGTCTTCTTGGTTCTTTTCTAAACTGGTTCTTGGTTCTTTTCTAAACTGAAGGAGACCTAGGTCTGCTAGGAAAAAAAAAAAACATGTCAGATGGAGGTTGAAGATATATAAGAGTGAAGTCAACTAGAATGGCTTGTTATTATTTTTGGGACAGTTATTAAGGATATTAGCAATGAGTTATTTGAATTTAGTTAAAGAAGCAGAAGGTGGTAGATAGGCTGCAGTGATCAGTTGTTGTTTGCCTTTTGTGAGTTATAGGCCTATAGTCTGAGGAGGAGTTCCCTTGGGAAATGACTATGGGTTTAGGTTATTTCTGTACCTAATTAGAGATCCACCACCTTATTGTTTGCCTGGTCTGACATCTTTGACAAACATGTAGGAGGTTAAAAAGGGTTGGAAATTGGAGGACTCTTTTTTTACCCGGGATTCTGTAAATGCTAAAATGTCTGTGTTTTGCTGGGAAATAAAAGCACTTATGTGGTCTAGCTTGTTTCTGATGCTATGTGCATTGAAGCGGGTGCAGACCAGTGTAGAATGAGAGGAGTTCTGATGTTATGGAAAGGGAATTGATGACCCTGGGTGGTTTCGATCTTACACTTAAGAAGGAGTATAAAGATTATGGAGGGTAGTCTAAAGAAGGTCTTCAGTGTTTTCAGGCAGAGAGAAAAATCTTTCTGAGTCTTAGCAATCATGTTGAACAGTGATCCTTACAAAGGTTAGCTGGGGAATAGGTTTGTTCTGGGGGGTTGTGGTGGTTTATCGGTGGAGAAGTTATAAAAATAGGGATAACACATAGTGGTATGATAACTGGGTGTCTAAATCTTTTATGAAGATTCTTGGTATTTGTTGTAGGGGTTGAGGGAGGTGAGGAGGAAGGAAGAAAGAGGTAGAACTAGGTAAATTGCAGACAACGGAACATTTTATAACTGGATGTGTGTTGTGTCTGTTCAGGAAGTTGTAAGTGGAATTAAAACTTCTAGTAATATTGTACTACAGTTTGGGTTTTTTAAGGGAAGGCTGAGCCTACTTAACCTGATTGATTTTTTTAGGTCAGCAAGGCAATGGATGAGGGAAAAACAGTGCATACTGCATACCTTGACCTGGCAAAGGCATTCAACACCATACTCCACTCAGGCATTGCTGACCAACTCTCTGAACTAGGCATAAATCCCTACTTAACCTCTTAATACAAGAAGTTTGGACAAAGCCTAAATAAATGCAGGTACAAAGGCACCAAAATAGGGATAGATTTTAAATATTGCTCTTAGAAATTTAGAAGAATAACAAGATTTGTGTTAGCATGCATTTTCAGATTGATATTGATGTCTGAAACTAAATATATGTCAATATTAAGTCATTATTAAATTACTTTAATCCTCAGTGATTTGTCAGAAAACCAAAGATTTTGTGAAGAACAGACCAAATATTTGAGACAAAAATCTGGACATTCTGCAAAATTCTGTACAATTTTGAGTATATCTACATAACCCACTGGATTGCTGTCTGGTTTGCTGATAGGAACCAAGAAGTCAGGATAGGTGAGACCAGCTACACTAAAAGACCAGTCACCAGTGGAGTACCTCAGGGCTCCGCGCTGGGCCTTTTCTTGTTTGGTATCTACTTCTCAGAATTCAAGATTAATGTCAAAGGCCTTTGGCTCACCAAGTTCACAGATGACTGCAAATTGGGAGTTATTATAGAATCCCCCCATGAAATGAACATCTTGAAAGAGGGTCTAACACAGACAAATGGCTGGTGACAAAGCCATGGTTTAAATCCATTGCCAAGAAATACATTAAAATTCCCTTTGAGAAATTGTCCATCCAAGTTGATTAGTCCATCAATAAAACACTCCAAGAGTCTCTTTGGTAATCAGGAATCAGGGAATATATTTAGACAGTAATTTGGTCTTTGACCAACATGTAGCAAAGATAGTAAGAAAATCTTTCTATGCAACTCAATTTATAGGTAACGGTATAGCATCCAGGTCCAAAGAAGTTACAGTACCACTCTGCTCAGCCCTTATCAGACCCATCATTGTGTACAATGCCCACCTTTAGCATATACCTAACAAATACTTGCAACTGTTGGAATACCCACAAAGATTCCTCACCAGAAGAAACCAGGCCATGAATACTCTGTCCTATACAGATCACTTAAAGGCCCTGTCTCTGTGGTCAGTATCCTACAAGATCCTGAGAGTTGATCTGTGCCTGGCTTATAAGGCATACTTAGATCCAGCTCTGATGGATCTTTTGTACATCTGCAAAGCAAATAGTACTAGAAACACTAGATCAAAGGATTTGAACTTCACTTGTGATATAAATAGGACATACTGGAGGCAAAGAAATATGACTCGAAGGATCCCCATGTTACAGAATAGGAAAGACATAGGAAACGCAAACACAAACCTGTCTGGTGGGCATCCTCTATCAACAGGCTTTACAACAAAAGGAAGAAACTGTTGTCCAAGGGTAAAAAGGAACAAATCCCAAATCGGAAAATCTCCCTCCTCCACTTCAACTAGCAAATTAGATCACTAGTGAAAAACTCCAAAGCCAATTATGAGTTGAAACTAGACTTTGAAACAAAGGGAAACCACAAGTCCTTCTTCAGTTACATTAGGAACCTCCTTGGCAAAGCCCAAGTTTGTTTCTAATTAGTACTTAACGGTACCACTTACACTGATCCTGTTAGCTGATAGGTTCAGCACAAACTTCACCCCCTTATTGGCCCCCAAAGGCCCAGTTAATATCCCCGATACTTGTCCCACACCTCACATCTCTGTAGATCAAGTGTTAAAGGTCCTACCGAAGGCAAAGAACACAGCTTCCATAGGACCTGATAATATTCCAGGCTGTATTCTGCACCATCTCCAGCAAGAACTAGCTTAACCATTGATCACCCTATTCAACCACAGCCTAATTACAGTCGTCATTCCAGTAGAGTGTAGAACCACCATTGTCATCCCCTTGTACAAAGGTGGTGCAACTACTGACCAGGGAAACTATCTCCCCATTAGCTTGACAAGTCTGATCTGTAAAGTCATGGAGCGTATTATTATGAATCACATAAACAAGGACATAAGCAATCTCCTAACACTCAAATCCACCCAATTCAGATTTGTCAGGGACAGATCTTGCCTATTGAACCTAGTTGACTTCTTTGAGACTACCACCAAGGCCCTGGATGAGGTAAAGTCAGTACATACAGCTTACACTGACCTGGCCAAGGCCTTTGACACAATCCCCTACTCTGGCATCATTGAAAAGCTAACACAACTTGCTGTTAATCCCTGTCCCATCAGAAGGGTGGCCAAGTGGCTCACAGATAGGCCCCACATAATCAAAATAGGTGCCATCATCTCTGACAACAGACCCGTCTCTAGTGGTGTTCTCCAGGGATTTGTCCTGGGACCCCTACTGTTTGGCATCTACTTTTCAGATTTCCAGGCAAAGGCAAAGGGCCTGTGGCTGACCACATTTGTGGATGACTGTAAGTTAGGTGCTGTCATTGACTCCCCAAATAATGTTAACATACTGCAAGTGGGTCTCAGAGCTACAAATAACTGATGCCAATGTCATGGCTTTAAGTTAGATGCAAAAAAATGTATTATCAAACCATTTGGCAAAAACATGGCCCCTACTGATTACCCCAGCAATGGCAACCCCCTAAACACACAACCCTTGGTGAGAGACCTGTGTACTCAGGTTGACAACAATCTCACATTTGACCATCATGTGGTCAGAAAAGCTTTTTACTTGGTTTATCTCATAAGTAAAGGGATTGCATCCAGAAAAAAGGAGGTTATTACCTCTCTGTACTCCTCCCTCATTACACCCATAATTGAGTATAACTTCCCATTTGGTATGTACCTCTCCAAACACCTGCACTAACTGGAAAGGCCATAGAAATACCTCACAAAGAGAATCCATGCCCTCTAACACCTGTCCTATGTGGACAGGCTCAAATCACTATCACTTTACTCAGTATCATACAGATTGCTAATAGGTGATCTGTGTCTCGCCTACAAGGCAATATCGGATCCTGCCCTACTAGAGATGCTCCATATCCATAAGTCTAACTCTTCATGCACTACCCGCATGTTAGGCCTAAGTCTAATATGCAACATCAAAAAAATCTGTTGGAGAGACAGATTTGTCTCCCAGATGCTGCCCTGTCTCTGGAATAGACTTCCCATACATGTCAAACAGAGTACCTCGCTGACCCTCTTCAAGCACAACCTCGATGAGTGGATGAGAGACCACAAATTTGTCCCAGGGGTTAAACCTTTGTCCTTCATTGACAGGGGTTACAGTTGCTGACTGAGGTTTCTTTTTTGGGAACAAACTCTTGGCTAGGCTTGTAAGGGCCCCAGGGCCATTAGCCTAGTAACCTCCTAAGATCCTATGATAGAATAGACTCCCCATTCATGTGAAGCAAAGTTCATTCCTGACCCTACTCAAATAAAACATTGACCATTAAATGAGAAATCACAAATTCACTCCTGGTCTGCCTCCCATATCTCTGATTTACAGAGGCTGTCAGTAAGTATAATGTTCTCCAATTAACATCACCACACAACTCCCATAGCTACCTCCTTACTAGCATAACCCACCTCCAAATAGACACCTAAGTACTCAGGAACAAAATTGTGTGGAGTGCATAATTAGACTTATAAAGGCATTAGTGATTATTAACCTAGTAGCAACCTATGAACCTATTATGTGGTTTTATGTTAGTGTCTTTTTTAGAGGTGTGTCTTGAGGCTGTGACAGTGGGTGGAGTTCAGATCAAATATAATCGGTGGGCTTGGGGAATTGGGTTGGGAGAGGAGCAACGTGGGAAACAACTCCCACCAGTCATGGACGCTTTCTAGCAGTGATCTCAAAAAGGTTAGGTACAAATACAGAAGCTGTTTAGAAATGAAAGCTTGGAGAAAGGAGTCAAGCTCTATAAATAAAGCAGTATATGTTGCTCCACCAGTTTAATAAGGTAGGTGAACCCTAAAGGGAATGAACCTGTTGAGATGAAAGTGTTTTGAAAGGAAGAGTCAGGCAAAGAGCAGGAACAGAGATACCTCTTCTTTAATATAGTTATAAAAAAAGTGAAATACCTTAAGTGTTTTCTGTTTGTTTGCTTTTCCTTTGCTATGGTACTTATGAGAAGAGTTTGGGTAGAATCAGCTGCACAACTGATGTTTGCTTACATTGTGATGACAAATGGAGGTAACTTGGCAAAGCAGTGAAATACTATAGCTGTGGACAGAGACAAATGACAATGGCTGACAGACATCAGCCGTAGGCTTAATAATGCTTTATGCCTTTTGCATAACCCCCTTCCATCTTTAACCATAGAGGACAGTATGCTCTTAAGCTAATTACAACTAAGGAATGATATATTCTCTGACTTGCTGTTGCACAGATCATTTGTCTAAAATAATCTGTAGGTCCATATAGTTTGCTAAACTGGGTTCTTGGTTTATCTAGTTTACGACAGCATAGTAAAAGTTCTAATTGTATCTGCTTTTCTGTCTCCTATATGTTTCCTATAACAAATGGGCCATTGAATAACTTTGCCTTGATATCACTGGCTCCTGACTTATGAGAAGCATTACACTACATTGCCCCACTCCCCACCCAAAACCATGCACTTTATTCATTTATTTATTAATTTATTTCAGTTTGATGGCAGGGGGGGGGGGGTCCACTGGGCTCAGGAGCCCGTTTTTAGTGGAGGCTCGGGGAGAAAAGCTCCACATTACATAGTAAAACATTAACTTTTTCAGATATAATGTTACAATTCAAGATGCAGATACATTAATATAAGCAAATTAAAGTTAATATTAAGGATGCAGGTACATTATAAAATCAGAGACATGAACTGGTACATTGGTTACTTAGCATATGAGTCATAGGGTTCCTATCAGCAGACCGAAGACGCATGTTTTCAAATGTGTCTTGGTTGAACTGACAAAACCGAAACTGCAAAATACCAAAGCGGCATGTAAGCAAATTTTTTCCCTGGGAAAGAATTCACTTGGCCTCTTTGGTACTTTGCCTTTTTCGGCACTGTAGTGCGGTCTTGGAGTTTGTATATTTAAGTAGGGGGCTCATGTTTTAATGTGCTGAAACTGAACTATACCTCCAGCAACAAACTCAGTATAGCAACTATCCTGGTAAAATGTACATCAGTGTTTATGTTTCCATTGTCCCCTTGGTCAAGAAGTAAGTTATCTTACCAGTCTTACCATATATTACAATGATAGTGGGTGGTTATACCTTAACCCTTTGTAATTTTATAACTTTGTAATTCTTTGTAATATCATCGTTTGGTATATATAGTCCTACATATATGCTTGATGGATTTTTTTTTTTTTTTTGGCTCACTTAGCTCCCACTGTCTGTTGATAATCAGCCTCTCTCCACCCCCCCCCCCCAGATAATTAGACCATTCATTCCCCTTTCCTGTGGAGAGGGTTAACTGGAAGATGCCATCATTCAGACAGCCATCAGGGGTCGTTTGTGACTTTTTTTTTTTTTTCATTATGTGATTCTATCCCCATGTGCATCTGACAAAATGCAGAGAAGGCGGAACACATGAGATGACAATAAAGGGTGCCCCTTCACTTCCACAAGATGTGTTTTCTACATGTAGCTTTGTCTTCCCCTGAAGAGCTGGAGCTGGTTTCACCAATCCCCATAAGTGAAATCACATCTATGCAGTCTGCCTCCAAAGGAGCACAACCCTTGTTACTATGCCCCAGGAGAGGAGAGTCAGTCATGTAGCTTCACATTCCCCCCACATACACACTTGGCTCCTCCAGTACTTGGACCACTTGTTACCTGGGTCACACTCAGGGCTCCATCCCTCTGCACCATGGAGCCAAGCTATCATACCTTCTAATGTTATCAGCATGTTAATGACAAAAATAATAAATGTTATGGAACTCTGGAGTGGAGGGTTATTATCTTTCCTTTCAAAATACAGTTGTTATGCCTCATTCTTATAGTACTTTTATAACCTGGATAAGATGCATTTAGGAGAAATTACCACAGAGACATAACAGCAACCTAAAAAGATATGGAATTCTTATAATCAATTTTCTCAAATGTGGATAAATATGATCCAGCTACTACCTTCAAATTCTACTCTTATTTTGTAGCAATAGCTTACTGTTTAATAAATCTGTAAACAAAAGTCACCATATCTATGTTCTCAATAAATAGACAGATAGATGGATAGATTGATAGATAGATAGATAGATGATAGATAAATGAATAAAAAAAAAATGATACCAATAACTTCACTCTTAAGTTTGTACCTCCTAGCACAATCAACTAGCTTCTCTTAAAAGCAAAACTGACCATACTTGCACAAGACAACCTATCAGTAGAATATCTCAAAATTCCTGCTTAAGCCATAGCATACCCTGTATCTAGTATCCATTCTGGTGAGTCAATCTATACATAAATTATATATCCAATTATTCATCATTGCTGCACACAAAGGGACCTCCTTTGACCTGCCCAACATTATGCCAATAAGCATACTACCTCCACTGTCCAATGTGCCTAAAAAGTGCATACGTTAACAGATCCTCACATGTCTAATAAATATTATACAATGACTGGCCATTAACATTCAGAAGTAAGCACACTGATTGGTCACCCCAACCAGTGTGCCCATTGTAAATCGAGCATATACCAATCAAAAAGTCTGATTGCTCAGACATTCTTCTATTAATATATGCTACAGAAGCACTACTTTTTATTAAAAAAATAAGTAAACTTTTAAAAATCAGAGACTTCAAAAGAACAAGGCAGATAAGACAGAAAAAATACAAGGATAATCAGATACATTATGCAAAACTAGAGAAACATACCTGATTATCCTTATATTTTCTCTGTCCTGTAACTCCTGTACATTGAAAACCTGCTGATTGCAAGAAAGATCTCCCTTTCTCCATCGCTTCCTTTACATAGCACTGATGTACTGCTTAAGCATGAGAATGTGAGTCCCACACGCATGGGCAGTACATCAAGAAAGCTCCAGGATACTGGTGAAAATGTGCCACAGCAGCACACCGCCATTTTACAAGGACATTATTTAAGAAAAGTAAGTAACTTTTTTCTTAAATAATGTCATTAAATAATAACAATAACCTATGACTTGGATGTGGGTAATGCTGATTTACCCATTGTTGGCTTTGTTTGGTCACTCAGGCCTCTCCCTTGTGACCAAACCACACCAGCCATGGGTAAATCCAGCATTACCCACACCCAATTGTGGGTTATTGCTCTAATAATTTGCTCCTTCCAACCCAACATGGCTTCAACCCAGTAGTACTGAAACTGTCCTAGTACCTTTCCTGAATACTTTGTATGAAAAAGCCAACCAAGGTGAAGAAATGGCCTCACTGTTCTTGGATTTCTTTTAAGTATTCAGCACATTATTACACAAACTATTCTTAGTTCTTAACAGGAGCAGAACAAAATGGTTTGCCAACTATTTTCATCAGAGCACCCAGTGTACATGATGGTGAGATGTGCATTTCTCCTACTACAAGTTACAACAGAAGTACCAGAAGGACCTAGATTAGGTCATTATTATTCAATATCTTCATATGCAAAATACACTCAGCTAAAAACATGCCATCAATGTGCAGTCCACGGATGGATCCACTTTAATATGTTTTGCCACAATCTCTACCAATTGCAAAAATTTCTCAAAAGTCATTCTTCTGCACTGTAACTTGGATGGCCGAATCAAAGCTGTTTCTAAATGTAAAGAAAATCAAACTTGTCTTATTTACTACAAAATTATTTCTAGCTAACACTGATGAGATTAGCATTACATCTTCAAACAGTTCGAAGATAGAGCAAGTATCCCAAACTAAGCTCTTCTGTGCTATTATACAGCAAAGTTTGACCACGATGTCCAGCAGGCAGTAAACAAAACAAACACAACCTAACTTTAAGAACCACGGATGCATAACTAGCACCTTCTAACTAACCACCATTTTCTATGCAACCTCCATGCTCTTAAAACTACAATCTACCAAACTAGTCAAACTTGAACAGTGCTATAAGAAGAAACATGCCAAATGTGAAACAAATCAGCTCAGCAAAACTCATCACTGCATAAATTCCATACAAGTTGACTGGTTGCAACTGACAAGAACTCTGACTTGCTACTACCTAAAGATAACATACAACATCCTCAACCAAGCATATAAATGCCTGGCAATGTCACATTTTTGTCATCTCTGAGAGATTTATGGTCCATTATCCAATAGACCACCTTGACACACAAATCAGACAATTCCAGCTGAAGTTCACTGTATTCATTCTACATAGTTAATCTCTAGAATTATACAATATAAGTGTATTAGTATTGTAAATGGTGCAATAAGATTGTGCAGATCAGCCAGCATGCCCGTTTTACCTCCAACATAACATATGTAAGTCTGATAGCTGTGCTGAAAATTAGTATGACTGTGGTTACCAGTCATCAACATGATAACAATAACATCTTTTTTTCTGTTACAAATTATTCTCTTAAATGTTGTTGCTGTCTGAGAATATGCAACTTATGTTCAGACAGTAACACTTAAAGGGAAGAGTCAGTAACACAGAAACTACACCAGATGTTTTTTCCTCTCTAGACATAAGCAGCTTACATTCAGACAACAAGAACACTTACATAGAAGAATTTGTAATTGAAAACTTGCTGCTCTTTCTCTTTGTCACAAATTCTTCTTTTTAAGTGCTGTTCTGTTTGAGCATATGCAACTCACATTTGAATGGCTAAAGCACTTAAAGAGAATAATTTGTAATACAGAAAAATAGCTACTGTTAGTCTATATTGCAAATTCTTCTCTTTAAGTGCTGCTGTGGTCCATATGCATGTGACTTAGATTTGGACAGTGACAGTACTTAAGAGAAAATCTTTTTATCACAGAAAAACAGCAGCTGAGACTCCTGTTAGTTCTGTAGCCAGCAACCTGGCCAGAATTAAGTATCACTGCTGCTGCTGGCTACTGAACTAACTGCAGTCACAGCTGTTGTTCCTCTGTGTTACAAATTCTTATGTTTGACTGCTTTTGCTGTAAAAGATATTACATGCTTTTGAACATCAATAGCAATTAACCAAAAGATCCATTAGGCGTGAATAAAAGAAGCCCAGACCATTACTGCATGTGCAAACTTCACCATGTGCATGCCAAATGCAAGCACAGTACAGGGAAAGCTGCAGAGGAACACTGAAGTCCATTTATACAATGACACAACTGACAAAGGCATGCATACAGACTCTTATTGGTGTACCTGCGTATGGTAGACAATAAGGACAAACAGCTGTGAAATACATTCCTATCTGTCCACTATAAAAAAAGATGCAGACATGAAAACAACATACAGATAATGCAAAACTGTTTTCAATGTCACAAGCAAAATATATCAATGTAAAATATGGATAAACTAATGTAATAAATAGAGTCACCTATTGTTAGTAAAACTGTCAGACTCCATTGTCACCATGGGGTGAGACTGACACTATTGGACAGAATGTATAGAACAGAGCATGTGTTATAACTTTAAGAAGCATTTCCAAGTGTAGGCACGTCCATATAGATAGTGAGTATGTGCAAGCAGCAGTGCCATTTTGAGAGAACAGCCAGAGTGTCAATATGTATGAGTATAGTAGTCAGTATGTTTATAAATTTATTTAAGTTTAAGTTACTAAGCCCTAATCCTAATGTGTTTGTATATAATAAAGATGCTTGAACCAAACCTACAACTGTTAGGGTGAAGGTATATTGAACAAGTTGGATGATACAGTGCTCAAACAATTAAAAAGGGCCAGAAATGAACTTCAGCTACCAAAACTTGCACAAAAGATTTATTTTGCAAAGGAAGGGATGCAAAGAATTTGTAAGCCACAAAACACATTATTAATCAAATGAGTAGCACAAAACATATTATTAATCAAACAAAAGTTACAAAATGCATTATTAATTAAAGGAAGTGTTCAAAACCATGATATTTGATAAAACTATCAGAAATACTTATAGTGGATATAAAAAGTTTACACACCCCTGCTAAAATGCCAGGTTTTTGTGATATAAAAAAATTAGACCACAATAAATCAGTTCAAATCTTTTCCCACCTTTAATGTGACCTATAACTTGTACAATTCAATTGAAAAACAAACAAATTTGTTAGGGGAAAAATATAAAAAATAAAAAACGTACAATACACTGGTTGCATAAGTGTGCACACCCTTAAACTAATACTTTGTTGTGTGTGCACACCCCTAAACTAATACTTTGTTGAAGCACCTTGTGATTTAATTACAGCATTCAGTCTTCTTGGGTACACACCTGCCATCAATTAAAGAGACTCTGATTAACCCCAAATAAAGTTCAGCTGTCCTAGTAGGATTTTCCTAACATTTTTTTCAGTTGCCTGCTACAGCAAAAGCCATAGTTCACAGAGAGCGTACACAGTATCAAAGGGATCTCATTGTTAAAAGGTATCAGTCAGGAGAAGGGTACAGAAATATTTCCACAGCATTAGATATACCATGGAACACATTAAAGGCAGTCATCAAAAAGTTGAGAAAAAATGGGACTACAGTGACGTTGAAAAGAACTGGACGCCCCTCCAAAACTGATGAAAAAACAAGATGAAAACTGGTCAGAGAGGCTGCCAAGAGACCTACAGCAACACTGAAGGAGCTGCAGGAATTTCTGGCAAGTACTGGTTGTGCACTACATGTGACAACAATCTCCCATATTCTCCATGTGTCTGTCCATGGGGTAGGGTTGCAGGATGGAAGCCTTTTCTTACACAGAAAAACATCTAGGCCCATCTAAAATTTGCAGACCAATACATAAAGTCTTCCAAAAGCATGTAGAAAAACGTGTTATGATCTGATGAGACCAAGGGTGAACTTTATGGCCACAATTCCAAAAGGTACATTTGGTGCAAAAACATCACTTCACATCACCAAAACAACACCATCCTCAGGGTGAAGCATGGTTGTGGCAGTATCATGCTTTGGGGTTGATTTTCTTCAGCTGGAACTGGGGCTCTAGTCAAGGTGGAGGGAATAATGAACAGTTCAAATTCCAGTCACTTTTGGCCCAAAACCTTCAGGCATCTGTTAGAAAGATGAAGATGAAGAGGAATTTCACCTTTCAACGTGACAATTACCACAAGCATACATCCAAATCAACAGAGGGCTGTGCACAAGAGATGCCCTTGCAGTCTGACAGATTTGGAGAGCTTTTACGAGGAAGATTGGGCAAACATTGCCAAGTCAAGATGTGCCATGCTGATAGACTCCTACCCAAGAAGACTGAATGCTGTAATTAAATCAAAAGGTGCTTCAACAACGTATTAGTTTAATGGTATGCACACACAACAAAGTATTAGTTTAAAGGTGTGCACACTTATGCAACCAGGATATTATACATATTTTATTTTTTATATTATTCCCCCTAACAGATTTATTTGTTTTTCAATTGAATTGTGCAGGTTATGAAATGATTTATTGTAGTCTTATTTTTAAATCACAAAAATCTGGCGTTTTAACAAGGGTGTGTAAGCTTTTCATATCCACTGTGTATGGGGTTCAGAATTACCTCCAGTTTGCATAATGACCATGTTTAAAGTAAAATGAGCACAAGAAAAGTATAATAAGCATGATAAGAAGTCAAATGGGCATAATGAATACAATAAAAGCTTAGAAAAGCAAGGTGACTGCATGTTTTTTAGTAAATGACCATGTTTTGGCACAAGCTACTATTTCGCATTGACTGAAGCCATTCAAAGCATAACTAAAGTTGTTCGAAGTATCTCAGAGTGTGCAAAGTGTTTGCAGAGTGTGTGCTTTATTACAATGCAATTATTTCAGAGTTTACTGTGTGCAAAGTACAGTCAAAGTACAGCCATTTCAAAAAAGTTTCTTGTGCTGTGTGCATTTATTCACAGAGTGCCATAATTTCAAAGTGTTTCTTACACTGTGCAGAGTTATTTCGCAAACTACAGCCATTTTGAAATGTTCTTGGGCTGCATACAATTCATTTGCAAAGTGCATTCATTTCAAGGTGTTTCTTACTCTGGGTTTGTGCAGTTCATTTGCAAAGTATAGTCATTTCAAAGTATTTCTTACACTGATAAAGGGTGGTTTCGCAAACTACTGTGATTGTAAAGTGCTATTGTGCTATGAAGACTTATTTAGCAAAGTTATTTCTATTGGGCATAATTACAAGTTATGGCATAAAGTTCTGGCATATATATGTATATATATATATATATATATATATTTATATATATGTATATATGTATATGTGTGTGTGTGTGTGTGTGTGTGTATTTTCGTACATAATTTAAAGCATCTTCACTACCGTGTGTTGATATGGCTGAGGCATTTTGCAGACCAAGTCCACTTGTGTTTTATAACAATATTGCAGAGAATTGGAGTATTTGAGCAGGAATATAACATTTTCATACAAGCAGCTTTTTCTGACAAAGATGCACGCATGAGGGCATTTATTTTGCTTAACTAAGTGGGGTCAGAATCCATTGAAAGAGAGTGTTCATTTCTGTATGCACCAGCAGTATATGCAGGAGAGGGGAAAACCACCATATTGTTGTATCAAGAGTGGACCCTGAGTGCTTGAAATGTAAATTTAGAGAAATGGCTAGCCTCCAGACAAATGTTGCATTAGAGAGGGACCTGTTTTCTTGGATTAACTCTTGGCTGCTGTACCTTCCTGGCTCCGGCATCCACAACTATTCTCTCAAAAACTGCTTGTCCTGAACTAGTATATGAGAATCTGCCCTGTCTAATGACCACGAACCTTTACTTAGAATAAAACCTGCTGTCTCTTCCCTAAATTAAGGAATAGAGCCTAACCTCTCCCTGAACCTCATTCCTTCAAGGAAGCAAGAAACTCTCCAACCTGCTTGTCCTGAACTAGGATATGAGAATCTGCCCTGTCTGAAGATCACAAACCTTAATTTAGAATAAAACCTGCTGTCTCTTCCCTAAATTAAGGAATAGAGTCTAACCTCTCCCTGAACCTCATTCCCTCAAGGAAGCAAGAAACTCTTCAACCTGCTTGTCCTGAATGAGGCTATGAGAATCTGCCCTGTCTGATGACCACGAACCTTTACTTAGAATAAAACCTGCTGTATCTTTCCTAAATTAAGGAATAGAGCCTAACCTCTCCCTGAACCTCATTCCATCAAGGAAGCAAGCAAGTATGTGTTCTGCTACTACTGTCTGTAAAAGATAATTTTGAATAAAATACTTCCAGGTTTTTAAAGTATGCTTCCTTGTCAGGACAGCCAGCAGCCATACCCTTCTCTACTCCTCTACCTCCATACCTTCCCCTCTTGTGACCTCTGTATTTAACTCCAAATTTTTCCCTCCTTTACTCCCAGACCTGCTAGCTCCCACGAGGAGCTACTGTTGCAATATAGTTTTTGCCCACTAGATAGCACCCTTTTCCTAGTTTTACTCTTCTTGTCTTAAAGCATAATTTTATTTTATTTTATTTTACATTTGTTTACCGGGCTTGTCCAACTGGATATATGTCCATTTTCAGTGGAGGCCCGGGGAGAAAAGCTCCACTACAAACTACTAAACAATGTCAAGATATACATAATCTACAAAAATAGAGAGAAAAAAAAACATATGCAATAACTTTGAAACAGGTTGTATTAACTTTTGAGTAAACTCAAAAACCTAGGATGGTAAAGAGAAAGAAAGGATAAAGAATATTAAATACTTCATTAGAGTATGTAGAAGAGAAGAAAGAGAAAGGTTGTTAAGGAGTCAGATAATGATGCAAAAAAAAAGAGAGCTAACCTGGGTTATGACAAGAGCATAGCCAATGCATATTTAGGAAGGATTTTAGTTTAGTTTGAAATTGGGAGAGTGATGTTAGGGATGTAAGTTCCTGTGGTAACTTGTTCCATATTTTGCCAACTGAGTTGGAAAATGTGGAGTCACCTGCTGAGTTTTTGGATCAGGATGTTTGGACCAGTATTTTGTTGGTGGAGCGTAGATGCCTCTGATTGTTATAGGGTGTTATGAGGGTGGAGAGTATTGGGGTGTTTTCAGGGTGATGTAGGGAATTATTATCGGGCATCTAGTTTTTCTATTACTTGTTTTTACTGCAGTCTCACTCTATCCTTCCATTTTCACTGTAATTCACTCAACTACCCTGCCTACTATTAAGTTCCTTACCTCCTTACCTATCTCCACCTAAATTTACCTTTAGCAGTTAGCACTCCACTGATTGTACTCATAGGTCTTCTTCCTTCACTTAGCTCTACCCACTCCGTTCGCCCTGCGGGCTCACTCTGCTCCCCTACCCTGTCCCCAATTCTCACCCGCCCCCAGTGCTTCTACATTTACACAACCTAACCACACCTCCAATCCTTACAACCAATCACAAGACCCAATTCCTTAAAGTGCTAAAACCTACTTCACACTAATCTCTTTCTTTAGAAACTACCATTATTTACCCCCTATATATTACCCTATATATAATACTTCCACAATGCCATCAATATCTACCTCATCATACCTGAAGCTGCTACTCTTATTTTCACTCCTACCTATTTTAACTATACCTTATCTATTTACCTTCTGTGACCATCTTAACTACCTAGGATTTCACTACCCACAAAGCAAACCTACACAACAACTATTGCAGTCTCTCAAAACCATACAAACACACCCTGCATACCAAGCTACCTACCAGCAAAATATCATAGACTGACTCACATCGGATATAATAACCCAAAAGCTAGGAAATTCCAGAACCTAATATGTAAACTTCTAAAACTTACACTTAGAATACAGTTCCACTCCTTAATAGACGGAGATACATCCAAACCCCAACCCAAATTCAATCAAGACCATAGAGCTCCATACCCCAACTCCCTCTAACACACAACACCTCACCAGACCCCCTAACTCACTCTTGATAGACCATCTCAATATTCGGAGCATAAATAATAAGGTTGCCCACCTACATGCTCTCTTGGATGTGCATTCATTTGACATCCTATGTCTCACTGAAACAAGGCTCAAACCAGCAACACAAGATAATGAAGTTATTCCACCCAGATACGATATCTTGAAACTAGACCATAAAGCTAAGGAAGGGTGGGGGGTAGCTATCCTATACAAATCTGGATTACAAGTGACTTCTGTAGACTCTAAATCACCTCTAATTAGCAATGCTGAAATCCTTATTTCCAGGAGTCAGCTCAATAAATGTAAATTCATCTATATCATCTGTGTTTATCTTCCCCAGGCAATACCTCTAACACCCTTGAAGATATCCTTAGCTGGTTATCCACTAACTATCCCCAAGAAACCATAGTACTCGGTGACTTTAATATCAACTGGAGGAGCTATACCACTGAGCAGCCTACTACTCATATTAACCTATATTGTTTTACTCAAACCATTACTTCTCCCACAAGGACCAACAAACTCAATAACAAGAAAATCACCTTAGACTGGATTCTCATAAATAGTCATCACCAAACTTACAAGGTAGGAACCCTCCCTGATGATGTAATTGACCACTCACTCACCTTCATAATCAGATATAAGATTGACATTCCTAGCCCAACCATCTATAGGACAATAAGGAACAACAAAAAATTTAACCCAGACATCTTCCAAAATGAACTTAGGGCATGTGATTGGTCAGCCCTGAAACACCTACCTCTGGAGGAAGCAGTAAAATACTTTAATACTAAATTCTTAGCCATTTCAGACTACCATGTGCCAACACATACAATTAGAACTAGGATTAAACCTGCCCCATGGCTCTCAAAAGCAAACAAATAAAAAATCCTCCTTAGAAATAAAGTCTGGGCCAAGTGGCATACTACTAAAAGCCCTGCAGATCAATTAAAATTTAGACAGCTAAGAAATGATACAAAAAGGCCCTACTGTTGGATAAAAGAAACTTTTACTTTCAACTCCAACAAACCCATCAAAACAAACCTCAAAAGTTCTGAGCAGGCATTAACAAACTCTTACATCCAAGTCATTCCGTCACACCAACCCCATTAGGCACTGACCATGATAATCCCAAACAAATTGCCAATGCCTTTAACACTTTCTTTACAGAGACAGCTCATCTCTGAATACTTCTATATCCAGCTCACCCCCTCATTTCACCTTCAACCTGTTCTACATCCCTTGTCTGTACCCTTATTCAAAAACTTAAACCAACCACCCCCTCAGCTGATCTACTACCTGCAGAATATTTGCAAAAAGCTGCAAAAGCTATAGCCTATCCCATTTCCATCCTGATTAATAGAACTATAACTGAAAGAACTATCCCATCTATCTGGAAAATTTCACATATTATCCCACTGCATAAAGGTGGTAACTCCAACGAATTATTAAACTATAGACCCATAGCTATATTATCTCCTCTGGCAAAAATCATGGAGAAATGCATTTGTAGACAACTGTTAAACTACCTAATCCAAAACAACTTACTAGCTGTTAACATGATTTTAAGCCATTTCATAGTGCCACCTCTGCCCTCTTATCCTTCTCTGACTATATTAACAAAAATTGCAATAATAACACTCTTTCCTCAGCCCTCTTTATTGATCTCTCTAAAGCCTTCAATATGGTTAGCCACCAGCTACTCATAAACATACTCAAAAACCTTTCAATAGATGCACTGGCTATACAATGGTTCCAGTCCTACCTAAACAATAGACAGCAGGCTGTACTATGGGAGAACAATTTATCTACCCACCTCCCCATTGCCCTTGGTGTCCCTCAAGGCACCATATTAGGCTCTATCCTATTTTCTGTTTTTATTAATGACCTACATTCTGTAATACCTCAAGCTACCTGTATTCAATATGCAGAGGATTCCACGTTAATATGCTCAACCACTTCTCCATCTGACCTACAGACCCTAACCCAAAATGTGTTTAATCCAGTCAAAAATGGCTTCTACATTGTTGCCTCATCTTGAACCCCAAAAATTCAAAACTCTTACTATTCACTCCTACCCATAGGGCCTTCCCACTTAACTTTACTGTTATATCAAACAATGGTACTATCATATCTCCTGATCACACTACCAAACTTCTAGGGGTATTAATTGACAACAGCCTTAACTTTGATACTCATATTAACTTTACTATAAAAACAGTCAACAAAAAACTAGGCTCCCTTTATAGGATCAAACCCTTTCTGACTCCATTAACCAGGACTACTATTGCCCGTACCCACTTAATCTCTACTCTTCTCTATGCCTCCCCTATATATACTAATCTGTGTACAAACAGCCTTAACAAGCTGGCTATCTCCTACAATAATATTGCCAGATTTGCCACTGGCTCTGCTTTCAGAATCCATCATTGTCATAATCTTGAACAACTAGAATGGCTAGAGTTGCCAAGCCTACTACTATTTAACCAATTAACAGTTGTCCACAAGATCCTTTGTCAACCTACTAATACCCCAATACTTACCAACCTTATCTCCCCTACAATAACCTTAACACCCTACGCTCATCAAATAAACTACTTGTACAACAAATAGGTAAAACCAACAATATGGCTGGTGACTCTGTGTTCCCTAATACCGTGGGCAAAACCTGGGACTCACTTCCCAGTGACATGACCTCGCTTTCCCCAATAACACTATTCAAAAACAAACTGAAACTATACCTTAAAACACAATGGTTATGCCCTTGTGCTAACCCTGACTAACTTCCTGACTTATCATTGGGTACTTACCCCTATTCCTGTACTAGTCTAGTTGCTTTTCTGTTAACCATAAAGTGAGTGTGCTTTTATATATTAGTTTAATGTCATTATAAATATCTTCTTATAACTATCCAAATATGACATGTATAAAGATTTTTTAAGCAGTAATGTAAGGAAATGTAAATAATTGCTAAAATCTGTAATGCACCTGTATTTGTAAAAACTGTCATATACGATAAATAATACTGTGTTTCTCCCTCAGCCTCTGCTGAAAATGGACATATACCCAGCTGGACTAGCCCGGTCAACAAATGTAAAATAAATAAATAAATTTTATACAAGAGACCAAAAGCCAGGAGAAACTTTTGCAGCTTATATCACTCACTTGTGAAATAAAGCTAAAATGTGCAGATTTGGTGATTTGAAAGATGAGTTAATAAAGGACAGACTTGTGTGTGGAGTTAATAATGCTACAGTAAGAAAGATTTTGCTTTGTGACAGTGATTTAATGTTAAGCAAAGCTATAGAGATCTGTCAAATCCATGAGCTCACAGAAAGGCATACATGTATGCTTGCAAGTGATGAGGATAGTTTCAGGAGCCTCTAGAGCAAGTGTAGACAGCATGCAGCACATGGCCAGCAGAAGCAGGCCTAAGCACATAGCAGCTGCAGCCCCTGCAGGTTTTCCAGGGAGGACCTGTAACTTTCCAGCAACTTCTAAGACTGGCTCAGCAAAACGGACATGCTCAGTGCAGTATAAGAGTGAGTCAGCAAATCCCAAGTGAAGTCTTATTGTTAACTATCATAATTGTGGTGTCAATCATGAGTCTAAAAGAAAGATGTGCTTAACATTTGGTCAGCAATTCCACAAGTGTAAAAAATGGAACCACTTCCAAAAGTTTTGTAAATCAAGTAAGCCTCATTCAATTATTGAGAAACGTCACTCAAAAAAACAAGTTGATTGTGTAGAAAGCTGCAACCCTACTTTCTGTGTAGATGGTGTATCAGTAATGGGTGAAAAGGTTAATGCAGTAGATTTGTTGGTAAAGAACAAAGTGTTTTGTACTGTCCTGATCAATGATAAACCCATGGAGCTCAAAGTAGACACTGGTTCAAAGGGTAATGTGCAATTTTCTAGTGTAAGGCTGGTGAACAACTTAATTAGGCTAATTGTGCGCAGCTTGTTGCTTATGGAGGAGAAGAGATTCAAACCGAATGCTCAGTAGTGCTTTCATTCTATTCGGCTGGAAACAGTTACAGCTTGCAATTTTATGTAGTCAGAAGACCTGTGCAGTCATTATTAAGTCTCAGAGACAGTTCAAGAATGAAACTACTTTCTTCTACCAAAGAAGTCCATCATGTATGTGCATGTCCCAGATCCAGCTTCACTGATGCTATTTTCTCAGAGTATGCTGATGTTTTCAATGACAAGCTAGGCAAACTTTTCAGTTGTGTTCTCCATGAAAGTAGACCCAGAGTTCAGTTCAGTGGTCAGACCAGTGAGGAGAGTTCCATTAGCTATGCAGGACAAAGTCAAGGTCCAATTAGATAAGATGGTGCAGTAAGGTATGATTTGTCCAGTCATAGAACCAACTGACAGGGTGTCTTCCATGGTAGTTGCTCATAAGAAAAGCTCAGATGAAATCAGAATATGCATTGAACCAAGAGACCTGAAAAAGGCATTAAAGAGACCTCATCATCCTATGCGTACAGTTGAGTAGGTTACCACCATCATGCCAAGTGCCACTGTTTTTTTCTGTCTTGGATGCAAAGAGTTAATTTTGGCAAGTAATGCTTGATCACAAATCTTCACTGCTGACTACATCAGCACACCATTTGGTAGATACAGATTTCTCAGAATGCCTTTTAGAATAAATTCTGCCAGTGAAGTCTTTCAGTGTGCAATGGAGCAAATTTTTTCAGGTTATCCATGTGCTATAATAATGAGTGATTTACTAGTTGGAGGTAATGGAGAAGTAGAACATGACAGAAAGCTCAGGAAAGTTCTGGACAGAGCACGTGAAGTGAACTTGAAGCTCAACCCTCTGAAATGTAAATTCAGGCTACCAGAAATTACTTATGTAGGTCATTTATTTACTAGTACAAGCTTACGACCAGACACTTCCAAACAAGCAACCATTCTTGAGATACCAGCTCCAGACAATGTCCAAGCCCTACAGCATTTCCTTGATGTGGTTAACTATTTGAGCAAATTTATCCCTGACTTTAGTGAGTTTATTTATTTATTTCATTTATTTCAGTTTGATGACCGGGGAAGTCCACTGGGCTAAGAAGAGCCCATTTTCAGTGGAGGCCCTGTGAGTAAAGCTCCATTAACAATAACAAATCCATTAACAATAATAAACATGCATTTGAAGCAGACATATAACACATGCTGAGAGTACAATTAACAGATATGAAGAGATAAACATTTGTATATAGAGTATCTGTAGTGATAGCAGATATACATTCTGTAAGCAGAGTAAACCTTAATAAAACATTTACAGAGGTAGGATTAATGCATTAACAAAATGATAAGCATGCAGAATGAATATTAGTGATGACTATCAGGTATGGGATATAGTCCATGCTGAGGGTAATTAACTACACATGAAGAGATGCTTTTGGTTACAGATTGGTTATAGTGACAGTAAGCAATTAACCATGTAAGGAAATAATTCTAGCAGACAGGGTATTCCCTTATTGAATCATTTCCAGACATAAGAATATTAACATTTACATCAATTTAAATTGCAGATAGTAAAATGAGGGTAGAAATCAGGCCGGCAAGAATTGTAGAGTTTTGTATGTTAGGAGAATGGCAGGATGGAGGTAATAAGCAGAATTGAGGAGTTGTATGTGGGTGTCAATAGGGAGAGGCCATATCCACAGGAAAAAAGTTAATTGAGGAGGGGTTCAAGTGGGGAAAAAGAGGGGCAAAATCCATTTAGAGGGTAGGTAGGAGTGTAGGAGGGATTTGATGTTGGTGGGATTTGGAGTATTTTGAAGGAATGGGGGAGTGAGTTCCATAGTTTGGCTAGGGAGTATGATAGCAGAAAGTGGCCTGGGGGCCAGGAAGGTTTGTGGATTTGTAGGAGGTTTTGGTTTTCAGATCGTAGTGAGCAGTTTGGAATATAGGGGGCTAAGGTGGTGGAAAGAGATACGTTTGTGGGCTGTGGTGAGTTTTAGAAAGTTTAGGTAGTTAGGTAGCTCTAGCCATGGTAGGGAATGGAGGGAGAGGCAGTGATGGGAAGAATCTTTGGAGTTTGTGGTGAATTTGCTTATTTTATTGTAGCGGGATTCCAGTTTGTTTTGTAATACAAGTTGGAGGTTGGTGAGCAGAAGAGCACCGCATATGGGAGAGGGGAGAAGGAAGGAGGAGGCTAGGGTTTTTATGGTGGAGGGGGTGAGGTAGTGATTATGTTGGTACATGAGTCTCAATTTTTTATGTTATTTTTTTATGGCAGTTTGAATATGGATGTCAAATTGTAGGTGCTTATCAATGATGACACCAAGGAGCTTTGTATGAGATACAATTTCAATGGGGGTGTTATTCTGGCTTTGTATAGTGAATGAGATGTTTTCAATGGAGGTGATTCTGGAGGGATTAAAGAACATAAGTTTAGTTTTGGTTGTGTTTAGGGCGAGGTTGTTGTTGTGCATCCAAGTTTCTGTTTTAGTAAAATCTGACTGGGTTTTTAGTAGTAGGTTGGAGGGGAAGTCAGCAATGCTGATGATTATAGAATCATCTGCATATTGAATTAGAGTGGTATTTGGGATGGTATGGTGAAAGGTATTGATGAATATGTTGAAGAGTAGGGGGCCTGGAACAAATCCTTGGGGGACGCCAGCGGGGGTGTGTAAGGAGGCAGAGGTTGAAGATTTCCATTTTACAGCTTGCTGTCTTTTGGAGAGGTAGCTAGATAACCAGGATAAGGTAGAGGAAGACAGGTTGAGAGAGGAGAGTTGAGTTAGGAGTATGGGGTGGGAGACGGTGTCAAAAGCTTTGGATAGATCATGTAAGATGGTAGATATTAGCCTGTCTGTCACAAGCATGGTTGAGTTATCAGCATCTTTAAGTGAGTGATATGCAAAATTTTGCCTGGTCATGGTTGGAACAGCACCAGACATCATTTGATAACCTCAAACAGCAAATTGCCAATTCACCTACATTGAGACAGTATGATGTCCACAAACCAGTAATTCTTTCTTGTGATGTTTCAAAGTTTGGCTTTAGTGCAGTTATTCTTCAAGAGGGCAGACCTGTTGCCTATGTGTCTAGAACTCTTACCCAAACTGAAATGCAGTATGCTCAAATTGCGAAGGAACTTTTGGCGATTTTGTTCACGTTTGAAGTTCCATAATTATATTTATGGCTGAACTATCCAAATCTAAACTGATCATCAGCCTCTAGTCACTATATTAAAAAAGCCTATGCATATAGCTCCAGCAAGACTACAAAGAATGATGCTCAAATTACAAAAATACAACTTCAAAATAGTCTATACAAAAAGCAAACTTCTTTATCTGGTTGATACCTTATCCAGATCACCCAGAAATATCGCAGAACTGCTTGATGCAGAGAGTTTTGGCTTTGATGTCATGGAAGTGTGTAAATTTTCTACCACAAGACTTGATGAGCTGAGAGATTATACAAAGACTGATCCACTTTCACAGAAGCTCAACCACTTCATCAGTGTTGGATGGCTGTCAAAGCAATCTTGTGTACCACCAGAAGTACAACCTTTTTTTCCATACAGAGATGAGATGCTGATGGAAGATAGTATCATTTTCAAAGGTCCTAGAGTTATTATTCCTACTTCTTTATAACATGAATACATTCAGGTTTTACATCGTGGCCACCTAGGTTCCGAAGCTACCAGAAGAAGGGCATGAGGACTAGTATTTTGACCTTCTCTGTCAAAAGACATTGATAAAGTGCTTTAATCTTGTTCAACATACAATAGTACTAAACCGCATTTGCAAAAAGAACCACTTCAGCTAAGCCAGATTCATGAACAACCTTGGTCAACAGTAGCCACTGATATATTTAAGTGGAACAATCAGCATTACTTAGTGTTAATAAACTCTTATTCAAACTGGTTTGAGATCAATTTGATACCTAATGTAACATCCAGTACTGTTATTACTAAGATGAACTGTCATTTTTCAGTCCATGGTAGTACACACAAAGTTATTTCTAACAATGATACCCAGTTTACTAGTCAATTATTTCAGAAATTTGCAAAAGTATGGGACTTTATTTATACTATTTGTAGTCGAGAATACCCATAGTCAAACAGCCTGGCTGAACATGCAGTACCGAGTGCAAAGCAATTACTAGAGAGGTCAAAGTGTGACAATACTGTTATCTTCTTGAACTTACTTAATCTCAGAAATATACCCCATGACAACCTACTTGGCTCGCCTGCTTAAAGTCTTATATCTAGGCAAACCAGAACAACCTTGCCTATCAGTTCTAGTTTGTTGGTGTCTAATGCTAAAAACACCAGAGCAATCAAAGCCCAACTATTTAAAAAACATTGCTTTAAGAAGTCCAGCTATGATAAAATGAGCAGATTTCTTCGTCCATTGAAAGAAGGAGTTACAGTGAGGATTCAAACTGCAAAAGGCTTTGATCGAATTGGTCAAGTGAGAGGTGTATGTACCAAGCTGAGATCCTACTTAGTGGAATCTGAGGGTACAGAATACAGGAAAAACTGCAGGTATCTTCTTCTGGTGTCTGAATCGATATCGCAGCATCATCTCTAAGATACAGGCTAGATCTCAGAGCAACCCAAACAATGTTCATATTGAGGAACATGTCTCAGTACCTATTCCCATTCCTGATGATATCCCAGATGTCCCAAAGTTGAACATTCCTTGAAGACAGTCCACGTTGCTAGATCCAATTCTGATTTTATGTTACACGTTCAAGTCATATTTCTAGACAGTGTAAAATACACTGCAACTTAGACATAATTGTTTTATATGTGTTTAATTTTGTATGATTGTATGTCAAAGAATTAGTTCTGTATAATTCCATGTCAGAGGATCATTTCTGTGTAATTGCATGTCAGTGAATGCTGTCATTTAGTGTATGACCTAATTTCTCAAAGGGAGGATGTAGAACCGAGTGTGTGTAGTAACTTTAAAAAGCATTTCCAAGTGTAGGCATATGCATATAAAGAGTGAGCATATGGAGGCAGCAGTGCCATTTTGAGAGAACAGCCAGAGTGTTAACATGTATGAGTGTAGTAGTCAATCTGTTTATAAGTTTATATATGTTTAAGTTACTAAGCCCTAATCCTGATGTGTTTGTGTATAATAAAGCTGCTTGAACTGAACCCACAAATGTCCATCTGTTTTATCCTGATTGGATGAGCGACAGAGTGGATCAACTGTCAGTGTTACTCTAATGCAGTCTAGGGCATCCGTGCTGATGACTCACACCACAGTCTTATCTGCCCCTCCCACATATGAAAACACATGGCCCAGGTTGCTTCACAGAGGAGACTGATGGGGTGATGCCAGCATGTGGAGATGCATTGTAGGAAGGAACATGACTGTGACTTGACAATCTGGTCAAGACTGCTGGGCCTAAATCAGATGGAACAGCAGTGGATGTGTGTGTACATTGGAGCATAGACACTGATGCCCAATGGACAAGATTTAGGCTGCTGAGAATGGCCTGCATTTCCCAAGTGACAATTAGCTAAGCAGAGTCAGGGCATGCAGAACCCTGCTTGTATTATGGCACTGCTGCAGCACTGTCATGGCCAGGGATTCTATAAATCATGCCACAGATAACATACTTTCATTCTGTGCAGCCAGTGATGCCATGACCTCCCCGTGTCTGTGCTCATGTACTTTATGCAGCACACCCAGCTGGTGTACAACACAGTCTGTGGCATGAGCATATGCATAGATGTCAGATCCATGATGTTGCTGGGAATGTTCATTTGCTTGTAGGAGTAGGTGGGCACCCTCTGATGCTTGTCCGTGACAACAGCTGCACACCTATGTCTACTGAGAAGGGCAGTATCAATGTGTTGTGGGGAGCTGTCAACATCAGCAGCAGTCTCAACATGGGTCTCTTGTCCTCAGGCCTTATCCTGTCCACTGTCCCATGTCCCATCATTGCCAGAATGGCTGGATAAGTTTCCCTCCAAATCTTAGGCTATAGCTACATCCACATGACTGTCGCCATCTGGACCAGACTGTATTGCCATGTCAGTGCCTTGTGTGCCAGGGGCCATGCTACCATCCTGAGACACATCATATCCAACACTGGGATCAGTGAATGGGCTAAATAAAGACAGTTGATGTGCCAAAAGAAGAGAAAGATTAAACCGACCAGGGGAATATGCTTACATCACATGCTGCATATCATTAAAGACATATGGCACATACATCTCACTGCACTGTTACACATAATAATGACTTATCATGATCTCTTGTTTTTGTGTGGGCCATGGAATCTATATAACAGGTTGTTGACAATTATGTTATATATCCAACATGTCTGACATAGGTGAGGAATACAAGCATAGCACACACCTGACAAGTCCTCATGGGAAGATGGTGCTGGAGGAGATGGATAACATTCAACTGTTGTTGGGAAACACAGTTATAAACATAGCATTCATAATCATATCATTGCCAGCATGGACCATTTCAGCAATGTTAAAACATACAGTAGGAATTACATGGATATACCACTTGTTTCTGCACTAGATGCTGATGTAGTCTGTCCTATGAATGGTTAGAAGGGCACAGCATTAACGGAGGACAAGAATAACATGAATAACAGAAATGATGTGTATAAAAGGTAGGTAATAGTATACCACTGACACCCTACCAATGTTGTGAATTCATGCGTTGTACTGCGGATCCTTCAGGGGTAAAGCTAAGAGAAAGATAACACAACACAATAATGTATGCAGGCAGTGGAATAGTGACATTTTACCATATATGATACAGTAACAGAGGCTGCTGATACTCATGTGATATATGGTGCATCTTTTGGACAGATGTCTCTGTATAGAAAAACAGCGACATTAATGTCATGCAATACATGTCTGCTACACATTGCTGCAACCTATGAACATGTTGTGATAACATACCTGGTTTGTCTGACCTTGTATCTGCACAGCTTGAGTACCCAGATGATGTATCTGTAGTTTACAATGTTATGCAAATATCAAAATGACAGTAAACAGCAGTGGCATGACATGGGGTTAAGGCAATAACAGGTAGTGGTTACATTAACACTGTATGGAGACACTCACCTGCCATTTCCTGTGTAGAAGTAGCTGGACCTGTGAACATTAACACAGACAACATTACATATGTCAGTTGCGTTATTATGTCTGTACTGCAGATGTACAGCTACATGCCATTACACTTATGTAGATCATCATCACCCTGTGTGGACGCATGTTCACAGTTTAATTCTGCTGCTGAAAAGCAAAAATGACAGTACATGATTATGCATGCAACAGCAATGTGATGATTTACTCTATAAGCATCAATGTTATGCAAAGTAACACATAGATGTGTGACCTGGAACACCTGCTTCAATACCACCCCCAGGTATGCAGCGCTCCTCCCTCAGCGTATGCAGGGATGCAAGAAATTGTGTGATCTCATCCTTGGTGAAAATGGTGTGCCATCACTGCTGGCATCCCTCAATCTCTTATACCTTTGTACCCTGTTGGCTGCATGGAGGATCATGTCAGAGCAGCATCAGCGACAAGACTCCTGGGATGTAATTTGACCTCCCACCACATTAATCATGTTGATGAGACAGGCCCAGACTTCATTCCTCCATACTATATTCCCTGACCATCCAAGGAGTTTTAGTCCATGTTGTCACAGAGAATCTACTATAATCTTTTTCTCCTCGTGGGAGAAATTGTCACCTCTAAGTCTGTCATCTGAAAGACAGTGATATGCACATGTTCATATTCATGTGGGAACCTACTTATGGAGATGATCATGTGGACAGCATATGTCACTCTAAACACTACGCATTCCTTTGCAATGCAAAATTCTATGAAATACTCACTGTGACATATATAATATAGCATTCAACAATGGCTGCAGGCATAACACCTGGAAAAGCAACATAGTTTGTGATATCTGTAAAGATCTGTGGGAATCAAACAACTTATAATGGAGATCCAGGGAATGGAGGTCCAAATACAACAGCATCATGCCACTGAAGCCACAGTCTGCATCCATTTCACATTAACATACTACACAAACATATGTGTACAAGCGAAATGTGTGATGGTTGTAGCTGTAATGCAACTGCAGCCTAAACAGACAGCTACTCTAAAACAGCCTGCAACATGACACATTATACATGATGATCTTATATGAACACAGTCATTAGTGAGTAGTGAATGTCATCCACATCAGCAGAGAGTATCTGTAAATTATCAATTGAACAACTTACAGAAAGTGTCGGAAAAAACTCAGGAGTCGTGTACACAGTACATGTTAAACAGATGTAAACAGATCCTTTTTGTATTAAACTAGTAGTTCTAATATCCACAACAGCATAAGGAATACATGCTATGTGAGCATCATAGAGATAATGTAGGAATCTGTAGTTTTCCATGGATACACCACAGAGTGTATAGAGTCACCTGCAAAATAAATGGAAATTCCATAAATCTGTCTTTATGTACTGTTCAGTTTTGCTGTTTACATCTGCCTGTATAACTGCATATAGGAAATTACTGTATGTCCTTGATACACACATTAACACCTGTATGCATAAGGATAAAGCAGACATTACCTTGGTAAGTTACAAACATTTTACACAATGCACACATTCTCCATAAATGCATCACTTTAATAAGATATATTTGATAATGTAATGTAATGTTACCATAAGTCTATAATGAACTATTTTTCCCCAAAACAGTAATGCTAGTGCCAAATTACATTTGCAGTTACCTATGACTCAGGTATAATAGAAAGTAAGAGCAGCTAAGTGCATACTTTTTTTAAGTACCATTTTTACCATACACAATGAATGAGGTTCATTAATATTCAAGGTTTTGCAATCCCATTTGTGCACATCCGTGTAAGTTCTCAAAATTTGATGCATTAACCAATAATGCAGCATAATGTTAAGGTGCTCCATGCAAGTTCAAACAGGTATCTTTAAATGGGGCCACGTGTGGCACATACCCATTAACTTCTAATGATAAATATTGATTTTGTTACATTAACCGATCAGACCATTGCTAATTATGACATGATTGGGACCTCAGTAAGCAGTTTACAGATCTGCATTTTTCTGTCTTTGATTATCAATGCTATCAACAATATTGAGATGGCTACTTCCAGGAGAATTTAATGGGTCCAGGTGCCCAATTGGCCTGAGGAAGAAAACACCTAGATGTTGACATCTATGCTGGAGTGGAGTATCACATGACAGCCATACTAAGGAACTTTATGATGACTGACATTTAGACCCAGATTGCAAGGGAGCATCAGTGACGTATGGGATCTACCAGAATAGAGTGCAGGTTTGCTAGGGCTATGATGACTTGCATCAGAGGGTTGCAGAGGAGCTTCTTCTGAGGGTCAGTGAAGTGTGTCATCAATTGGTGGATGCTTAGATTAAGTGTCACAATCCTATGTATACCTGAGCATTCCTACAGAATTTAGAGATGTAGCTGTGTCACAAGTATATCAGATACATGCCTTTTAAAACTATTAAGTAGCTTTTCTGAACTTTTTTAATTTCTCCAAATCTTTTGGGTTTCTAATACGATGACAGGAATTGACCCCCTTCCTAAGTCAAAGTATGATTAAAGTTCATGAAATTAGTATTGTTTCAATCTTTGATGTCATTCAAAAGTGCTCTTCACAGCACTCGCAATGTGCCCAGTAGACTCCGTCTGCAATTAGTATGGGGTTACATGGATTGGTAACATATCTAAATACGATTGTAGATTCTTTTTTTATAAGACCTGTTGCTCCATCTACTATTGGAACTGTCTGGGTATCTTTCTTCCACATTGCTCTCATTTCTGCCTGCAGATCTTGATATTTTATGACTTTGTGTCTCTCTATAGGCAAGACACTTTAGTGACTGGGTGTAGCAGTTTCAATGATCAATGCTACCTTTGTCTTCTTTTCTTGGACCACTATATCTGGTTTTCTAGCATCTATCTTTTGAACTGTTGGTAATGGGTGATCCCATGTGATATAAAGTTCATCATTTTCTATGATGCTTTGTGGCTCAAGTTTCCAGTGTTTTTCAGCCACTCCAGTACCATGATGTTTACAGAATCCCCAGTGCAACAGTCTTGCCATATTATTATGCCTTTCAGTATACAGTCCTTCTACCATTAGTATGTCACAACCAGCAATGAGGTGTGTTTCCAATTTGGTTTTACAAAACCTACATTTGTCTATTTCTCCCGCATGTTGAATGGACTTTTGTATACCAGTGTGCATGTAGCCCACTATCTTGGGCTGCCGATATTAACCTTTCATCTCTTCATTTGAATTTGCCTCTCTTTAACCATTCCTGTGTTCGTTTCTGATCAAAATGAGGTTCTTCCAGAAGTTTTCTATACTTGCAACTATATTTATGCTTTTTCCACATTTCATGTCTTCTCATCTGGTCCTTCACCTTATATTCTTTCTTTTGTTTTTGGCACATTAAGTTGCTGCCTGATTTTTATCTACTTCTGGTTTGATTTTCATCCCTTCTTGACGCCAATATGATTTTGCTAAATTAAGCAGAGAAGTCATCTTAGATTTATTCTCCTTATGCTTTAAAACTTTCACTACATTTGGGTCTTGTGAGGTCAGCAGATATGTGTGGAGTCTCACGACTGCAGATCTATACATGTAATCAATTTCAAGGAGGCCCATTCCTAACAATTAGATCATCTGGGTAATTAAGAAGATGTGGTAACTGTTCTTCATATAACTCTGGGTTCTATTTCTATAGTGTTTGTTTATTTACTACTGTTTATAATGTATATAATATTAAACATTGTAGATGTACATTTCTTTTCCATCATAATAACATAATTTCACGTATCCACTATAGTCATGTAACACTGATGCCTATAGCACCTAGGACATTGATGACTATGCATTTCACAGTTATCCATAATACAAAGACAGTATCACTGGGTCTACTTGTCTATGTGCGAATACTTACTTATAAATAACTTCTTTACTCTGTTCCTTTTAATAAAGTGAATATTTTTATTACAGAACCATTAGTTTAACCCAAGAAGAATGCCTGCATGACTGTCTATACCTATCTTTTCATTTGTAATATGTGTCGATCGCTGTTATTTGTGTAGGTCTTGATGGCCTATAGTGGTTATGTGTCTGGTGTTACCATTTTCATCCATCACCTGCAGGATTACACACACACACACACACACACACACACACACACACACACACACACACACACACACACACACACACACACACACACACACACACACACACACACACACACACACACGCACACAGTAAGCATGTGTTCAGAAGAAATACATGCTGGCATTTTGCTTGGCTTATAAAGAGCCAGGTCAGCCTGCATATATGTAGGTGTGTTCTGGGTTCAACCCCATATAGGGAAAACATATCACTATATTATTATCATTGTGCCTTCACACGTTATTGTCGAAAATTCTGCTCTAAATATCTGCTTATTGATATAAACACATTTTGTGCATGCTTATGAATAACTTTATTCTTCACAGGATTTATACAAATATCTCTGTAATCCATAATTTTTGTCATCATCACCTCTTTCTACACAGTGTTATGTATAAAGCTTGGAACAGACTGTTATACTTCTGCCAATAAATTTTGTGGACTATGTTATCATTTTCAAAATTACATTCATGTGTAATTTTTTCATTCTTTATTAAATTCACATCAACATCCTTCTCATTCTTATCTTTGGAGGGAGTCAGATGGTCAGGCATACAGCTGGAATGCAGAACATGGAGATATAGTGATGTATGCACTTGATTTGTGATGTGTGCTTTGACAATGAATATCTTTATAGGTAGCATCCCACATTCATTACTGTGTCCCTGATGTAAAGCACATTATAGTTGTCTGTTAACAGCAGCTATGTGAAACAAGACACTTTCCCACTCTCTGAGGGATGAAGGTTTTTATTTGCTGTCAGTTGTGACCACTGTGCTGACAAGCTTCATTCTTGCAACTTATTTTCCTAAATACCTAGCATGTTGTCATTTTTGTAAATCCTAAGCCGTGATCCTTATTAGTAACCCATCCTTGTACATTCATAACTCCAAGTCTTTTCACTACAATCACACCATGCACTCCCCAACAAGGTAGATTAGCTAGGCAGATAGGTGTCAGGATTACAGTGCAGATGTAGCTTAGAGTTGCATGTTTGAAACTCAGGCCCTGCACTCTGGGTTTAATTCTGTTCCAGGATATAAATGACTGTATGTAACATTACAAAATTTGTACGATGATTCTGTAATATTCTTCAACAGAAAAACTTTTCAGAACTAGACCTCGACAATGTATATTACTGTTATTTGATGACTACATCATTCGTATTTGCTGTTTTCTTTTTGCAGGTGATTAGGACAGGACTCATAACCATGTCTGCACATCAAGTAGATGCACAGGCTGGAGGAGCAGCAGAGGAAGAGAGGTATGTTGCCAACTTTGCCTCTTATGTTAAGTAAAATGTATATGATCCTTGTTGCAGACCTGTATTTTTGATATTACCATGTATGTTGCTTATAATGCAGGAATACCCATCATGCATCAGTAACGTAAATGCAATACTCATATTATACCTGTGTTTAAAAATCTGTTTGAAATACAAATATCTTGAAATACCATTTAGCAGCAAACCATGCTTTCTGAAGATAGTTTTTTGAATGCAAGCCACAACCTAAATGACAGTCGGTTATTTGTAACTGTCACAGTGACGTTGAAGCTGATGTTTCAAGTTCAAATCTATAGTGCTTTGCTTGCTATATATAATGTATGTGTTTGTGTAGGGTTTTAGGTGACTGATATGTTGTGCATAGCCTGCCTGTTCCGATACTGACTGGGTGCCTGCTGTGGTAGGGTTCACCCTGTCAGCATGTTGTATGGCATGCTCTTTAGTTTAACATTGATATTGTATCTCACTGCAGCATTTTTGATGAATTTGTTAAAACAAAGTTGTACCCTTTGTTTGGGGATATTTGTGCACATATTAAATTTTTTGCACCATTTGAACCATGGGAACCTTCAAACATTGTACCCTACCCAGTTTGGCTTTGTTAAGGGCAGATCATGCCTCCTAAACCTGGTGGACTTTCTTGAGACAGTTACCAAGGCTTTAGACAAGGGAAAGGAGGTCCACACAGCCTACCTAGACCTTACAAAGGCTTTTGACACCATTCCCCATTCTGGTATTATTGACAAGCTCCCCAGCCTGAACATAAACCCCTATGTCACGAGATGGGTTGCCAATTGGCTCACGGATAGAGCCCACACAGTGAGAGTTGCAGGTTCTAGATCTGACTCTAAACCAGTTACAAGTGGCATCCCCCAGGGCTCAGTCCTGAGACCCCTCCTGTTTGGTATATACTTCTCAGAGGTACAGGCAAGCACAGGAGGACTATGGCTGACCAAGTTCACAGACAACTGCAAACTAAGGGCCATAATTGACTCTCCATCTGATACAGACATCCTCCAGAAGGGTCTCACTGAGACGGATACCTGGTGTTAAAATCATGGCCTCAAGCTAAATGCCAAAAAGTGCATAGTCATCCCCTTTGGAAAAAACAAAGTACCCATAAACTACCACATACGTGGTAGTCCCCCAAATACAAAAAATGTAATAAGGGATCTGGGGATCCAAATAGATAGTAATCTCTCTTTGATAATCATATTGCCAAGGTGGTTAGAAAACTATTCTATGTGGCCCACCTAATCACAAAAGGGTTCACATCTAGAACAAAAGAGGTTATTGTGCCCCTCTACTCATCACTCATCAGACCCATCATAGAGTACAAAGCCCCATTTGGGATGTACCTTACAAGACACCTGCAACAGCTGGAAAGACCACAAAAGTACCTCACCAAGAGGATTACTGGCCTCAAACATATGCCCTATGCAGCCTGACTGAAGAAACTCCAGCTGTACTCGGTTGCGTACCGCTTACTCAGAGGTGATCTCTGCCTGACATACAAGGCCATGTCCAACCCAGAATTGATGGACATGCTCCACCTAAAAAAAACAAATCCCAGAGAGCCACACGCTCTAGGGATCTAAACCTCTCCACAACGATAAATAGGATGTGCTGGAGGGATAGATTCTTGTCTCAAAGACTCCCCATGCTTTGAAACAGGATTCTAATCTACATTAGGCAGAGCCCCTCACTAACACTCTTCAAGAGAAACCTTGACAAGTGATGGGAAAAAGAAAATTTACCCCGGGGATCACTGCAGTGGCTCTGCTGGACAGAGGCACAGGGAACTAAAGGCTCTGCTGGACAGAGACACAGGGAACTAATCTAAGGGGGCAGCGAAAGCCAACGCATTCTGGCTAGGCTTATAGATGCCCTCGGGCAGATAGCCTAGTACTTACATATGAACCTATTTCATAATCAGCAAATAGCATCAGGGTATTTACATTTTGCTAATAGATTTAGGTAGGTTGTCGATGCAGTTGTAGACAGACAATGTTTGTACAACATATACTACATTCTCATATGTCACAGAGTGTGACTGTGTTTATGATTGTACATTATTACTATTGGTAGTGTTGTATTCCTTAAATTGATGTGGGGTCAGCCAATGACCATGCTGCCTGTCTCCTGTTTTTCATGTGGCTTTTATATTGTCCACATTATTGTCATCTTGCTTTTTCTTCATTATGACAATGTTACTTGGTGGTTGTTCATATGATGCATTACATGCACAGACACATGGACTACATTTTACATTCAGACATAGACATAAGTGTTCTGGGAAAACAAACAAGGCAAAAATAATGCATATAGTGATATTTGTTCAGGCACAGTGCAGGTCCCAATACTAATGATAGTTGTCATTTTCCAATTTTTTTATTTGTCAAATTACAGTTATGTGAATGTTGAATGAGGCAGTGTCAGGTCATGGTTCACTTCAAATGTCAGGATAAGTGACATGTGCTTGTTTTGCATGTGCTTGCCATTATTAATGCTGGCCAGTAAACGACTGTTTAGGTTAAGTCATGATTTCCACCAGTAAGCTGTGTTTTGCAATACAACCCTGTACAACCCTGACTGAGCTGCTTGCACTGAGTGATGGATACTGTATCCCTGAAGTGTTCTGTTATTAGACGTGTCCGTATGTATAGATAATGTGATATAGAGACGGTGTTGTGTGCATGAGGAACCATCCACTAGCAACAAATCTGTTGATTATAATTGTGCTACTTGGTAATATTTATGCCATTTCATCTTGAACTGTAATTTAAATGAGACCTTTGATGCATGCTAATACACCTTCATTCTCATATTCTCATATGCAGAACTCATATGTTGACAGGATATTAATTAATGGATCTAAGATGACAGATGCATACATCAGTTCATTTTAATGTCAGCTATGTATGTTCATAGGTTCATAGGTTCATAGGTTCATACTAGGCTATCTGCCCTAGGGCATTTATAAGCGTAGCTAGAGTGTGTTTGGCTTTTGCCACCCATTTTAAATAAATTTTGCTATGCCGTTTTTTGAGGTTAGTATACTGTGCCTCTGTCTAACAGTGACACAGAAGTGATACCCGGGGTAAACCTATGATCTCCCATCCACTCATCAAGATTCTTCTTGAAGAGAGTCAATGAGGGACTCTGCCTAACCTGGACTGGGATTTTATTCCAGAGTGAAGGGAGCCTCTGGGTTATGAATCTGTCCCTCCAGCATGTCCTATTTATTTCAGTGCTGAGGTTCAAGTCTCTTGAGCATGTAGCTCGATGGGATTTGGATTTTCTGAGGTGCAGCATGTCCATTAATTCCGGGTTGGACATGGCTTTATACGCCAGGCACAGATCGCCTCTGAGCAGGCGGTATGCCACTGAGTAGAGCTGGAGTTTCTTTAACCGGGCAGCATATGGCATCTGTTTGAGCCCTTTGATCCTCTTGGTGAGGTACTTTTGGGGTCTTTCCAGTTTCTGCAGGTGTCTGGTAAGGTACATCCCAAAAGGGGCATTGTACTCAATTATGGGCCTGATGAGGGATGAGTAAAGAGGCACGATGACCTCCCTGATCTAGATGTGAATCCCTTCATGATTAGGTGGGCTATATAAAATGTTTTTCTAACCACTTTGGCCACGTGGTTGTCAAATGAGAGATTGCTATCAACTTGGTTCCCCAGGTCCCTAATTACTTCTTCTGTACTTAATGGATTACCACCTATCTGGTAATTTGTGGGCACTTTGTTTTTGCCAAAGGGGATAACTATACACTTTTTGGCATTTAGCTTGAGGCCATGGCTCTGGCACCAGTTGTCTGTTTCTATGAGGCCCTTTTGGAGGATGCTTGTGTCAGCTGGAGAGTCGATTATGGTGCCCAGTTTGCAGTCATCTGCGAACTTGGTCAGCCACAGTCCTTCCGTGTTGGCCTGTACCTCTTGAGAAATATATACCAAACAAGAGAGGTCCCAGGACTGAGCCTTGTGGGATGCCACTTGTAACTGGTTTGGAGTCTGACATGGCTCCAGCAATTCTAACCATGTGGGTTCTGTCCTTGAGCCAGTTTGCAACCCATCTAGTGACATAGGGGTTTATATTTAAGCTGGTGAGCTTATCTATAATGCCCAAGTGAGGTATTGTATCGAAGGCTTTTGCGAGGTCCAGGTAGGCTGTGTGGACCACCTTCCCCTCATCAATGGCCTTGGTGACTGTTTCAAAGAAATCGACCAGATTTAAGAGGCAGGATCTGCCCTTAACAAAGCTGAACTGGGAAGGATCCAGTGTCTGTAGGTCCCCAATATCTTTATTTATGAGATCCATGATGATCCTTTCCATAGCTTTGCAGACCAAGCTAGTCAGGCTTATGGGGCAATAGTTTCCAGGATCTGTTGAGGCACCACCTTTGTGGAGAGGGACCACTGTTGCTGTACGCCACTCTTTGGGTACATATCCTGTAGTAAGGCTGAGACTGAACATTAGTTTTATGTTTGGGTTTAGCTCTTCTTGGAGTTCATGTAGGACACAGCCCGGGACACCGTCTGGTCCCATTGATGCTGTGTTTTTTGCTTTGGAGAGGGTGGCTCTTACCTGAGCATCTGAGATGTCAGGGGGCAGCACTCTGCTGGGATAGATATTTGCCCTTTTGGTGCGGAGGGGGGGGGGGTTGCGCTGAACCTGTCAGCTAGGATGTTGGCAATGTCTGTAGGTTCGATGTATTTTTTTGTCATTTTGGACTAATTCTGAGCATATCTGGGAATTCCCACCCAGGTTCCTAACATAACCAAAGAAAGCCTTGTGATTATCCCTAGTGTCCTGTGCAATTTTTCTCTTGAAGCTGGCCTTAGATGATTTCATGAGTGCCCATAGTTTTTTGCTAACACTGATAAGAGATGCCTTCCCTTTTTGGGATTTTGCTCTATCATGTAGTAGCTTCCTCCTTCTATTGTATAGTTTGCTTATGGCTGGGGTCCACCAGACAGGACGTCTGCCTTTGGAGGATTGGGTCTTGGTTTTATTTGGGATTGCATGATCCATGCATTCCTGAAGGTGTTCATAGAATGCGTTTATAAAGGATTCTGCGGTCTGGGCCGTATTTTCCACAGGCTTGGGGGCTTTGAAGGATTCCACTTCAGTTTTGAGGAGTGTGAAATTTGCTTTAGAGAAGATTTTCACTGTGGTTTTCTGGGCATTGTTTGGGGTCGGGATGTGAATATCCAGTGAGATTAGTTTATGGTCTGATCTTACCAGTGAGGGATACACTTCTAGTCTGGAGCATAGAGTCCCCATGTTGGTGATGATCAGGACCAGTATGTTTTCCCCTCTTGTGGGAGTGGTAACAAGTTGTTCCGTAGAATTTGAGTTTATAAATTCTAGGAACCTTTGGGCTAGGGTTTGGAGCTAGAGTAATGCTCCCAGTCTATGTTTGAGTAGTTGAAGTCACCCAATATAATGGTGTTTGGAGAGACCTTCATATTTTCCAGTGTTCTCAGGAAGGCCGAGTGGGGTTTCTGGATTTGGGACGGTGGTCTGTAGCAGGCTATAAACTGGAAGGCAGTTTTACCCACTGTTAGTTGCACATGGATAGTCTCTGATGCTTCCTGCTGTGCCACCAACCTGGAGGTGTGGGTATCTTTGACGAATATTGATACTCCCCCTCCTTTTGTGGTTCCGTCCAAGTTTTGGGGCCGAAAAGCATGGTATGAGGTATAACCTGGTAGTGCTGGCGTGCTCTCGGGAGCCTTGAACCAGGTTACTGTTACTGCACAGATATCGATGTTCTCCATGCTAAGGAGAGTTTTGAGTGAGTGCATCTTGAGGTTTAGACTTCTGGCATTGAGTAGTTTTTTTTCAGAAAAGTAGCAAAAACAGTAGTAAAAACAGTTCACATGCAATGCAAGCTGGCACACTTGAGTATGTAGCAATATTAGTCCACACGCAGTTTGAAAAAATGTAATTAAATTAAAAAGGACTAAAAGCAAGTGCAGAAAGGGGTTATTAGATAGAATGCGGTAAAGAGATGGGACTGGGGGAGTGTCCTAGATCAAATCTACAGTGGGGCGGGCACTGCAAAAGCCACCAAATTTAAACTACAACCAAGAACAGGGAATGCGTTGGGGAAGACAGTTTCAACAGAGATGTGAGGAATCCCAGTGCAAATTATAAAACCAGAAAAATATATACTGATTTCTGTATATTTGCAGAACAGTAAGACAACAGATATCTAAGCAACAATTTAGCTCTATAATACAGAATAATTTAGAAAAATATACTCAGCTCTATATATTTGCAAATAGTCTTGTAAGGCTCTCTCTCAGTGCACAGGTTCCAATTTAAATGCAGACTGTTTTTAACAGGTCAAATTAAGGGAACCTGGAGTTAAGCAATGCACAAGCTATAAAAAACGGTTATATCAGCTGAAGACAAGGCAGAAAATGAGGGGGAGGTGGGGAAGACAGTTTCAACAGAGATGAGAGGAATCACAGTGCAAATTATAAAACCAGAAAAATATATACTGATCTCTGTATATTTGCAGAACAGTAAGACAACAGATATCTAAGCAACAATTTAGCTCTGTAATACAGAATAATACAGAAAAATATACTCAGCTCTATATATTTGCAGATAGTCTTGTAAGGCTCTCTCTCAGTGCACAGGTTCCAATTTAAATGCAGACTGTTTTTAACAGGTCATATTAAGGGAACTTGGAGTTAAGCAACACACAAGCTATAAAAAATGGTTATATTAGCTGAAGACAAGGCAGAAAATGAGGGGGGGTGGACAGTTTCAACAGATATGAGAGGAATCACAGTGCAAATTATGAAACCAGAAAAATATATACTGATCTCTGCATATTTGCAGAACAGTAAGACAACAGATATCTAAGCAACAATTTAGCTCTATAATACAGAATAATACAGAAAAATAAGAAAAAAATGTCTATTGACATTGCTTTCATGTATGTTCCTGTTAGGCCACTGACAGTCATACATATACACCTACATTTGGATATTTCCTTTGACATGGCATATATGTGTGACATAAAGACATTGCATTATACATTTGTTTGGGTTGTGTGCACTTGGTTGTGTATATAGCAGCCAGTTTGCTGTTTTGCTGCTGTATTACTGTTTGGCACTGTGCTTGGTAGTTTGCCTTTCACATGCATAGTTGGAGGTTCTGTTCTATCCTCTGCTAGAATTATCTAGCATCCTAGGATCTGCTCATCTGTGCGGTTTCTTAGTTTAAACGTGCACTGCTCTCAGACTACTTGGATATGGGTTTATGTACCCAGGGTGTACTGTGATCTCTATTTCTTATCCTACAACACACATCTACCATTGTTTATAAACATCCAGGTATGACTGCCACACAGTTTGCAACATGTCATAATGTGATAGTGCATATATAGATATGTTTTTCTGCATTTCACCATGGCTGGTATGGATTTCCACTCTGTTTACCAAATTTCCCTTACCAATGTTGTGCAGTTTGACTTCTGCTTAACTTACCTGTCTTTACTATTTTTTCCAACCTCTGTCTTCATGTTTTGTGATATTTGTTCTACAGGTACACCAGCTTTGATGGGCTTTTCTTCCTCTTTCCCTGTCTTTACCTTTCCTTCTATTCTTAAAAAAATGATGCCCATGCCCTTTTGACTTTCTCTACAGATTTTCCTATTCCAAAATACCCATACCCCACATCAGCTTTTCTATCTCCCCAATTTCCTTGGGTATGTGTGTTACCTGCCTTCTCCACACATTTCCCATACCCATTGTTAGCTGTAGTGGTGTTACCATGACTGTCCTTTGTCTTTATTTTTTTTTTATTAAAAATTATGCATTCTGTTGGAATCCATAGGTTCTAGCTAACATATTTTCATAACAATGGAGTTACGCAGATATTTCATAATTGCGTCTAAGCTTACTAGAGAGATTCTGTAACAGATATGCATTTATGAATGTCAGGCTGAGATTCTTTGCATAACATTTTTAATGTACATAACACTTTGACAGTGATTTTTCTTTACTTATGGAGTACCTATGAGTGATATACAGTGCATCGTTAATGCTGAGATGCTTCATTGTGAACCGAGATATTCTGAGCTCACTTGACAAACTGACATATAGCATAGTTATCCACAACTTTTCTGCTGATATTGGCTTAATGGGCAGGATTCCATGGACTTTACAGAAACCAGCCCAGTGTTGATTTGTAGCTATGAGTTTCAACCAATTCATTTTAATACACTATTTCTGTAACAGTTTCTGTGTAACTTCCATTAATATTTATTATGTTTCACTGTCTGTGGTTGTATATGTCTGACATCTAACATTCTTGGGGCACACATGCTCATTACGTTTGGTTGTCCCTTACTTGCTGTGATATCCACTGCAATGGGTTTAACTCCCACATATGACCTATACAAGTTTTTTAATGGATTTTTACATGTGATGACATTGTTACATGTAATACTCATTTAGACATTGCTTTCATAGGAGTAAACCTCCTATCAGCAGCATACTCAAAGACTTAGCCAATTTCCATTTATTGGGCTTGTATCTTAAACCTGATAGTACAGAGTTCACAATACTTCTTAGGGGACTCCTGGCACCTGCTGGAGCTCCTGAATGATTTTCCTGTTGGTGATTTTAAATTTTGTTTTGCCTCACTAGATGCGGTCACCCTGTACACCTGTATTCCACAGGAAGATGGAGTACAGTTTTTAATTAAATATTTGGCAGCTCATACCACTTTTGGGTTAGACAACATCAACATGAGTTGTTCCCCTATGGACTTGGCCCTTGATAATAGCTACTTCAGTTTTCTTGGCAAGCTCTACAAACAGAACTTGGGAGTAGCCATGGGGCAAGGGTTGCCCCTGTTTTTGCAAACTTGGTCATTGCTACATGGGGAGAAAATTTCTTGATGAGACATCCTTTAGCAGAAAAAAATTTGTTCCTCAGGAGGTACATAAATTATCGCTTTTTTTCTGTGGAGTGGAACTCTGGATGGATTTAAGTGCTTTGTGGAATACATTAGCAAGAGCACTGATTTTTTTTTGGTTTACCATCAGTAGTTTGGGTGATAGTTTGGACTTCCTTGACCTAAGTATTTCGTGTGATACCACATCTCGTTCCTTTGTGAGCAAGGTCTTTCATAAGGAGACCTTTGTTAACCAGTACTTTCACAAGGACAGGTTACACCCCTCCAACATGAAAAGACAGGTGGTCAAAGAGCAGATGATCAGACTGAGTAGACTCATCATGGATGAGCTCACATTTTTGCAAGAGCTGTTCAAGTTAAAGGCTTTCTTCATTAACAGGGGTTATAATTCAGACTAGTTAGATATCATCAAAAGTGAGGTTTTGGTGCAAAGGACATCCCAAGCCCGTCCTATTTTGAATAGACAAACCTTGTGATTCAGCAAGCAGCCATGCAGGAATAAGTTATTCCTGCACAGCAGGGACCATTCCTGTTCAGCACAGTAGTGCACTATGCATATGTATGAAGGCACACTGCCATGCTCTAAAACAGACACGGTTCCATGTAAGAGCACGGGGGGGGGGGGTGTGAGAGCAGAACTCTCACAATATACATGGCCCCTGCACTCCAGAATTGCTTTCGGCAATTTAACATGAGCAAGAACACTCGTAACACCCCCCAATCCATCAGGACAACAAATCTGGTCAAAGCCATAAGGGACAATTGTCCCTACCAAAACAAATATTGTCAGAATAACGCATGTAGCATAAACACATAGCGCACACCTCACAACCCATCACAGTAAGGAATGTGGACAAAGCCAAAAGGGACAATCGTCCCACAAAGCAGATAGTTGATAGAATAAGAGGTTCAGCATTAGCAGGGATGTTCTGAAGGGTATAAATAAAATAACACAACAAATATTTTTTTTTTTATAAATGCAATAAAGTTTAAATGTAGCTGGGTTGGTGTGCCTGCTGCTTAGCTACGCTTAGTCCAGCTTAAACAGCACAAAAAGTTAAATAGCAAGAGACAGCCAGCATAAGTAGTATTTCAATAGTGTAGTGGTTGGAGTGTATGCTTTACAAACAGCCATTCCTGGTTCAATCCCCACTATAACCAATGTGCATTTTACATCTGAAAGCAGTATATAGACATTTATTTTTATAATTAGCTACTAAACAATATATATTTGTTAACCAGAGTACTGTATTAGGTCCAGATGTGAGGTGCCAGTTTAATAAAGTTGTGAAACCCCTATATAAACACAAATGCCCCATACAGTATAGTCACACATGAATAAATGTAATAAAAGCACATTGGGACAGTAAACAAATTTATAATATGTAACGAATGATGAATCAATGCCATACAGCAGATAGTCTATAAAATGAAAAATAAGCAATGCTAAGCATTGCACAGCTCTGCTTACCAGGTGTAAGCATTGTGTAAATATGACTGCTAAGCAATGAGTAGCCTAGCTAAGTGGATTTGCCCATTGGTAAGCAGTGCTGAACCTGCCCCTTTAAGCACTGCCAACCTTAGCTAAGCAGCTTTGCCCATAGCTTAGCTTAGATGAGCATATTCAAATCTGTCCAATCACAGCAATGGGCAGGAAAGTGGCCATATTTAAACCCCACAGGTGGGAATACAGCTCATAACTGGTTGCAGCTTCCCACTGTTGGCAATATGGCAAGAGTTGGTGAGGGCATGCTCTTCCATGCGCAGTGCTGGGGCATACAGGAGTCCAAAGTCATGGTAGGACTCCTGGTACAAAACCATGACAGGAGACTGCTGTAGGGCCAGTACCAAGGCTCCCAATATAAAGTGGAAGCCTGGGACCATCTCGCCTGTGATCTCACCAGTGCCACTGGTATCATTTGGACTGGTGAGCAGGTCCAGCACCACTATGATGACTTGAAGCAGAGAAAGAGAGAGCTCTCGGACGAGTGGGTCCAAGAAGCAAGGCAGAGGGGTTATGTCCCAGCAATGTGTAAGTATTCATACCAATAACTGTTTACTAATGTCCAGCCTGTGTATGTGATGGATAGGTATGCCTAAATATTTCTCTATTTCACTTACAGCTGCAGTTGAGTGGGCTGTGAATCAGGAAGCCCATGCTAGTAGGTTGCAAAGGCTGCATTGTGAGGCTGGTAAGTAACAATCCTGCTTGTAGTAGTCAATACTAAATAAATATAAAGTATTAGAAAGTCACCTGGCAGTATAAAAACTGTGTATGAATTGTACTGAATAAACCAGGCAATATGACAGTAATAGTCCCATATAGGCCATATTTAAATAAAACTATAACTGCCTGGCTATAAAACTCTAAATCCTGGACTGGTTGTGTTTACTCTGGTATTATATGGCATTTATTGTTGTATTCTCTGAACAGTAATTTTGCGTTAACCACTGTTACCCACACTTGTTGTGTCTTTTGGCTTTTCCCGGTTAGGGGTCGCCACAGCAGAACTCCGGTCCACTAATGATTGGCAGGAAATTTTTATGTGTCGAGTTGCCAGCTCTGATGCACAACCTTCAACAAAGGTACACCCATTCATGCATGTCTCCACACAGAAGATGCTCTAGCTGAGAATTGAACAGGACAACGTCTTACTGTGAGGTGACAACGCTACCACAGCACCACACTGTGTTACATAAAAAAAAATGACTGGGAATGTCTGTATAAGACTGTTGTAAGTACAAGATCAGATTGTACAACCAAGAGAGACTTAGACAGAAAACACTGAAGAGACAGACAGCATTTTACAAATAGCATACTCTGATTAAACTTAAATTGTATTTTTAGCAGACACAGCCATGGTTCAAATTCTGGGAGTGGTAGTAAGCTGTATGCATAATTATACCTCTCAACTGTACAGATTATTTCAGAATGTCCAGATAACTGGCTCATATTTTCTGCCTGTTCCTCTGTCCCCCGGCAAATCAGTGGGATGATCTCAGAATTGTAGTCACTAAATAATGACATACATTTGATTTTCAGACCACAAAACCTTCAGAAAATTTATATTTAAATAAATCCTGTCACTTTAGCAACTCCCCAAATTTATAAGAGCAATATTCAAAATTTGTCCCAGTTTGTACCCCCATGTTGTCAAGCTTTGTCCAGAGTGTGTGCATTCAGAGATTGAGAGGTATGTGCATAATATTAACTAGGAATCTGGGAATATGTGTAGAAACAGTCAGGTAGTGTTAACAAACATTCCCCCCACAGGTCTGTCAGATAAGAAAACTGTGCCTGCCAATAAAGATTTAAATCCTGGACTAGTAGTGTTTACTCTGGTATTGTATGGCCTGACATGTAGCATTCAGTAACATCTGATATCAGAATAGTACTGTTGTATCAACCACTGTTTCTTACACTGTGCTACATAAAAATATATCTAGGAATGTCTGTATAAGACTGTTGTAATTACAAGGTCAGATTGTACAACCAAGAGAGACTTAGACAGAAAAGACTTAGACCGAAAACATCGAAGGAACAGACAATATCCAAATAGCACACTCTGATGAAACTTAAATTGTAGCATTTGTAGCAGACACAGTCATGGTTTGAATCCTGAGAATGGTAGTAAGCTGTATGCATAATCATACCTCTCAACTATACACATGTTTTCAGAATGTCCAGATAAGTGGCTCATATTTTCTGCCTGTTCCTCTGTCACCCTGGTAAATCAATGGGATGATATCAGAATTGTAATCACTAAATAATGACATACATTTGATTTTCAGACCTCAAAACATCAGAAAATGTATATTAAAACAAATCTTGTCACTCTAGCAACTCTCCAAGTTTATCAGAGCAATATTCAAAATATGTCCCTATTTGTACCCCATGTTGTCAAGCTTTGAGTGTCTGATAGGGTGATGTTTATGAAGCCTGAAATTGATGGTGTAATGATGAATGTTGTTAGTGCATATGCTCCACAAGTTGGGTGTGCGATGGATGAGAAAGTAAAAATTTGGAGTGAGTTGGATGAAGTGGTGGTGAGTGTAATCAAGGTTGAGAGACTAGTGATTGGAGCGGACCTCAATGGGCATGTTGGTGAAGTGAACAGAGGGGATGAGGAAGTAATGAGTAGGTATGGTGTTAAGGAGAGGAATGCAGAAGGTCAGATGATTGTGGATTTTGCGAAAAGGATGGACATGGCTGTGGTGAATGCATATTTTAAGAAGAGGGAGGAGCATAGGGTGACGTACAAGAGTGGAGGAAGATGCACACAGGTGGATTATATTCTATGTATGAGGGCCAGTCTGAAGGAGATTGGAGACTGTAAAGTGGTGACAGAGGAAAGTGTAGTTAAGCAGCATAGAATGGTGGTCTGTAGGATGACGTTGGTGATCAAGAAGAGGAGGAGGATTGTGAAAGCAGTGCCAAGGATTAAATGGTGGAAGTTAAAAAAGGGTGATTGTGAGGTGGAGTTCAGGGACAAGTTAAGATAGGCACTGGGAGGCAGTGTAGAATTACCGAATAGCTGGGTAACTACAGCAGAGCTAGTAAGGGAGACTGCTAGAAAGGTGCTTGGTGTGACATCTGGACAGAGGAAGGAGGACAAGGAGACCTGGTGGTGGAATGAGGAAGTACAGGAGAGTATACAGAGGAAGAGGCTGGTGAAGAAGAAGTGGGATTGTCAAAGAGATGAAGAAAGTAGACATGAGTATAAGGAGATGAGACACATGGCAAAGAGAGAGGTGGCGAAGGCTAAGGATAAGGCATATGGAGAGGTGTATGAGAGATTGGACACTAAAGAGGGAGAAAAGGACCTGTACCGATTGGCTAGACAGAGGGACAGAGCTGGGAAAGATGTGCAGCAGGTAAGGGTGATAAAGGATAGTGAGGGAAACGTACTCACAAGTGAGGAGAGTGTGTTGAGTAAATAGAAAGAGTACTTTGAAGGGCTGATGAATGAAGAGAATGAGAGAGAAAGAAGGTTGGATGATGGGGGTATAGTGAATCAGGAAGTGAAACAGATTAGCAAGGAGGAAGTAAGGACAGCTATGAAGAGGATGAAGAATGGAAAGGCTGTTGACCCAAATGACATACCAGTGGAAGCATGGAGGTGCTTAGGTGAAATGGCAGTGGAATTTTTAACCAGATTGTTTAATGAAATTTTGGAAAGTCAGAGGATGCCTGAGGAGTGGAGAAAAAGTGTTTTGGTACCGATCTTTAAGAATAAGGGTGATGTGGAAAGCTGCAGTAAAAACAGAGGGATAAAACTGATTAGTCACAGCTTGAAGTTATGGGAAAGAGTAGTGGAAGCTAGGTTAAGAAGGGAGGTGATGATTAGTGATCAGTGGTATGGTTTTATGCCAGGAAAGAGCACTACAGATGCAATATTTGCTCTGAGAGTGTTGTTAGAGAAATACAGAGAAGGTCAGAAGGAGTTGCACTGTGTCTTTGTGGACTTAGAGAAAGCATATGACAGGGTGTCTAGAGAGGAGCTGTGGTATTGTATGAGGAAGTTGGGAGTGGCAGAGAAGTATGTAAAAGTGGTACAGGATATGTACGAGGGTAGTGTGACATTGGTGAGGACTGCGGTGGGAGTGACAGATACGTTTAAGGTGGAGGTGGGATTACATCAAGTATCAGCTCTGAGCCCTTTCTTATTTGCAGTGGTGATGGACAGATTGACAGATGAGATCAGACAGGAGGCCCCATGGACTATGATGTTTGCAGATGACATTGTGATATGTAGTGAGAGTAGGGACAAGATTGAGGAAACCCTGGAGAGGTGGAGATATGCTTTAGAGAGGTGAGTAATGAAGGTCAGCAGGGCTAAAACAGAATATATGTGCATAAATGTGAGGGAGGGTAGAGGAATGGTGAGGATGCAGGGAGTAGATCTGGTAAAGGTGGATGAGTTTAAGTACTTGGGATCAACAGTTCAGAGTAATTGTGAGTGCGGAAGAGAGGTGAAGAAGAGAGTACAGGCAGGGTGGAATGGGTGGAGAAGAGTGTCAGGAGCGATTTGTGACAGACTGGTACCAGTAAGAGTGAAAGGGAAGGGCTACAAGAGGGTAGTGAGACCAGCTATGTTATATGGGTTGGAGACGGTGGCATTGATGAAAAGGCAGGAGTCAGAGCTGGATGTTACAGAGGTAAAGATGTTAAGATTTGCACTGGGTGAGACTAGGATGGACAGGATTAGGAATCAGTATATTAGAGGGTCAGCTCAGGTTGGACAGTTTGGAGACAAAGCAACAGAGGCAAGATTGCATTGGTTTGGACATGTGCTGAGGAGGGATGCTGGGTATATTGAAAAAAGGATGCTAAGGATGGAGCTGCCAGGTAAGAGGAAAAGAGGAAGGCCTAAGATAAGGTTTATGGATGTGGTGTGAGAGGACATGCAGGCGGTTGGTGTGAAGAGCATGATGCAGAGGACAGGAAGAAATGGAAACAGAAGATCCACTGTGGTGACCCCTAATGGAAACAGCTGAAAGAAGATGATGTTACCAAGCTTTGTCCAGAGTGTGTGCATTAAGAGATTGAGAGGTATGTGCATAATATTAACTCAAAATCTGGGAATATGTGTAGAAACAGTCAGGCAGTGTTAACAAACATTCCCTCCACAGGTTTACCAGGTAATAGATGTATAATTTAGATAAAAGACAGTTGAAGTATACACTATGTACAGACATACCACTGCCCAAACCAAGGTCATGGAGTATTGTAATAATACCTTTACAGTAATGATTAGAGCAATGATCATTAAAGTTGTGAGTACTACAAGGATATATAAGTTGTTAATTGACATCTCTCTCTCACCCCACCATATATGCAACAATAATCTAAACACACAAATCAATGGGTATGTTTACACTAAACCTACTGTTGGGACATATGTCCTATTGTTCAAAAAATATTGAAATGTGTTTCTATTAATGTTCCATGTTCAAATACTATCATTGGTGGCCTGTTGCTATCAATGTAACCTGCATGTCATTGTGATGGCCACTGTGGTTCCATATATGCATATGCTATGCAACTGGTGTTTTGGGTTAATGGGAATATCTGTTTATGCTGTTATAACTAATTCTGGATTGTGTTTTCTATTACTAACCCACATATGTTTTAAAACTGCAACACCATAGCACATTTGGGAAGGTCGGTCCCAGTGAACCCACCTCTCCCACCTCATCTGGCCGTGGACCCGGGCCCAGCATGTCTGGGATCCACTCCAGGACCTCCTCTTCTGCTGTTCCTGCACCAGCTTTGGGTGGAATCGCCTAAGGGGATGGGGCTTGTCCCCCCGGGAGTGGACACAGACAGGATCTTGTCACCTAAAGTCAGTTCCTGGGATTGGTGCGTAGCGAGTTCCAAAGGGAGTTTGGAAATCTGCTTGAGGGCTGCATGGCACATTTAGAGGGTCAGCCTGCCCCCCCAGATCAGCCCCCAGCACAGTCACCTTCAGGGCTGTGAAGGTGCAGTGGTGACTGCCCATGGGTGGGGACCGCAGTCCCACTGTTTATATTTGGGGGTTCATGGGCTTCCGATTTCCAAACACCCCTCCCTGTCCAAGGTGTTTACCCCACACATGTGTCAGATACCACCCCTGTATGCTGTCTTGTCTGTCTTCATACCCAACCTACCTCCCCAAATATACCTACTGTCCTTCCCCAAAATCCCACTCTCACATTAAAAAAAAGGGAAATCTGTTCCCAAAAATACATTTTGCCCCATACATAGCTCTCCATTTTGCACATGTGTCCACTGGACACATGTAATCTGTTCTAATTGGCTTCACAACACATTATTGTTGTCCTCATCCTTTCTCTCAGGGGTTTGAGTGTCCAAATCTACCTCCAAAATCAATATACATATATATATATATAT
>NC_056735.1:239504107-239541607 GCF_019279795.1 Protopterus annectens
TAGTGTTGGCTGAATTTTGTTATTTGCTAGTAATTACAGGTGTGGGGGTAGCCACATTCTTTGATTTCCTGTCCTTGCATATTTAAACTGGTGCATGTGAAATAATTCCTGCTTTAAAACTTCAGCTTGGCCAGCTAAGAACTTGGTTATATTCAACTGGACGTATAAGAGAATTTAAGTACCTTTATCTGCACTTTTTAAAAAAATACAGTATTATACAGTATTTAATTTGATTTAAACTGTGTATGAAGGAGTGTTGAAGGAATTTTTAACTGAAGTTATTCTGCTCTTCAGTAACTTGAACTGAAGCTAGTGTTGGCTGAATTTTGTTATTTGCTAGTAATTACAGGTGTGGGGTAGCCACATTCTTTGATTTCCTGTCCTTGCATATTTAAACTGGTGCATGTGAAATAATTCCTGCTTTAAAACTTCAGCTTGGCCAGCTAAGAACTTGGTTATATTCAACTGGACGTATAAGAGAATTTAAGTACCTTTATCTGCACTTTTTTAAAAAATACAGTATTATACAGTATTTAATTTGATTTAAACTGTGTATGAAGGAGTGTTGAAGGAATTTTTAACTGAAGTTATTCTGCTCTTCAGTAACTTGAACTGAAGCTAGTGTTGGCTGAATTTTGTTATTTGCTAGTAATTACAGGTGTGGGGTAGCCACATTCTTTGATTTCCTGTCCTTGCATATTTAAACTGGTGCATGTGAAATAATTCCTGCTTTAAAACTTCAGCTTGGCCAGCTAAGAACTTGGTTATATTCAACTGGACGTATAAGAGAATTTAAGTACCTTTATCTGCACTTTTTTTAAAAAATACAGTATTATACAGTATTTAATTTGATTTAAACTGTGTATGAAGGAGTGTTGAAGGAATTTTTAACTGAAGTTATTCTGCTCTTCAGTAACTTGAACTGAAGCTAGTGTTGGCTGAATTTTGTTATTTGCTAGTAATTACAGGTGTGGGGTAGCCACATTCTTTGATTTCCTGTCCTTGCATATTTAAACTGGTGCATGTGAAATAATTCCTGCTTTAAAACTTCAGCTTGGCCAGCTAAGAACTTGGTTATATTCAACTGGACGTATAAGAGAATTTAAGTACCTTTATCTGCACTTTTTAAAAAATACAGTATTATACAGTATTTAATTTGATTTAAACTGTGTATGAAGGAGTGTTGAAGGAATTTTTAACTGAAGTTATTCTGCTCTTCAGTAACTTGAACTGAAGCTAGTGTTGGCTGAATTTTGTTATTTGCTAGTAATTACAGGTGTGGGGTAGCCACATTCTTTGATTTCCTGTCCTTGCATATTTAAACTGGTGCATGTGAAATAATTCCTGCTTTAAAACTTCAGCTTGGCCAGCTAAGAACTTGGTTATATTCAACTGGACGTATAAGAGAATTTAAGTACCTTTATCTGCACTTTTTAAAAAAAATACAGTATTATACAGTATTTAATTTGATTTAAACTGTGTATGAAGGAGTGTTGAAGGAATTTTTAACTGAAGTTATTCTGCTCTTCAGTAACTTGAACTGAAGCTAGTGTTGGCTGAATTTTGTTATTTGCTAGTAATTACAGGTGTGGGGGTAGCCACATTCTTTGATTTCCTGTCCTTGCATATTTAAACTGGTGCATGTGAAATAATTCCTGCTTTAAAACTTCAGCTTGGCCAGCTAAGAACTTGGTTATATTCAACTGGACGTATAAGAGAATTTAAGTACCTTTATCTGCACTTTTTAAAAAAATACAGTATTATACAGTATTTAATTTGATTTAAACTGTGTATGAAGGAGTGTTGAAGGAATTTTTAACTGAAGTTATTCTGCTCTTCAGTAACTTGAACTGAAGCTAGTGTTGGCTGAATTTTGTTATTTGCTAGTAATTACAGGTGTGGGGTAGCCACATTCTTTGATTTCCTGTCCTTGCATATTTAAACTGGTGCATGTGAAATAATTCCTGCTTTAAAACTTCAGCTTGGCCAGCTAAGAACTTGGTTATATTCAACTGGACGTATAAGAGAATTTAAGTACCTTTATCTGCACTTTTTAAAAAAAATACAGTATTATACAGTATTTAATTTGATTTAAACTGTGTATGAAGGAGTGTTGAAGGAATTTTTAACTGAAGTTATTCTGCTCTTCAGTAACTTGAACTGAAGCTAGTGTTGGCTGAATTTTGTTATTTGCTAGTAATTACAGGTGTGGGGTAGCCACATTCTTTGATTTCCTGTCCTTGCATATTTAAACTGGTGCATGTGAAATAATTCCTGCTTTAAAACTTCAGCTTGGCCAGCTAAGAACTTGGTTATATTCAACTGGACGTATAAGAGAATTTAAGTACCTTTATCTGCACTTTTTAAAAAAATACAGTATTATACAGTATTTAATTTGATTTAAACTGTGTATGAAGGAGTGTTGAAGGAATTTTTAACTGAAGTTATTCTGCTCTTCAGTAACTTGAACTGAAGCTAGTGTTGGCTGAATTTTGTTATTTGCTAGTAATTACAGGTGTGGGGTAGCCACATTCTTTGATTTCCTGTCCTTGCATATTTAAACTGGTGCATGTGAAATAATTCCTGCTTTAAAACTTCAGCTTGGCCAGCTAAGAACTTGGTTATATTCAACTGGACGTATAAGAGAATTTAAGTACCTTTATCTGCACTTTTTAAAAAAAAAATACAGTATTATACAGTATTTAATTTGATTTAAACTGTGTATGAAGGAGTGTTGAAGGAATTTTTAACTGAAGTTATTCTGCTCTTCAGTAACTTGAACTGAAGCTAGTGTTGGCTGAATTTTGTTATTTGCTAGTAATTACAGGTGTGGGGGTAGCCACATTCTTTGATTTCCTGTCCTTGCATATTTAAACTGGTGCATGTGAAATAATTCCTGCTTTAAAACTTCAGCTTGGCCAGCTAAGAACTTGGTTATATTCAACTGGACGTATAAGAGAATTTAAGTACCTTTATCTGCACTTTTTTAAAAAATACAGTATTATACAGTATTTAATTTGATTTAAACTGTGTATGAAGGAGTGTTGAAGGAATTTTTAACTGAAGTTATTCTGCTCTTCAGTAACTTGAACTGAAGCTAGTGTTGGCTGAATTTTGTTATTTGCTAGTAATTACAGGTGTGGGGTAGCCACATTCTTTGATTTCCTGTCCTTGCATATTTAAACTGGTGCATGTGAAATAATTCCTGCTTTAAAACTTCAGCTTGGCCAGCTAAGAACTTGGTTATATTCAACTGGACGTATAAGAGAATTTAAGTACCTTTATCTGCACTTTTTAAAAAAATACAGTATTATACAGTATTTAATTTGATTTAAACTGTGTATGAAGGAGTGTTGAAGGAATTTTTAACTGAAGTTATTCTGCTCTTCAGTAACTTGAACTGAAGCTAGTGTTGGCTGAATTTTGTTATTTGCTAGTAATTACAGGTGTGGGGTAGCCACATTCTTTGATTTCCTGTCCTTGCATATTTAAACTGGTGCATGTGAAATAATTCCTGCTTTAAAACTTCAGCTTGGCCAGCTAAGAACTTGGTTATATTCAACTGGACGTATAAGAGAATTTAAGTACCTTTATCTGCACTTTTTAAAAAAATACAGTATTATACAGTATTTAATTTGATTTAAACTGTGTATGAAGGAGTGTTGAAGGAATTTTTAACTGAAGTTATTCTGCTCTTCAGTAACTTGAACTGAAGCTAGTGTTGGCTGAATTTTGTTATTTGCTAGTAATTACAGGTGTGGGGTAGCCACATTCTTTGATTTCCTGTCCTTGCATATTTAAACTGGTGCATGTGAAATAATTCCTGCTTTAAAACTTCAGCTTGGCCAGCTAAGAACTTGGTTATATTCAACTGGACGTATAAGAGAATTTAAGTACCTTTATCTGCACTTTTTAAAAAAATACAGTATTATACAGTATTTAATTTGATTTAAACTGTGTATGAAGGAGTGTTGAAGGAATTTTTAACTGAAGTTATTCTGCTCTTCAGTAACTTGAACTGAAGCTAGTGTTGGCTGAATTTTGTTATTTGCTAGTAATTACAGGTGTGGGGTAGCCACATTCTTTGATTTCCTGTCCTTGCATATTTAAACTGGTGCATGTGAAATAATTCCTGCTTTAAAACTTCAGCTTGGCCAGCTAAGAACTTGGTTATATTCAACTGGACGTATAAGAGAATTTAAGTACCTTTATCTGCACTTTTTTAAAAAATACAGTATTATACAGTATTTAATTTGATTTAAACTGTGTATGAAGGAGTGTTGAAGGAATTTTTAACTGAAGTTATTCTGCTCTTCAGTAACTTGAACTGAAGCTAGTGTTGGCTGAATTTTGTTATTTGCTAGTAATTACAGGTGTGGGGTAGCCACATTCTTTGATTTCCTGTCCTTGCATATTTAAACTGGTGCATGTGAAATAATTCCTGCTTTAAAACTTCAGCTTGGCCAGCTAAGAACTTGGTTATATTCAACTGGACGTATAAGAGAATTTAAGTACCTTTATCTGCACTTTTTTAAAAAAAATACAGTATTATACAGTATTTAATTTGATTTAAACTGTGTATGAAGGAGTGTTGAAGGAATTTTTAACTGAAGTTATTCTGCTCTTCAGTAACTTGAACTGAAGCTAGTGTTGGCTGAATTTTGTTATTTGCTAGTAATTACAGGTGTGGGGTAGCCACATTCTTTGATTTCCTGTCCTTGCATATTTAAACTGGTGCATGTGAAATAATTCCTGCTTTAAAACTTCAGCTTGGCCAGCTAAGAACTTGGTTATATTCAACTGGACGTATAAGAGAATTTAAGTACCTTTATCTGCACTTTTTTAAAAAATACAGTATTATACAGTATTTAATTTGATTTAAACTGTGTATGAAGGAGTGTTGAAGGAATTTTTAACTGAAGTTATTCTGCTCTTCAGTAACTTGAACTGAAGCTAGTGTTGGCTGAATTTTGTTATTTGCTAGTAATTACAGGTGTGGGGTAGCCACATTCTTTGATTTCCTGTCCTTGCATATTTAAACTGGTGCATGTGAAATAATTCCTGCTTTAAAACTTCAGCTTGGCCAGCTAAGAACTTGGTTATATTCAACTGGACGTATAAGAGAATTTAAGTACCTTTATCTGCACTTTTTTTTAAAAAAAATACAGTATTATACAGTATTTAATTTGATTTAAACTGTGTATGAAGGAGTGTTGAAGGAATTTTTAACTGAAGTTATTCTGCTCTTCAGTAACTTGAACTGAAGCTAGTGTTGGCTGAATTTTGTTATTTGCTAGTAATTACAGGTGTGGGGTAGCCACATTCTTTGATTTCCTGTCCTTGCATATTTAAACTGGTGCATGTGAAATAATTCCTGCTTTAAAACTTCAGCTTGGCCAGCTAAGAACTTGGTTATATTCAACTGGACGTATAAGAGAATTTAAGTACCTTTATCTGCACTTTTTTTTTTAAAAAATACAGTATTATACAGTATTTAATTTGATTTAAACTGTGTATGAAGGAGTGTTGAAGGAATTTTTAACTGAAGTTATTCTGCTCTTCAGTAACTTGAACTGAAGCTAGTGTTGGCTGAATTTTGTTATTTGCTAGTAATTACAGGTGTGGGGTAGCCACATTCTTTGATTTCCTGTCCTTGCATATTTAAACTGGTGCATGTGAAATAATTCCTGCTTTAAAACTTCAGCTTGGCCAGCTAAGAACTTGGTTATATTCAACTGGACGTATAAGAGAATTTAAGTACCTTTATCTGCACTTTTTAAAAAATACAGTATTATACAGTATTTAATTTGATTTAAACTGTGTATGAAGGAGTGTTGAAGGAATTTTTAACTGAAGTTATTCTGCTCTTCAGTAACTTGAACTGAAGCTAGTGTTGGCTGAATTTTGTTATTTGCTAGTAATTACAGGTGTGGGGTAGCCACATTCTTTGATTTCCTGTCCTTGCATATTTAAACTGGTGCATGTGAAATAATTCCTGCTTTAAAACTTCAGCTTGGCCAGCTAAGAACTTGGTTATATTCAACTGGACGTATAAGAGAATTTAAGTACCTTTATCTGCACTTTTTTTTAAAAAAAATACAGTATTATACAGTATTTAATTTGATTTAAACTGTGTATGAAGGAGTGTTGAAGGAATTTTTAACTGAAGTTATTCTGCTCTTCAGTAACTTGAACTGAAGCTAGTGTTGGCTGAATTTTGTTATTTGCTAGTAATTACAGGTGTGGGGGTAGCCACATTCTTTGATTTCCTGTCCTTGCATATTTAAACTGGTGCATGTGAAATAATTCCTGCTTTAAAACTTCAGCTTGGCCAGCTAAGAACTTGGTTATATTCAACTGGACGTATAAGAGAATTTAAGTACCTTTATCTGCACTTTTTAAAAAATACAGTATTATACAGTATTTAATTTGATTTAAACTGTGTATGAAGGAGTGTTGAAGGAATTTTTAACTGAAGTTATTCTGCTCTTCAGTAACTTGAACTGAAGCTAGTGTTGGCTGAATTTTGTTATTTGCTAGTAATTACAGGTGTGGGGTAGCCACATTCTTTGATTTCCTGTCCTTGCATATTTAAACTGGTGCATGTGAAATAATTCCTGCTTTAAAACTTCAGCTTGGCCAGCTAAGAACTTGGTTATATTCAACTGGACGTATAAGAGAATTTAAGTACCTTTATCTGCACTTTTTTTTAAAAAAATACAGTATTATACAGTATTTAATTTGATTTAAACTGTGTATGAAGGAGTGTTGAAGGAATTTTTAACTGAAGTTATTCTGCTCTTCAGTAACTTGAACTGAAGCTAGTGTTGGCTGAATTTTGTTATTTGCTAGTAATTACAGGTGTGGGGGTAGCCACATTCTTTGATTTCCTGTCCTTGCATATTTAAACTGGTGCATGTGAAATAATTCCTGCTTTAAAACTTCAGCTTGGCCAGCTAAGAACTTGGTTATATTCAACTGGACGTATAAGAGAATTTAAGTACCTTTATCTGCACTTTTTTTAAAAATACAGTATTATACAGTATTTAATTTGATTTAAACTGTGTATGAAGGAGTGTTGAAGGAATTTTTAACTGAAGTTATTCTGCTCTTCAGTAACTTGAACTGAAGCTAGTGTTGGCTGAATTTTGTTATTTGCTAGTAATTACAGGTGTGGGGGTAGCCACATTCTTTGATTTCCTGTCCTTGCATATTTAAACTGGTGCATGTGAAATAATTCCTGCTTTAAAACTTCAGCTTGGCCAGCTAAGAACTTGGTTATATTCAACTGGACGTATAAGAGAATTTAAGTACCTTTATCTGCACTTTTTTAAAAAATACAGTATTATACAGTATTTAATTTGATTTAAACTGTGTATGAAGGAGTGTTGAAGGAATTTTTAACTGAAGTTATTCTGCTCTTCAGTAACTTGAACTGAAGCTAGTGTTGGCTGAATTTTGTTATTTGCTAGTAATTACAGGTGTGGGGTAGCCACATTCTTTGATTTCCTGTCCTTGCATATTTAAACTGGTGCATGTGAAATAATTCCTGCTTTAAAACTTCAGCTTGGCCAGCTAAGAACTTGGTTATATTCAACTGGACGTATAAGAGAATTTAAGTACCTTTATCTGCACTTTTTTAAAAAAATACAGTATTATACAGTATTTAATTTGATTTAAACTGTGTATGAAGGAGTGTTGAAGGAATTTTTAACTGAAGTTATTCTGCTCTTCAGTAACTTGAACTGAAGCTAGTGTTGGCTGAATTTTGTTATTTGCTAGTAATTACAGGTGTGGGGGTAGCCACATTCTTTGATTTCCTGTCCTTGCATATTTAAACTGGTGCATGTGAAATAATTCCTGCTTTAAAACTTCAGCTTGGCCAGCTAAGAACTTGGTTATATTCAACTGGACGTATAAGAGAATTTAAGTACCTTTATCTGCACTTTTTTTAAAAAAAATACAGTATTATACAGTATTTAATTTGATTTAAACTGTGTATGAAGGAGTGTTGAAGGAATTTTTAACTGAAGTTATTCTGCTCTTCAGTAACTTGAACTGAAGCTAGTGTTGGCTGAATTTTGTTATTTGCTAGTAATTACAGGTGTGGGGGTAGCCACATTCTTTGATTTCCTGTCCTTGCATATTTAAACTGGTGCATGTGAAATAATTCCTGCTTTAAAACTTCAGCTTGGCCAGCTAAGAACTTGGTTATATTCAACTGGACGTATAAGAGAATTTAAGTACCTTTATCTGCACTTTTTTAAAAAAAAAATACAGTATTATACAGTATTTAATTTGATTTAAACTGTGTATGAAGGAGTGTTGAAGGAATTTTTAACTGAAGTTATTCTGCTCTTCAGTAACTTGAACTGAAGCTAGTGTTGGCTGAATTTTGTTATTTGCTAGTAATTACAGGTGTGGGGTAGCCACATTCTTTGATTTCCTGTCCTTGCATATTTAAACTGGTGCATGTGAAATAATTCCTGCTTTAAAACTTCAGCTTGGCCAGCTAAGAACTTGGTTATATTCAACTGGACGTATAAGAGAATTTAAGTACCTTTATCTGCACTTTTTTAAAAAATACAGTATTATACAGTATTTAATTTGATTTAAACTGTGTATGAAGGAGTGTTGAAGGAATTTTTAACTGAAGTTATTCTGCTCTTCAGTAACTTGAACTGAAGCTAGTGTTGGCTGAATTTTGTTATTTGCTAGTAATTACAGGTGTGGGGTAGCCACATTCTTTGATTTCCTGTCCTTGCATATTTAAACTGGTGCATGTGAAATAATTCCTGCTTTAAAACTTCAGCTTGGCCAGCTAAGAACTTGGTTATATTCAACTGGACGTATAAGAGAATTTAAGTACCTTTATCTGCACTTTTTTAAAAAAATACAGTATTATACAGTATTTAATTTGATTTAAACTGTGTATGAAGGAGTGTTGAAGGAATTTTTAACTGAAGTTATTCTGCTCTTCAGTAACTTGAACTGAAGCTAGTGTTGGCTGAATTTTGTTATTTGCTAGTAATTACAGGTGTGGGGTAGCCACATTCTTTGATTTCCTGTCCTTGCATATTTAAACTGGTGCATGTGAAATAATTCCTGCTTTAAAACTTCAGCTTGGCCAGCTAAGAACTTGGTTATATTCAACTGGACGTATAAGAGAATTTAAGTACCTTTATCTGCACTTTTTTTAAAAAATACAGTATTATACAGTATTTAATTTGATTTAAACTGTGTATGAAGGAGTGTTGAAGGAATTTTTAACTGAAGTTATTCTGCTCTTCAGTAACTTGAACTGAAGCTAGTGTTGGCTGAATTTTGTTATTTGCTAGTAATTACAGGTGTGGGGGTAGCCACATTCTTTGATTTCCTGTCCTTGCATATTTAAACTGGTGCATGTGAAATAATTCCTGCTTTAAAACTTCAGCTTGGCCAGCTAAGAACTTGGTTATATTCAACTGGACGTATAAGAGAATTTAAGTACCTTTATCTGCACTTTTTTTAAAAAATACAGTATTATACAGTATTTAATTTGATTTAAACTGTGTATGAAGGAGTGTTGAAGGAATTTTTAACTGAAGTTATTCTGCTCTTCAGTAACTTGAACTGAAGCTAGTGTTGGCTGAATTTTGTTATTTGCTAGTAATTACAGGTGTGGGGGTAGCCACATTCTTTGATTTCCTGTCCTTGCATATTTAAACTGGTGCATGTGAAATAATTCCTGCTTTAAAACTTCAGCTTGGCCAGCTAAGAACTTGGTTATATTCAACTGGACGTATAAGAGAATTTAAGTACCTTTATCTGCACTTTTTTAAAAAAAAAATACAGTATTATACAGTATTTAATTTGATTTAAACTGTGTATGAAGGAGTGTTGAAGGAATTTTTAACTGAAGTTATTCTGCTCTTCAGTAACTTGAACTGAAGCTAGTGTTGGCTGAATTTTGTTATTTGCTAGTAATTACAGGTGTGGGGGTAGCCACATTCTTTGATTTCCTGTCCTTGCATATTTAAACTGGTGCATGTGAAATAATTCCTGCTTTAAAACTTCAGCTTGGCCAGCTAAGAACTTGGTTATATTCAACTGGACGTATAAGAGAATTTAAGTACCTTTATCTGCACTTTTTTAAAAAAAAATACAGTATTATACAGTATTTAATTTGATTTAAACTGTGTATGAAGGAGTGTTGAAGGAATTTTTAACTGAAGTTATTCTGCTCTTCAGTAACTTGAACTGAAGCTAGTGTTGGCTGAATTTTGTTATTTGCTAGTAATTACAGGTGTGGGGGTAGCCACATTCTTTGATTTCCTGTCCTTGCATATTTAAACTGGTGCATGTGAAATAATTCCTGCTTTAAAACTTCAGCTTGGCCAGCTAAGAACTTGGTTATATTCAACTGGACGTATAAGAGAATTTAAGTACCTTTATCTGCACTTTTTTAAAAAAAATACAGTATTATACAGTATTTAATTTGATTTAAACTGTGTATGAAGGAGTGTTGAAGGAATTTTTAACTGAAGTTATTCTGCTCTTCAGTAACTTGAACTGAAGCTAGTGTTGGCTGAATTTTGTTATTTGCTAGTAATTACAGGTGTGGGGGTAGCCACATTCTTTGATTTCCTGTCCTTGCATATTTAAACTGGTGCATGTGAAATAATTCCTGCTTTAAAACTTCAGCTTGGCCAGCTAAGAACTTGGTTATATTCAACTGGACGTATAAGAGAATTTAAGTACCTTTATCTGCACTTTTTTTAAAAAATACAGTATTATACAGTATTTAATTTGATTTAAACTGTGTATGAAGGAGTGTTGAAGGAATTTTTAACTGAAGTTATTCTGCTCTTCAGTAACTTGAACTGAAGCTAGTGTTGGCTGAATTTTGTTATTTGCTAGTAATTACAGGTGTGGGGTAGCCACATTCTTTGATTTCCTGTCCTTGCATATTTAAACTGGTGCATGTGAAATAATTCCTGCTTTAAAACTTCAGCTTGGCCAGCTAAGAACTTGGTTATATTCAACTGGACGTATAAGAGAATTTAAGTACCTTTATCTGCACTTTTTTAAAAAAAATACAGTATTATACAGTATTTAATTTGATTTAAACTGTGTATGAAGGAGTGTTGAAGGAATTTTTAACTGAAGTTATTCTGCTCTTCAGTAACTTGAACTGAAGCTAGTGTTGGCTGAATTTTGTTATTTGCTAGTAATTACAGGTGTGGGGTAGCCACATTCTTTGATTTCCTGTCCTTGCATATTTAAACTGGTGCATGTGAAATAATTCCTGCTTTAAAACTTCAGCTTGGCCAGCTAAGAACTTGGTTATATTCAACTGGACGTATAAGAGAATTTAAGTACCTTTATCTGCACTTTTTTAAAAAATACAGTATTATACAGTATTTAATTTGATTTAAACTGTGTATGAAGGAGTGTTGAAGGAATTTTTAACTGAAGTTATTCTGCTCTTCAGTAACTTGAACTGAAGCTAGTGTTGGCTGAATTTTGTTATTTGCTAGTAATTACAGGTGTGGGGTAGCCACATTCTTTGATTTCCTGTCCTTGCATATTTAAACTGGTGCATGTGAAATAATTCCTGCTTTAAAACTTCAGCTTGGCCAGCTAAGAACTTGGTTATATTCAACTGGACGTATAAGAGAATTTAAGTACCTTTATCTGCACTTTTTTAAAAAAATACAGTATTATACAGTATTTAATTTGATTTAAACTGTGTATGAAGGAGTGTTGAAGGAATTTTTAACTGAAGTTATTCTGCTCTTCAGTAACTTGAACTGAAGCTAGTGTTGGCTGAATTTTGTTATTTGCTAGTAATTACAGGTGTGGGGGTAGCCACATTCTTTGATTTCCTGTCCTTGCATATTTAAACTGGTGCATGTGAAATAATTCCTGCTTTAAAACTTCAGCTTGGCCAGCTAAGAACTTGGTTATATTCAACTGGACGTATAAGAGAATTTAAGTACCTTTATCTGCACTTTTTTTTTTTTAAAAAATACAGTATTATACAGTATTTAATTTGATTTAAACTGTGTATGAAGGAGTGTTGAAGGAATTTTTAACTGAAGTTATTCTGCTCTTCAGTAACTTGAACTGAAGCTAGTGTTGGCTGAATTTTGTTATTTGCTAGTAATTACAGGTGTGGGGGTAGCCACATTCTTTGATTTCCTGTCCTTGCATATTTAAACTGGTGCATGTGAAATAATTCCTGCTTTAAAACTTCAGCTTGGCCAGCTAAGAACTTGGTTATATTCAACTGGACGTATAAGAGAATTTAAGTACCTTTATCTGCACTTTTTTAAAAAATACAGTATTATACAGTATTTAATTTGATTTAAACTGTGTATGAAGGAGTGTTGAAGGAATTTTTAACTGAAGTTATTCTGCTCTTCAGTAACTTGAACTGAAGCTAGTGTTGGCTGAATTTTGTTATTTGCTAGTAATTACAGGTGTGGGGTAGCCACATTCTTTGATTTCCTGTCCTTGCATATTTAAACTGGTGCATGTGAAATAATTCCTGCTTTAAAACTTCAGCTTGGCCAGCTAAGAACTTGGTTATATTCAACTGGACGTATAAGAGAATTTAAGTACCTTTATCTGCACTTTTTTAAAAAAATACAGTATTATACAGTATTTAATTTGATTTAAACTGTGTATGAAGGAGTGTTGAAGGAATTTTTAACTGAAGTTATTCTGCTCTTCAGTAACTTGAACTGAAGCTAGTGTTGGCTGAATTTTGTTATTTGCTAGTAATTACAGGTGTGGGGTAGCCACATTCTTTGATTTCCTGTCCTTGCATATTTAAACTGGTGCATGTGAAATAATTCCTGCTTTAAAACTTCAGCTTGGCCAGCTAAGAACTTGGTTATATTCAACTGGACGTATAAGAGAATTTAAGTACCTTTATCTGCACTTTTTAAAAAAATACAGTATTATACAGTATTTAATTTGATTTAAACTGTGTATGAAGGAGTGTTGAAGGAATTTTTAACTGAAGTTATTCTGCTCTTCAGTAACTTGAACTGAAGCTAGTGTTGGCTGAATTTTGTTATTTGCTAGTAATTACAGGTGTGGGGTAGCCACATTCTTTGATTTCCTGTCCTTGCATATTTAAACTGGTGCATGTGAAATAATTCCTGCTTTAAAACTTCAGCTTGGCCAGCTAAGAACTTGGTTATATTCAACTGGACGTATAAGAGAATTTAAGTACCTTTATCTGCACTTTTTTTAAAAAATACAGTATTATACAGTATTTAATTTGATTTAAACTGTGTATGAAGGAGTGTTGAAGGAATTTTTAACTGAAGTTATTCTGCTCTTCAGTAACTTGAACTGAAGCTAGTGTTGGCTGAATTTTGTTATTTGCTAGTAATTACAGGTGTGGGGGTAGCCACATTCTTTGATTTCCTGTCCTTGCATATTTAAACTGGTGCATGTGAAATAATTCCTGCTTTAAAACTTCAGCTTGGCCAGCTAAGAACTTGGTTATATTCAACTGGACGTATAAGAGAATTTAAGTACCTTTATCTGCACTTTTTTAAAAAAATACAGTATTATACAGTATTTAATTTGATTTAAACTGTGTATGAAGGAGTGTTGAAGGAATTTTTAACTGAAGTTATTCTGCTCTTCAGTAACTTGAACTGAAGCTAGTGTTGGCTGAATTTTGTTATTTGCTAGTAATTACAGGTGTGGGGGTAGCCACATTCTTTGATTTCCTGTCCTTGCATATTTAAACTGGTGCATGTGAAATAATTCCTGCTTTAAAACTTCAGCTTGGCCAGCTAAGAACTTGGTTATATTCAACTGGACGTATAAGAGAATTTAAGTACCTTTATCTGCACTTTTTAAAAAAATACAGTATTATACAGTATTTAATTTGATTTAAACTGTGTATGAAGGAGTGTTGAAGGAATTTTTAACTGAAGTTATTCTGCTCTTCAGTAACTTGAACTGAAGCTAGTGTTGGCTGAATTTTGTTATTTGCTAGTAATTACAGGTGTGGGGGTAGCCACATTCTTTGATTTCCTGTCCTTGCATATTTAAACTGGTGCATGTGAAATAATTCCTGCTTTAAAACTTCAGCTTGGCCAGCTAAGAACTTGGTTATATTCAACTGGACGTATAAGAGAATTTAAGTACCTTTATCTGCACTTTTTTAAAAAAAAATACAGTATTATACAGTATTTAATTTGATTTAAACTGTGTATGAAGGAGTGTTGAAGGAATTTTTAACTGAAGTTATTCTGCTCTTCAGTAACTTGAACTGAAGCTAGTGTTGGCTGAATTTTGTTATTTGCTAGTAATTACAGGTGTGGGGGTAGCCACATTCTTTGATTTCCTGTCCTTGCATATTTAAACTGGTGCATGTGAAATAATTCCTGCTTTAAAACTTCAGCTTGGCCAGCTAAGAACTTGGTTATATTCAACTGGACGTATAAGAGAATTTAAGTACCTTTATCTGCACTTTTTAAAAAAAATACAGTATTATACAGTATTTAATTTGATTTAAACTGTGTATGAAGGAGTGTTGAAGGAATTTTTAACTGAAGTTATTCTGCTCTTCAGTAACTTGAACTGAAGCTAGTGTTGGCTGAATTTTGTTATTTGCTAGTAATTACAGGTGTGGGGTAGCCACATTCTTTGATTTCCTGTCCTTGCATATTTAAACTGGTGCATGTGAAATAATTCCTGCTTTAAAACTTCAGCTTGGCCAGCTAAGAACTTGGTTATATTCAACTGGACGTATAAGAGAATTTAAGTACCTTTATCTGCACTTTTTTTAAAAAAAAATACAGTATTATACAGTATTTAATTTGATTTAAACTGTGTATGAAGGAGTGTTGAAGGAATTTTTAACTGAAGTTATTCTGCTCTTCAGTAACTTGAACTGAAGCTAGTGTTGGCTGAATTTTGTTATTTGCTAGTAATTACAGGTGTGGGGTAGCCACATTCTTTGATTTCCTGTCCTTGCATATTTAAACTGGTGCATGTGAAATAATTCCTGCTTTAAAACTTCAGCTTGGCCAGCTAAGAACTTGGTTATATTCAACTGGACGTATAAGAGAATTTAAGTACCTTTATCTGCACTTTTTTTAAAAAAAATACAGTATTATACAGTATTTAATTTGATTTAAACTGTGTATGAAGGAGTGTTGAAGGAATTTTTAACTGAAGTTATTCTGCTCTTCAGTTATTCCCACCCACCCGCCCTGATTTTGTTTTGGTGTTAATCTTAGTGGCATTGAAACTGCCCGCCCCTCAGCCTGCCTCTGGGCCCATCTCATTTGCTCACTCAACTGAGTGCAGTGAGATCATATTCTGATTTCAGGCACTCCTACTGTGTACAAAGAGAGCATCTGGGAAATAGAAAAAAAATTAAGCTTATTTCCTGCCTTTCTTGTTAAGTGGTACAGACTATTTGTAGGCTTCTGAGCCCCCAAGCCCTTCTGTGTTTGAGGGAAGCCTTCTAGCTTGTTTTTTTTTCTTATAACTAGCCAGTTTTCTAGTTTCAGCACTCAAATCTGTTTCTTTGATCTCAGCACTTGTTCAGAAAAAAAAAAAAAATTTCATCTGCTTTTACTGTACTTGTGTTTTTACCTACTTTTTTTACTTTTGCATCATCTTAAAATACTCAATTGTATTTATTACTGCTTGGTGTAACTCATTCTAAGCCTTTTGGTTTAAACACTTGGGCTTCGGACCAGTTAGTTGTTTTGCACTGAGAGGGTTTGTGGTCTGCACTGTTGTGGCAGAACAGGTAGCTTACATCCTTCTAGGTTGAGAACTGCTGATTGAGGGCTCAGTGTCTGTTATTCTAAAAGTGTATTAATTCTGGTTTAAGCACTTGGGCTTTCAAGCCAGTTATTTTACATTAAGAGGGTTCGTGGTCTGCACTCTTGTGGGAGGAGAGGCTGGACTCTGCCCTTCTGAGCTGGGAATTTCTGGTTAAAGGCTTATAGTGCATGCATATCTGAACTGTTTCTTACTGAAGTTGGTGCGCCTTGTTTGCTGTGGCATAGACTGGATTCGGGCCTGCTGGATCTAGCTTTGTTTGTGTAACTTGAGCACTAATCCAGACATTCTCTAAAGTATTCAATGGTATTTATTACTGCTTGGTTGTAACTTGATTAAAGTGTAGCTATCATTCAAGTCTTTTGGATTAAGCACTTGGGCTTCAGACCAGTTGTTTTACATTAGGAAGGTTTGTGGCAAGCACTGTGGTGGCAGGACAGGTAGCTTTCATCCTTCTAAGTTGGGAACTGCTGATTGAGAGCCCAGTGTCCAAGTGTATTAGTTCTGGTTTAGGCACTTGGGCTTCAGGCCAGTTATTTTACATTAAGAAGGTTCGTGGTCTGCACTCTTGTGGGAGAAGAGGCTGGACTCTGCCCTTCTGAGCTGGGAATTTCTGGTTAAAGGTTTATAGTGCCTGAATATTTGAACTGTATCTTACTGAAATTGGTTCACCTTGTTTGCTCTAGCATAGACTAGATCCAGGCCTGCTGAATCTAGCTTTGTTTATATGCTTGTTGTTTGTTTGCTTGTTATTTCCTGGAAGCTAATTCCACCTAATACGCAACTTCTCAGCGCTTCTGTGGATCACTAGTGATATCTGCATTGCTTACTGTACTTATTTCCTTGTTTCACTTGAAAGAAAGTTACTGTTTGTCGTTTTGCATTTAGTTACTTGTAACACATTGCACTCAAGTTACCTGGCACTTGCTCACTAAAGCAATTATATAAGTCAGCACTAAAAATTAAAAGCACTACACCCTCACTCCCCACTGGCCCTTGTTTTCAATTAAGGATTTCCCAATATTATTCTAGCATGTCCAAAGGTCAGTTGTCAATCTCCTCTCCGGTCCAGCTGGTGAATCTGGGAATCTTGAGGCAATGTTATAACTGCCTCATGTACACAGACAACCCTCTCCTCCTCCCACATAACACAAATACTTGAGAGATGCAGCTATTTAGCCAAACTGGAGGCTGAGCTCTCTCAACTCAGGACTGGCAAGACCAGACAGGAGGAGAAGGCAACTACACACACCACAAAACCAGCCTCACATAATGCTACCACTCCACTGAATCAAACACATAAACACACAAAGACATACTCGGAGGCTCTGAGTAAAATTTACCTAAACAGCAGAGGCCTCCAAAGCAGACACCCAAACAACTGCTACCTCAAGACACCCCACAAGCAACACATAAACCACAAAAGCAGTGTGCAAAGCAGTCACAGCCCTTAAGGCCAAATACAACACCAAACATACTTGTCATAGGTGACTCCATAGTCAGACACACTGACGTCCCACTCACCAGGCTGAACAAGGAGAGGGTCACAGTAAGCTGCCTATCGGGCGCTAGAATCCGCCACATAACACAAGCACTCGGGTCACTCCACGGCAAGTACAAATATGACACAGTCATTGTCCATGCTGGTGTGAACGACCTGAGACGCACCTCCCTGGACTACATGAAAAGAGACATAGAGGAGCTCTCTGATTATGTAGCCCAGGCAGGTATGACCCTAACCCTGAGCAGTATCCTTCCTTCACCAAGAATGATGCCACAATATAGAGACAAGATGATCAGCTTTAACAATTGGCTTAATGTCTGGTGTCATTCAAAGGGGATCCAGTGTCTGTCTGCCTGGGATGACATGCTTGACAAGCCACGCTGCTTCGCAAGGGACGGCTTGCACCTGTCACCCCTGGGATTCCGGATATTGGCTAAGGCTCTTGCCACCCCCATAGTGCCTTTTTAGGCAAGGCTCAAATTCTAAACCTACCACCCTAGAAAACAAAAATGGGAAGAAACTGAGGGTAATGCTGCTCAATGCCAGAAGTCTAAATCTCAAAATGCACGCACTCGAGGCCCTTCTCAGTATGGAGAACATCGATGTCTGTGCTGTAACTGAAACCTGGTTCAAGGCTCCTGAGAGCACCCCGGCACTATTAGGTTTTACCTCATATCATGCGTCCGGCCGCGAAACCCGGACCACACCACAAAAGGAGGGGTGTATCCATATTCATAAAGGATACCCACACCTCCAGGTTGGTGGCAACGCACTAAGCTTCGGAAACCATCCAGGTGCAACTAACCATAGGCAAAACTGCTCTACAAATTGTAGCATGCTACAGGCCACCCTCTCAAACTCAGGAACCCCACACAGCCTTCCTGAAGACACTGGAGGGTATAAATGTATCTCCAAACACCATCATATTGGGTGACTTCAACTACCCGAATATAGACTGGGAACATTACTCAAGCCCTAACTTTCTAGCCCAACGGTTCCTGGAGTTCATAAATTCAAATGCCATGGAACAGCTAGTCACTGTTCCCACGAGAGGAGAAAATATACTAGATCTCATTGTCACAAACATGGGGACAAAATGCTCCACACCGAAGTATATCCCTCATTGGTGAGATCTGATCATAAACTAATCTCACTGGAAATCCACATCCCGCCCCCACCCCAAACAAAAGACCATAGTGAAGAACTTCTCTAAAGCAAACTTCACACTACTCAAGACTGGTGTGGTATCCTTCAAGGCCCCTGAGCCAGAGGAAACCACAACCCAAGCTGCGGAAGCCCTTACAAATGCCTTCTATGAACACCTCCAGGACTGCATGGATCAGGCAATCCCAAATAAAACCAAGACTCTTTCCACAAAGGGCAAACGTCCAGTCTGGTGGACCCCAGCCATTAACAAACTTTACAATAAGAGGAGAAAGCTATTACATGATAGAACAAAATCCATAAAAGGGAAGTCACCCCTGATCATTATTAGTAAAAAATACGAGCACTCATAAAATCAACTAAGGCCAATTTTGAGAGAAAAATTGCCATGGATTCAAAGGACAATCATAAGGCCTTTTTCAGCTATGTTAGGAACCTGGGTGGAAACTCCCAGATATGCTCAGAATTAGTCCAAAATGATACAAAAATCACTGAACCCACAGACATTGCCAACATACTGGCAGACAGGTTCAGTGCAAACTTCACCCCTCTCCCCTAAAGGAGAGATAACTATCCCAGCCGAGTGTAGCCTCCCGGACATCTCAAATGCGCAGGTGAAAGCTGCTCTCTCTAAAGCTAAAAACACAGCATCAATGGGACCGGATGGTGTCCCCGCTGTGTGCTACACGAGCTAAATGAGGAATTAAACCCGCACATAAGGCAGCTGTTTAATCTCAGCCTTACCACAGGATACGTGCCCAAGGAGTGGCGTGACGGCAACTGTGGTCCCACTCCACAAAGGCGCCTCACGGACCCTGGTAATTACCGCCCATAAGCTTAACAAGTCTAGTCTGCAAAGCTATGGAGAGGATCATAATGGAGCTCATAAACAAAGATATAGGGGACTTGCAGACATTGGACCCGACCCAGTTTGGCTTTGTCAAGGGAAGATCATGCCTTTTGAACTTGGTCGACTTCTTGAAACAGTCACCAAGGCCATTGATGAGGGAAAGGCAGTCCATACAGCCTACCTTGACCTTGCAAAGGCTTTCGACACAATACCCCACTCGGGTATTGTAGAAAAACTTACCAGCTTAAATGTAAACCCATATGTCACAAGATGGGTTGCAAACTGGCTTAAGGACAGAACCCACAGGGTTAGAGTTGCTGGCGCTGTGTCAGACTCAAAGCCGGTCACAAGTGGTGTCCCACAGGGCTCGGTCCTTGGCCCCCTATTGTTTGGCATCTACTTCTCAGAAGTACAGGCCAACATGGGAGGACTTTGGCTGACAAAGTTTGCAGACGACTGCAAACTGGGCGCCATAGTGGAAAGTGCATCGGACACGGATATCCTTCAGAAGGGACTCACGGAAACAGATAGCTGGTGCCAGAGCCATGGCCTGAAGTTAAACGCCAAAAATGTATAGTCATACCCTTCGGGAAAACAAGGTAACCCCAAGCTACCATATAGGTGGCAATCCACTAAGCACAGAAGAGGTTATCAGGGACCTGGGGACCCAGGTTGACAGTGGCCTTTCTTTGACACTCACATTGCTAAAGTGGTTAGAAAGACCTTCTACATTGCCCACCTGATCATGAAGGGATTCACATCCAGATCTAGTGAGGTCATTGTTCCCTGTACTCTTCACTTATCAGACCAATGATCGAGTACAATGCCCCATTCGGGATGTATCTCACCCGACATCTGCAGCAATTGGAGAGACCCCAAAAGTTCCTCACCAAAAGGATAAAGGGACTCCAAAATCTGTCATATGCTGCCAGATTGAAGAAACTCCAGCTCTATTCAGTCGCATACCGCCTGCTCAGAGGTGACATGTGCCTGACATACAAGGCCATGTCCAACCCGGAATTAATGGACATGCTCCACCTCAAAAATCCAAATCCACCAAAACCACTAGAGCAAGCGACTTAAACCTTAGCACGGATATAAATAGGACATGCTGGAGGGATAGATTTATCACTCAGAGACTCCCTATGCTGTGGAATAAAATCCTGGTCCATGTGAGGCAGAGCACCTCACTGACGCTGTTCAAGAGAAATCTAGACCTGTGGATGGGAGATCGAGGTTTACCCCTGAATCATATCTGTGTCACTGCTGGACAGAGGCACAACAAACTAATGGGCACAGTATTTTTTCATATAAGGTGGCGTAAGCCACAAAATTTGGGCTAGGCTTATAAATGCCTTAGGGCAGATAGCCTAGTATAAACCTATGAACCTATGAACCTATATATATATATATATATATATATATATATATATATATGTGTGTGTGTGTGTGTGTGTGTGTGTGTGTGTGTGTGTGTGTGTGTGTGTGTGTATGTGTGTGTGTGTCTCTCTCTCTCTCTCTATATATATATATATATATATATATATATATATATATATATGCATATATATATATATATATATATATATATATATATATGTATATATATATATATATATATATATATATATATATATATATATATATATATATATATATATATATATATATATATATATATATATGTGTGTGTGTGTGTGTGTGTGTGTATGTATATATATATTGCATTCACACATTGGATCCACACTCTGAATCTCTCACTGCAAAACATCTGACCAAAGGCACTGTTAATGGGGATGAAGGGGCCCAAAATAGGGATCTCTTGTAATTATTGCCATTATCCCTTCCTCCACAGCTAAACTGATCCACCTTGCAACACAATAACCAGCACTTGCAAGACCGGAACCCAGAACCCTGCACAACATAGCCACAACAAGTTACCAGTAAACCATCTCAGCTGTAAGATGTTGGGATGATTTCTCTAACATATCATGCAGAACAGTCAGTCTACCATAGGGAATGTACAATGTGGAAGCACTAAACTTATGTATATACACATACATACACATATAAATATATAAATACTTATAGGTATATATAAAAAGTATATATAGAGGGTGCACAGCATATCAAACAGTCATTATTCCTACAGTTGCCACCTTTTCAAATGGCCAGTTTGTCTGATTCTTTCCTACAAATGAGAATTATTGCATGAAACATATACCCACACACAATGCAAAGGACAGAACACCACACACAAGTCTCCATACATACAAATCTTTATTTGTGTACTATTTCAGTTGTTTATGCCATTTCTTATAGCATTTAGGTGTTTGAAATACATAATAACTGATTAATGCAACTCTCAAACAAAACATATGATACAATACTCTGCAAAACATAGCATACTTTGCTGTCTAGGATAAAGCCTTCAGGAAGTACAACAGTGAAAAACACACTTGCCTTGAAGATAAAAATCAATAAACACTTAATTACAGATGTAGTTCAACAGCCTCAAATTACACTCTGTACTCAACCCCTAGGGGAAAAGTATTAGTTGCCACAATGTAAATGTATCTGTTACATAACATTGCTTAACTTATAACATCACTATCGCACTGACAAACAGAACTGTGTGTAAGACAGTAAGCTCTAGCCCACCACTGTTCTCATGGTGAAACATATGAAAATGTACAGCCATATACCTTAATGTTTCTTATTACTGATATCCCTCACATGTTGTAACAGCCTAGGTTAAAAACATTTAATCCCCCTCCCCCATAAAATGTCTTACAGGACAGTGTTCTCCATACACTGACCTCCGGACTCTACAGGGTCACACATCTTTTGTCCAGCTGTAGCCCTCATATATATATATATATATATATATATATATATATATATATATATATATATATATATATATGGACCCTACCCCACAATTTATGTGAGACTCCACAACATCACTGTAATGATAGCAGGAATGTCAGCACTAAATAATGATAGGCCATTACCTATCAACCTCTTACTGCTTGACATCTGGACAAAGCCTGGTATATAGGTGGAGGATAGAGGCTGAAACACAGGGCCATATTTGAAATATTGCTGTTATATGCTGTGAAAGTTGCTGGTGTTACAGGATTGGTTGCAGCATATCCTTACTCAGGAATATGAAGTCAGAAACACACATGGATGTTGCCATGTACTGATAGCAATCAATGGAGAGAATGCCACTGATATGTCAGGGACAAGACCTGTGTGGGGAACAGACAAAACATAACAGCCAATCCTGTGGCCATTGTGTGGATAGGCCCACAGTTGAGAGCTATGCAGACAGACTGAATTCCATGCAAAACTAGCATGTACACACAAACACTGTAACGTTAGCAATATTCAATGCATATAACAGCAATACTCACGCACTGACACTAGGTTTGGAACCTTACACGAACATGTAGATGGCCTGTGCCCACACACAGGAAGGATATCTTCCATACAGGAAAGGTAAAGGGACAATGCCCACATGATGTAGCCATTTATAGTAGTGGGTTGTTATGACACTGGCTATTGGAAGAACTACACAGCTGGCTGCATGCAGTTAGCAAGTGGTGAACACCAATCAGTGCAGAGGCCATTACCTGATCATGAGCATCACCTACAAAAGCCATGCTGCAACCTATTCAAACCAGCTTGACCCCTGTAGTGGAGAGAGAGTGAGATAGAGAGAGAAATAAAAAATAAAAAGCAAAACAAAAATAATACAAAAAAAAGTGTGGATCCAATGTCTGAATGCACTATATATATATATATATATATATATATATATATATATATATATATATATATATAGTCATGTATGTCCACATATATACACCCACACACACACACACACACAGACACGTTTTATATATATATATATATATATATATATATATATATATATATGTGTATATATATATATGTGTATATATATATATATATATATATATATATATATATATAAAACACATGTTCCCTACTGTTGACTAACTGTGCTGCATGACATGTTTGAGAATCAGATGCCTTAGTGATAAATTGCTGTGGCTATGGTGTGCATGGACCTGGGTTAGACACTTGCAAGGGCTGATTTTTTTTTTTTTTTTGCTGGGCTGAACAAGGGCTGTTGGATACAGAGGGATTAAGGCCCTTTCAAGCAGTTGTAAGTGGGTGTGAAATGGACTGTTATGTATGGTGTGAAATTCTTTTTGGGAACAGATTGCCTTTTTTAAGTTGAGAGTGGGATGTTGTGGAAGGCTAGTAGGTATATTTGGGGAGGTAGACTGGGTTGGAAGACAGACAAGACAGACAAATCAGCAGATAGGGGCAGTATATGACACATATGGGTGTAAACACCTTGGACAGGGAGAGGTGTTTGGAAATCAGAAGTCCATGAGCCCCCAAATGGAAAAAGTGGAACTGAGGTTCCCACCCATGGGCAGTCACCACTGCACCTTCACGGTCCTGAAGGTGGCTGTGCTGGGGGCTGAGCAGGAGGGGCAGGCTGACCTTCTAATTGCACCATGAGGCTCTCAAGCTGGCATAGTAGATCTCCCAATTCTCTGTGGAACTCCCTATGCACCAAACCCTGGACCTGACATCAGGTGACAGGATCCTGTCTGTGCCCGCTCCCAGGGGAGGACGAGCCCTATCCCCTGAGGTAGTTCTACCTGAAGGTAGTGCAGGACCAAGGGTTGAGGTGGTCCCAGGGTGGGTCCCAGAAATGCTGGGGCTTGATGCCATGGCCAGATGAGTTGGGAGAGGTGGGTCCACTAGGAATGGCCTTCCCAAACATGCTATTGTGTTGCAGTTTTAGAACATATGTGGGTTAGTAATAGTCAACACAATCCAGGATTATTTAAAACAGCATGCATAGATATTCCAATTAACCCAAAATACCAGATTTGGAACAGCTGCATAGCAAACAGAACACATGCATATATGGAACCACAGTGCCCATTACAACGGCATGCTGGTCACATTGATAGCAACAGGCCACCAATGATAGTGTTTCAACATGGAACATAAATAGAAATACATTTCAATATTTGTTGAACAATAGGATATATGTCCCAACAGTAGGTTTGGTGTAAACATACCCATTGATTTGTGTGTTTAGATTATTGTTGCAGATATGGTGGGGGGTGTCAACTAACTATTATATCCTTGCAGTATGAGGTCCTCTGACCTTGTTTCCTGTTTAGTCTTCCAGGTACAATGTCGCATGAATGCCTTCTTGCATATACACCCCAGCAAAATTATGTCATCATAAACTTCATTGTATGGCACCACAGAACCCTATTTGGATGCAGGGCTCATGATCTTCAGGAGAGGACAGCCCTGTGGAATGCATTTGTCCACAGGGTATATGATGTCAGCCTGCATAACCACAGTTATGAGCAGGTGCAATATCATTGCACTGATCTCATCCACCACGTCCGTCAATGTGCTGCTGCAGTTAAGAGGAACCAGCTAGCCACAGGTGGGCTTCATGCCATCCAACCCCCACTGACACATTGTGAGGAGCTACTCACCTGCCTTGGGGCACTTGCCCACCAGCCAAGCCAGGTACCTGAAGATAGCATTGAGGAGGTGGGTGCCACCCACACAATGGATGAGGAGCGTGCAGGTAATGCCCCAGGGCACATTAGTACATCACTGTTGCTTATCCATCTTCATCTGTAAGATATCTTCATGCATATGTGAGATAATATAGTCTGTTGCTGCAGTGTAGTAATGAACAGATGTGCATAATCTCTAGTATTGTGGGTTTGTACTATCGATGTATTGAAATGCTGGTCCCACCCTGTATCAATGCCATAGGTGTGGCTACTGACATTACATCTCTCACACAACTTTGTAGGTCCCTCTGGCATACAACTGGGGCAGCAGCCTGTTGTTGGTGAATATGGAGTTGTTTTATTCAGGTTTGCCAACACACCAGCCATGTTATGGCCATGCTATTTGCCATGCACAAATTTAACACACCTAACCATAATGCATGCTGTACATGTTCACCTATTGTTGCTGTTAACTGCACTGCATCACAGTGGTCACCATGGTGGCATATCTGAAGGGTATGTAAGAGCCCTGCAGTATACCTAACAACCTGTCAGTGCAAGATGTGTGGACAGAGATGAACATAATGGTGGGACAAATTGCCTACAGTAGAGACATGTCTGAAACATTACCCTTATACAGTGGCTACAACAGTGTATACACCACTATTACAATGACAACTGTTCCTGATATACACAACGGCAAATCACAATACCATATTCCACACCTTTTACAACCTGTAATGTGATCATAACATGAGCAATGAATGTGTAATATGGAATCCTATGTCACAACAACAAATATGGGGAATACATACCTTAACAAACACCGGAAGCATATGTGCACACAGTCCAAATAACATATTGTGGAAGCAGCTTTTGAGGTACTGACAGCATTCACTCTTCTTGAGTACACACCTTCTATCAAGTACAGGGCCTCAATGTCACACCAAGTAATGGTCTGCTGTCCAAGAAGTATGCTATGACATTTGCCCACTCACCTGCAACAGAGGCAGCCGTGGCTTGCACACATCTTACAAACCATGGAATGGATCCCATATCCGAAAGGTAGCACTCAGGAGTGGGAGAAGTAGCCTTACCTCACCATTGCATATACCATGGCAAACAGTGCAGGCAGTCACGTATGTCACTATAAAGAATGGGACAACATTAATGTAGAAAGTAAACAAATGCCCATTCAAGACAGATGACAACACATGTTGCAAACTGGTCACAGAGGCTGCCCAGAAACATGCAGCAACACTGAGGGACTTGCAGGAATGTCTAGCAAGTACTGCCTGTGCAGTACCTGTGTTGACAATCACCTGGAATCTGCATAAGTGTGGCCTATGGGTTAGGGTAATCTGATGGAAGAGTTGTTCCACAGGAAACATCATCCAGGGCTCTCTACAGGTAGCATATGCATAACATCACTTCTCCCAAATGCATGTGTTGCAATGTGTAATGGTGTACTGAGACCAAGACTGAGACCTACAGACAGCATTAATAAAGATACATGTGGTGCACAAGCAACACCTCACTCCACCTCAGGTCCACCATCCCCATCTTTACCTCTCTGGTGCCAATGTACACCTTTAGGTTTGCTCTTCATTAGCAGGAACTAGGCCAGTAGACATGGCATTAGAATTTGGAACACTGCAAAATGACATTCATTCATGGCCCATAGTTGTCAAGCATCTGCAATAAGGCTGGGGATGGGGAGGGGTGTCATCCTGAAACACAACAGTAAACTAAAGCATATATCCAAAGCTCGCCAAGAATGGCTGTATCTGAACACAGTCAAGGGCATGAATTGTGCCAGACATAACCCTCACTCCACAGCAATAGTGAAGGCACCTTGTGACCTCCAAGGTCTGCGCACATGAGCTGACCTTGGAATACGGCAGAGTTGGGGGACATTTGTAGTGCGGAATGACCAAATAATGGCAAGTGAAGATGGGCCATGCTAGTATACCTCTTCCAGGAATAGTGACTGCTGTAGTTCAATTAGGTGCTGCAACAAACCATTGTGTTAAGGGTGTGCACACTTATGCAACCCACATATTGTATGCATCTCAATCAGCATCTGCATGACTAACACATTTGTTTGATATTGTATTTGATTGCACAGGTCATATGTCACATATCAGGTGTGTGTAATGTTAACATATGCAGTATTGTGACCTCAATGCATATCATGGAAGAGGCTGGCATGTCAACAAGGGTGTGTACACTCCTCATAGCCACAGTAAGCTTTAAAGGTTATCAGTGTAGTCAGAATTTATTGCTCATACATGCACTGTTGATGATGAGATCTGCAAATCAGAAGTCAGGCATTAACTATTGACAAGTGGCCTCATATCATCCCAGGTATGTGTCAGACAAACACATAGAGGCTGTGAGCAACAGAGCAAACATAACTGCCACACATATACACATTCAGCAATGGTGTGTACACTCATGAGGTATGGTGCACAGTACATGAAAGGGTGCTGAACAGGTGCACAGCAATAATGTTTGCATGGGTGCAGTGTGTTCCAGGGGAAGGGGCATCACCTACTAACACAACTCATGCATCACAGAGATATATAATGTTGGTAACAAGGATTGAGTATAGCTGCAGTGCATGCTGTTGAGTGCCATACATCATGCATGTTGATTGTTGATATATATATACACACACACACACACACACACACACACATATATATATATATATATATATATATATATATATATATATATATATATATATATATAGATATATATATATAGATATAGATATAGATATACATATACACATGTGATCTATTTTCAATAACATGAGCACTGTCTGGGTTGTGCACATGTCCCACATGCATGTTCTTTGATGTGTGGAAGTGTACTTGAGGTCTCTGGGTCATGTTGTGTGGACAGATTGTTATCTTCTGATGTTGCATTCCTGACCTCATTTGGTGAGACCTGGCTATGGAATTGAGGTAGTGCTTGCATCTACACTGACAGCATGATAGAGGTATTCAGTGGAGTTAGTGGCATCTGTCCATACAGGGCATGCGTATAAGGCATGGTATTCCCTCTGTGGGTTACATTTACAGACTCTACAGTTGTTGCAGGTGTCCAGTGGGGAACATAGCAAAAGGGCCACTGTAAGCATTTATTTGCCTACTGCAGGGATAGAACAGGGTGCCATGCACTTTTACCTCTGGAACACACAGTCAGGAGATGTAACATACCACAGTACTTTCTGTTTCAGTGGCACCATTGTGGTCAACAGGCATCTAGTCCACTGCAATCACACTGTGATTATTATCTGTGAGGCAATATGCAGGGAACTACCAATATAGTGGTTGTTGCCTAGCCAAGTGTGTTTGTGTATGAGATGTGGGTGGAGAGTGTTCTCTGAGTAATAGAAGAGTTGCCTATATTGTTCACCAATCTGTAATGTCACATGTAGGGCTATGGATTGTCTACACCAGCCTCTCTGGTGTTTGACATCTGTTGTCCTTTTAAGGTGGACATTGTGACATGTACTAGGTCCTCAACATTATAATTTAGCAAAACCCACCCCACAATGGATCTTGTTATTACATAATTACAGCAACTTCCACACAGGATACTGATGACACACACACACTTGCCAGTACTGAGATTCATACCCTTACCTACCTATGTATTGTTGCTATAGTGTACCACATTTATCGCATACTCCACAGAGTTTATAGGATAGATGTTGTCCCAAGGTACTTCTAAGGTGAGGAACATCACCAACCCTTGTAAATACTGGCATTGGGTGATGTAGTAGGTGAGAGATCTCAAAAATAATTTTACCCTAAACACACATGTACATTTGCCAGGGAAGAGGTTCAAACCTCTATTTAAAAATCTTTTTGGACCATTATGTTATGTTACACATTTACCACATGCACCACTAACTTGACATAGTTTAGGGTTGGCAACAGGTACTTCTAAGGTGGATGATATCTGCAGGACTGCTAAAGTCAGGCTCTGAGATGTGTACTGGTTTTAAATTGGGCCAAAATCTTTGAGGTACACACATGCATACATATACACAAAAAAACTTGCCACAGATAAGATTCTGCTACTCCATTGTTCCACATTTACGGCACATGCCATATAGCTTACATGCTGTAGAGCTTTCCACAGGTATCTTTGAAGGTGACTAACATCAGCAGCAGTGCTAAAGGAGGAATAAAGGGAGAGTAGAAAGTGTGAATGTCCATAAAATCGGGTATCATCAAAGAAAAATGCACTGTCTCACGCAAACACACAGTTTCCATCTTGGGGATTAGAATGTCTACCTAACTAGTATGTTACACTATAGCATTATGCAGTTATAGCAAGTGCGACAAAGCTTATGGGGCTGGCCTTTGTCCAAAGGGTTATTTCAAGGTGACTGACATCAGCAGGCTTGCTAAAGTAGGGCAATAAGAGGTGTAGTGACTGTGAATGGCCACACACAGAGTTTCACAGTTGCCACGTCTAGGATTAGAACTCCTACCTAACTAGTATGTTATACTATAGCATTACACAGTTATCACCAAGTGCTATGGAGCTTATGGGGCTGAGACTTGGCCAGAGGTTTATTTCAAGGTGACTGACATCAGCATGAGTGCTAATATGGGCAATGGGAAGTGCAGTGTGTGTGAATGGGCCATAAACCATTCCTCTGGAAACACACACACACAACACTCAGTCACACACAACTTTACATTTGACAGGACTGGGTATACAAATGCTAGATGAATACTGATTTGTACTATCATGTTTCACAGTTATCACGAGCACCACAGGCACTATATGGCTGAAGGCTACCAAAAGCAATTTGTACAGTGATCGACATCATTGCATCATGTGATATTGGCCAAATGGATGTGTGGTGGGTGGGACAGGTCTCATGATGGAAATCTCTCTGTCAATGTCTGTCTCTCTCTTCCGCACATCTCTGTGTGTGTATGTTTGACATATTATAGTGTGTTGGCCTTGGATATGTGTGAGTATTCCTATCCAATGTGTGTGCAAAGCATGAATGGTGTGCAATGTGATGTGTGTGCACAGACATCTGCGACTGACATATATGTATAGTCCACTGTTGTTGTCAGACATAGGCTTCATTTCTCTAAGTGTAGGAGCATGCCCAGTATGACCATCTGTATTGAGTGTGTGAATACATTCCAGGTAGGTTGTTCTCCAGTCCAGGATTTGATGTTCTACACCTACAGCTAGCGACCTGTTTCTGCAGGATATCGATAGATAGGTTGACAATATGAAGTCACAATGGGTAAAAGATAGTGGGATACTGTAACTGTGTCTGTGCTGCTTGTGTTACATGGTTGTTGTTAGTAGAGATATTCAGGCATATGTACTATTTTACACTGTGATGTATTATGTCATCAACTACTGACAGATATACTTATTTGCTCACAGTTATTTCCTGGGAAATACAAGATGAATAAAGCTGTGTCCATTATTGTGGTCTGCAGCTTACATATTCTTGCACACTCATGCCATTCTGGAGGGGTAGCTGCAGACACTTGCTGATGGGTCTGTGTAAATGGTCCTTGGTACTGTGGTGGTTGAGGATCTCCTTCTTGTACATATATCAACATAACAGAATGGCGATATCCTGCTGTGGCCATACCTTTTAACTGTACAGATTCACTCTGGTTACCCAGAGGCAGGGATCGTATATCTGGTCATTTCCCCTTCACATTGTGGTTTATGAGCAGGTTTGTAGCCACCCATTACTGGGTTTGCAGGCAGGGATAGTATGGGTGCACATCAGAGTTTCAGACTTCACAAACTCTATGATGTCCATGCTTCTACACCCCCACACCCTGTTATTCTATCCTCTTACTAACATTATATGAGTGATATCTGAGAAGTATTCCTATAGTTGTCCCTTCATCCCAGTGGTATTTAGGGGTTGGTCCATAGTTCATACAGTAGGAAATAATGGGCATTCTACTGGGATTTGTCAACCTGGCCTTGCATTTGTGTTCTGTGGACTGTGTTATGTTGTTAGTTGGGACCCCATGAGATAACATACATTGGCAGTATGGGTGAGGCACAGGCCTTTGACAGAGGACTGTAGGGCATTTGGTAGTGATGCAGGCCATCTGTAGCAGGCCAGTGCATTCTGTCACTCCTACATTCCCAGGCTGTGAGACACTGGATTCCCCCTGTGGTGACATGAGTGTGTGAGGTGTTAATGGAAATAGTTCCTGTCCATATTAATCCATTGGTCTGGATGCTGGCAGGGGCTGCTTAGAGCTGGGGACACACCTACCTGGGGCACCTCTTCAGCATGCTGCATTCTGTGGGTATTCCCAAACAGAAGTGGGGGTCATACTGTACTCATTCCCAACCTCAGGGATATAACCTGTAATAAACTGGTGGCTGATGGTGAGGTGAGCTGAGTGTATGTGTGATATGGAAGCTTCTTGCAGCTGAATCACAGATATACCTGGACCCCACCCAGTTTGGGTTTGTGAAGTGCTGATCTTGTCTCCTGAATCTGATTGACTTCTTCAAATCATTCTCCAGAGCTGTGGATGAGGGTAAGGTGGTTCACACAGCCTATCTGGACCTCACCAAGGCCTTCAACACCATCCCCCACTCTGGAATCATAGATAAACTTACTAAGCTGGGCATAAATCCCTACATCACTCGATGGGTTGCCAACTGGCTTACTGACAGAACCCATACTGTAAAAGTAGCCAACTCCAAATCCAGCTCCAGACAAGTGACAAGTGGAGTACCTCAGGGTTCAGTCCTGGGACCACTCTTGTTTGGCATCTACTTCTCTGAAGTACAGGCCAACACTAAGGGACTCTGGCTAACAAAGTTTGCAGATGACTGCAAACTGGGAGCCATTATTGAATCCCCAAATGATGTGGATATTCTACAAAAAGGCCTTACAGAAATAGATGCCGGGTGCCAGAGCCATGGGCTCAAGCTTAATGCCAAGAAATGTATAGTTATCCCCTTTGGAAAAAAACATGTACCCATGAATTACCACATAGGTGGCAGGACGCTAAACATCGGAAGTGTGATGAGAGACTTAGGGACACAGGTGGGCAGTGGTCTCACTTTCGATAACCACATTGCCACAACAGTCAGGAAATCCTTCTATGTGGCAAACCTCATCACTAAGGGCTTTTCATCCAGAAAAAAAGGAGGTCATTGTCCCACTGTACTCATCCCTCATTATAACCATTATAGAGTATAATGCCCCATTTGGTATGTACCTCACAAGACATCTGCAACAGCTGGAAAGGCCACAGAAATACCTCACTAAAAGAATCACAGGCCTAAAGCAGATGCCATATGCTGACCGTCTAATAAAACTCCAGCTATAATTTGTGGCATATCGTCTACTCAGAGGAGATCTCTGCTTAACATACAAGGCCATGTCAAACCCTGAGCTGTTGGACATGCTCCACTTAAAGAAATCCCAGTCCCTCGGAGCCACACGCTCCAGGGATCTAAACCTTGTCATCACAATGAACAAAACATGCTGGAGGGATAGGTTCCTGACCCAGAGACTCCCCATACTCTGGAATAGACTGCCCATACATGTCAAGCAGAGCACCTCATTGGCCCTCTACAAAAGGAACCTTGATGATTGGATGGGAGGTAGGAAATTCACCCTGGGGATCATGTCAGTCACCCTGCTAGACAGGGGCCCAGAGAAGTAAATATTATGGGAAGAAATATCCATGGAATTGGGAATTGTTATGGCTAGGCTTGCATAGGCCCTAGGGCCGATAGCCTAGTACCAACCTATGAACCTATGAACATTCCCCTTATGCTACCTAGTGCAAGGACATAGCCAGTCTCTCATTACTTCATAACTGTGCCTTTTCTGGTCTGCCAGTGATTGGCCACACTACATCAGTATTCCATACTACACAGACAATGAATGTGCTGCAAACCTGTATGTGCAATTCCAAAGGTGTGTGCACTTGACAGTTACAGTTTATGTACTCTGTCTAGGGTACTACCAGATGTGTTTTGTGTGTATGTCTGGGCCCACATTCATGGCATGTCAATCTTTCAGATGGCAACAGAAACTGACATCTGGATAGTGAGTATGGATGACTGCTGAATTGGGTATTGCTGAGATGCATTGTGGTTGGCATTGCAGTTGTCGGAACATGGCCCTGTCATCAACAGTACTGGCCATAGGCCACCAAAATAAAACCCTCCATGCCTACATGCTTACCACTTCCACACAATATAGAACACACAAAAACCTAACACATGGACCCCTGCATATTGTACACATGCAACATTCTATCCTGTAAATTGGGCCAGCTCAGGTAATCTGTACTTCTCTGTTATTAAACCCACATGTACATGTTACTGCATTTCTACATAGGATTGTGTATGGGGGGGGGGGGCACACCTGACAACTGTAAACATTTGCTATGACTGTACTGATATTTCAGGTACTCTGTTGGCTTCCATTTCATTTTGTATTCTGATCTATCATGCAGAATAGAGGCATATCAGTAGAATACAGATCTTAGGTTTTCTCGACCTACATTTCAGTTTCAGACTTCTTACCCTTCAGAACTAACATACAACTGCCAGACCTGTTGCAGTCTGTCTGTATAGGTCTGGAGGGGAACTGTTTACCATTGCCATCAATTGGAGGCCTTAGCACAGCCTTTCTTTATGGTCATCTACACCTGTCCTGCTTGTTGGGCATGTGAGCCTCACTGACATGCATGTGTGTGTCCTATGGACACACATTTGGGCCACCACATGTACTGCAGTGAGACTTATCACCTTGTCTAGTACTGCCTACTTTGTTGACAGCAGTAATTGGTATGGATTTCATGCTGCCCATATAGGTGTCCACTATCTGCTGCCATCCCATTCAGCCATCTGATTCCCTTTCATGCTCACATCCATACCATAGATATAACTAGAAGAACATACTGCTCCATTCAGCAATCAATAGGAAGAGTGACTTACCTTGTGGCTGTGCCAGTATTGAGGATGGTGATGGAGGACTGACTATGTCAGATGCACATAGTACACTCCCTATACATGGTAAAGCACAGATAGTGTCATGTTTGACATCCCTTTTACTGTATGCGTGAGTCAGAGAGAGGTGTCATTGCCTGGGTTGCTACCATGTCAGTGTATGTGCTATGCATTTCCTCTTTGCCAAAGCCTGGGCATACTGGGCATGCCTCTTTCTGCCTACGTGGGCAGGCTCAGGTTGTTCCTCCTCCGAGTCCCTCTGTGCCTGTGATGGCCTTGGCAATGTTGGGGGGCTGAGTGGCTCTGCCCCATGCTGTTTCTGTGCAGGTGTTTCTGCAGGATCATATTGTGTAGCATGGCACATACAATGAAAATGTGTGTACACATAGTTGGAGAGTACTGCAAGGCTCCACTGGATATGCCCAGGCATCAGAACAGTGACTTGAGCATCCCAAACACATGCTCTATTATGATTCTGGTTTGTGCATGTGCCTCATTATGGAGTTCTTGTTCAGGTGTGTGTGCATTTCTGATGGGTGTCATTAGCCATGGCTCCATTGCGTAACCAGCATCTCCCACTAGGTGGCCATATGGAATGTCCTCACTGGCAAATTTCTGATACAGCTGTGTCATATGCCAGATGTGGGAGTTGTGATAGCTTCCAGGGCAGCCAGCAAACACATTCGAGACAATGCCCTGGGCATCACACACAACCTGGCAGTTGATGGAGGGGAAGCCCTTGCAGTTTATGTAGACCCTACCCCACTCAGCGGTTGGTGCTTTGATGTGTATGTGCATGCAGTCTATAGCACCCGCTACCTCAGGGTATTCTGCTATTTGGTGGAAGAGACAAATATTGCTGGTTAATGCCTCACAGGTGTTGAGGAAATATATGTGCTCACTGGCATGTGCTGACATGGCATCCAGGAACTGGTGGAGTACCCTAGATGCTGATGCTGATTTATGTGAGATCCCCATGATATCCCCATTTGGCCTTTGGAAGTTCTTAATCCTACACATACCTTGGTATCCACTGGGATGGGTTCCACTCTGTTGGCTGTGTGTGTGTGAGGCGTGGCCGTCACAGTTCAACAATTTGCTGTACGATGTCCCTGTCCACCCTATAGCACTCCACTATCTCCAGCTCATGTAGCTCCTGGTAGGTTACCCTGGGTCTGTACACTCTTCTCCTTCTCCTCACTGTGGGTTGGTCATCAGCATTCACATCCTCACCACCATCAATCTTTTCCACATATTGATGTATGAGAGCAACAGCAGCCCCTAACATTTTGTTAGTTTTGTCAGGTAAAATTTCCCCGTCTGTGAACACCGGTGGTGTAGAGTTTGTGGAAAAAAACAGACTAAAAGCTGTTTGCATAGTTTATAGTAGTGTGCTGGGCTGGGCTGGGCTGGGCTGCTGCCTGTATAATTGGCTGACTCTGATACATTTCACCTGCCAGCTATGCTAGTTCTCCTTGATTGCCTTCCTACTGCTGTTTCCCTTCCCATTGCCTTCCCGTTTAAGCCCTGAGGCACGCCGCGCATACCCAGTGCTCTGATGTGAACAGAGCTGCTAGTTCCTGTTTTTTTTTTTTGTTTTTTTTTTCCTTTAAAACCCAGTGCACACCACACACACCAGTTTACGCAATGTAAACACTGCTAGGCAGCCTCAGACACACACACCCTTCCTTAGCTGTGCTTAGCTAAGGGCAAACATGGGCCACAGAGCTCCAATTAGCTTACAGCATGCATGACACTCCCCTTATGAAGTCATCTACCTCTGATACTTATACCATGGTGTTGCCGCACCTACATGGTTGGGTGCAAGCTAACACTGAGAGGAAATCTGTGATTCAGTATCAATCCCCTCAGTTGCATAAACCGGAATGCTGATTCATAGTTACCACACTCACACTGAGCTTTCCCCCTTAGCAACCACTATTCCTTGGTATTGTTGCCTTACGCATACCATTGACTATCATGGCAAAAATGCTGATTTTGATTTAAAAGCTTATTTCCAACTTTTTTTCTTATGTTCGGGCTGATCCCTTTTGCGCACCGCTGCCCCACGCTTAAACATTCAAAATCGGCCAAAAAAAAATAAAAGTTATTTTTTTATAATTTTGCAGCTATTTCACATGCCAATGGCCATATATTTGGCCATTGGCATGCCTGCTACACTGAATGCATGCTTTCTTTGGAGCTGCCATGCCTCTGTTTTGTAATTTGCAGAAATATATTAGGTTAGTAACCAAATACATTTCTGCAGGTTACACTATTCCTGCACAGACACCTGCCTGCTTACTGGATTGCTAATTCACCTCATTTGCATGGTTTTCAACAGCAAATGGGGTAATTAGCATAGAGCAGTGGTGAGCCTTCAGGAATAGTTCAGGAGCACTCGTACATGTCCTGGGAGCTCATTCCTGGATTGCTCGTCAACTAGATTGCGTGCAGCAGCTCTTGCACTATATTCCTGCACACCGTGCAGAGCTTGCTGAATCCTGGGGAGTGTTTAAATATTTCTGCTAGTCAGGCCACTGATGTCTATGCTGATGTCTCCAAAAAAAGTTTTTGTTCGTCTTTTCCTGTTCCAGTCTGTAATGAGATGTGGTTGATTACGAACATAATACAAGAAAACTGGAAGGTATTTTGGGAAATATAGTCTTGTATACATTTTTGGGTGACAAACCTATGTTCATCTTTAAGAAAGCTGTTAATTTTATGCTTCCATCTGAATCATAGTCATTTTATGCTCCCCATCCATCTGAATCATAGTCATCCCTAACCTTTACCATTGGATGAGAAATTGAAAATTTGCCCTAATCTAATCTGACCACCAGGTTTCTGATAGGGAATATTTACTGCCTCTGTCTAACTAACATACCCCTAACTAAACCTTTAGCAACCTAACATACACATAGAAATAGATGCTGACATGTGGACACAATTGGGTTAGGTTGTGTGGCTAGGCTTATAAGGGCCCTGGTGGTCGTTAGTCTAGTACATACCTATGTACCTATATCCATTCCGTTTATCTACACATAACAGTAATATGCATGACATTGATTTTTTTGCATATCTTTGTATTGTAAATGAGAGGAGAGAAAGAAAATCGATATATGCTTGTATCATCATCATGTCAATATTTGAGCCCCCATATAAAGTATAACATGGGAATATCACACTGTCTTTCAGATGTCAATCAGAAGTAGGGGAGACAATTCTTAAATAGAGGGAATGAAATTATAATTGAAGCTTTGCTCTAGCATGGCTGCATCCTTCTTGGAGCGACAAGAAATACTGTGTGGAGGAATGAAGTGTGGACATACCTGAGAAACAGGATCAATGCTGTGAGAGGTCACAATAGATCCAGGGGGGGGGCATTGCTCCAATAAGATTGTATGTGCAGTTAACAGATTCCACTGCTATGAGAGGGCAAGGAATGCCACTGGAGGTGGGCCACCTTTGCCTCTCCCAGATAAGATAATGTGTTCCTAGCAACACATCATACCACCAGTCATAATTGTTGGATACTTGGTAAGGTATTAAAGCAGGTACTC